>NW_028165182.1:398748-786636 GCF_964263955.1 Coregonus lavaretus | reverse complement strand
TGTGGAATGGTAATAACATGATTGACAAGCCTGCAGTGTCAATATAAGGTTTGGATTGAAAGGTGGTCACACTATTACCAGCTAAAATATGTTATAAAGTCAGAGCTAAAACTGTGCTTTTGATTGATACAGATTGGAGGAAGTTGAGTCCAGGCTTAGAGCTGTGTTTGACAGGGCTGGAGGGTTGCCACTCTCACTGGAGAAGCCTATGTCACTGGATAAGTGGTGTTTAACTGGTGTTGCTACTGTGAGCCTATAGCATGTGCCAGTGCTGTAGCATGAGCCAGTGTGGAGTCGTTTAGAAGGGATATGACTGGGATTTCATCTCCCCAGGAGGCTATCACACTGTGGCAGAGCCTGCCTGGAACAGAAACAGCTGGGCTGGGTTCAGTGTGTTTGGATTAGTTTGTGTATACCAAAGGAATGTTGATCAAACAGATTTTGATCAAAAATGGTCATTCATTGAGATCTGGTCAGGCAGGTGTGTTTCATTTATATATTTTCATGGACATGCACAGACACACTCATGCACACACTCATCTGCTCAGTGACCTGGCAGAGAACTGTCCAAGAGTAGTCAACAGGCAGCATCAGGCTATGATTACGCTTAGTGCCTTCACTACAACTTCAGTCAGGGTCCTTGAGCTGAACTACGTAGGTGATCCTGGCTGATTATAATTATACAGGAGGTTGATGAATACTCCTCATCCACCTTGCTCTGAAGATCTCATCATGTCAAAGTCTCTAGAAACTTCTCCACTGCTAATATGCTTGTGTAACATGGCATATCAGCTAGTTGCGTCCCTTACCACTAAAATTCCCTGAAATGTTGTTAACAGAAATTTTGATAGATTTGCAATTTCCCATTCAAATAAACCTAATAAAGTAAGTAGTGTGTGTTGTCACAGGCTTTTACTGGAAGATGGAGCTAGAAAGAATGTCATTTTCTCATTTCCCCTGAAGCATCATCAGCATACATCCTGGAAATGCAGTTTTGTTTTTGTTTTTTTTCGTCTCCTGCAGAGAGAGAAAGAGAGTGTCTCACCAGCTCAGGGGCTGCGGGGTTAGCGCTAAAAAGAGTGGGTGATAATCACTGTGAAATCACCATTAAAGAGGGGAGAGACAGAGGGAGATAAATAGTAATGGAGAGAGAGACTGCAAACAGAGATATGGAGAGCGATAACAATGAAAAAGTGGGGAAGAGAGTGGGAGTAAGAGACAGACAGAGAAAGACTAAAGGAGTGAGAGTTAGAAAGAGAGCGGGAAAGGCTGAGTGTAAGAGAGTGATAGAGGGATGGGGAAGTGGAGAGAGGGGGGAAGGTGGAAATAGAGAGGGAGAGGGGCAGAGGCTAAGTGTAAGAGAGAGATGGGTGGATGGGGACGGGAGAGAGAGAGAGAAGATGATTACAAATGTAAGACAGAGTTATAGGGATGGGGGAGGTAGAGACAGAAGGGTCATCTCTGAGCAGCCTTACCTGTATTTATAGTTGCAGAATCTCTGTGATCCGCTTGACTGAGCCCAGCGCGCCTGAAGGGCTGATGTAGTCATACACAGAAACATGTGGCAGCTCCTGATTTAATTAGCCCAGGGAGAGAGGGAGGGAAGGAAGGAGGGAGAGAAATGAGAAAGAGAGAGAGAAGGATAAAGAGACAGACCAAGCAATAAGAGTAGAGAGACAACTAGACAGAGAGGAAGAGAGAGAGAGAGGCCAAGAAATACCGGCCTAGTTAACAAGAGAGAGTGAAAATCGGTGAGAGAGGGAATGAGAGAGAGAGAAATTGTCAGCAAGAGAGAGTGAACGAGAGAGAGGAAGATGAAAAGAGAAACAGACAGTGGTTTATAGAAAGACTGAGACAGTCTTAGTAAGAGAACGAGAGAGGAAAATAGAATGAGTGGGAGGAGATAGAGAACAAAATGGAGGAAGCGGGGTAGACAGAGGAAATAAAACAGAGAGTGTATTGTTACGATGCCACACTGTATTTTCCAATCCTAATCTCATTTCTATTTTGAAAAGAGCCAATTTTAAGGACGTTATCTCCTACCTATGTTTACCGGGGCATGTCCCGCATTCTAGCTAATGCGTTTCTATAAATACATAGGACAATACTGGAACCAATGTGATTACTCTCTATTTTGCTCTATCGTTGACTCTCTTGCTGACACAGTTTTCAGACAATCTGTTATAGAAACTGGCTTGTGAATGGGGTGGGGGGCACCGACAACTCCGTAGAGGTCACAATGGTCACAATGGTGAATGTGTGGGTCTCAATGCATGTGCTCTCCCCATCACCCCATCATCCTGGGTGAATAGAAAACAATTTTGACGCCTTTCAGACGCGGGACCATCTGAAAGTAGTGATTGCAAGGTAGTAATTGGAAAAACCCAAATGGACCTCCTGCTAATAGGTGCTATTGCTTTCATTATGTACTTATTTTTATGTTGGTGTGTGTATATGCCTTGTGTGATGAGAGCATTTTTTTCCCTATATCCTGTGTTTTTCACGTTCATACAATCGCTGCGCTCCAATTCTTTGTACACTTTCACCCTATAAGTGTGTTTCAAACTTTTAGCAAACTTTACTGAGCATGTCAATAAGCTACAGTACATCAAGTAAGTCATTTCCATTTCCTGTGTAACATCAATATGTGTAACATCAATATTTCTACAGAGTGCAAACTTTGCGAGAAGGGTATATTGGGCCACCATATTATATACTGAAAAAATATATAAACGCAACATGAAACAATTTCAAAGATGTTACTGAGTTACAGTTCGTATAAGGAAATCAGTCAATTGAAATAAGTAAATTAGGCCCTAATCTATGGATTTAACGTAATTGGGCATGGGGTGCCCTTGGAGGGCAAAGGCCCACCCACTGGGGAGCCAGGCCCTGCCAATCAGAATAATTTAATTTTTCTTTCCACAAAAGGGCTTTATTACAGACAGAAATACTCCTCAGCACAACATTTGAGAGAAATAAGATTTTTGTTCGTATGGAACATTTCTGGGATTTTTTTATTTATTTTCATGAAACATGGGACCAATACTTAACCTGTTGTGTTTATATTTTTGTTCAGTGTAATATATACAGTGTTATGGGCTTCCAGGGTTTAAGAGTTTAGGTTAATTTAGGTTGTGAAACTCAATTAATGACAAAGTGTTTCCACCTATGACTTCCTATGTTCTGCGAGCACTCCAATGCTTGGGAACGTGTATGTGTGTGAGAAGGGTATATCGGGCCACCAAATGGGCTTCAGGGGTTCAAGAGTTCAGCGGTGGTTAATTCTAGTTGTTCACATGTACTTGACATTGATCTTGACATGTTGCACATCTGTTGTTCATCAAGGTTGACTCAATCAATGGCAAAGTGCTTCCATGTATAATTGTTAACGCTGTATTCCCACTGTGATGTTTGGTGGACGTTGTTCAAGGACATTAACTGTTGTAGTGTTTGTTGCTTTTGTGTGTTTCTGTGGACATTGTTCTCTTCAAGGACAATTTACTGTTTATTGAAGTGTTTATTTCTCTAGTTGTTGTTAGTGTGTGTGTGTCTGTGAGTGTGTGTGTGTGTTCATTGGTGCGTGTGTGTGTGTGTGTGTGTGGTGAAAGACAGTTTATTGTCCGTAGCTGGTAACCCAAGGTCACGCTCCAGCATTAAAACCTCCATATAGAGACAGATAGCATTTTGAAGGGCACACACACACACACACACACACACACACACACACACACACACAGCAGCCACACGCACTTGGATGTATGGGGCCTCTAAGACAAAACATGCCAATTGACCCACACAATAACTATGGACAGAGGGAGTGATACTCACCTTGAATATAAAACCCAGACTGTTCAGAAAGTAATTATACATCCACAGTATGTTACTGTACCGTGAAAACTGTGTGTGTGTGGGTGTGTGTGTGTGTGGTGGTGTGTGTTGGGCCAGCTCCAGGGGGCCCCCATTTGATTTAGTAAATAATTATCACTCAGATATCATATTAACATGACATAAGTCATTACAAAATGTGTAGAATTGCAGGAAAATATATTTTAAACTGCAAAAATGTCTTCATGTAAGTCGCTCTGGATAAGAGCGTCTGCTAAATGACTAAAATGTAAATGTAAATGTTGTTTTGACCCCAAAAGGCTAGAGACGGCCCTGTGTGTTTGTGTGTGTGTGTCTGTGGGTCTATGTGCGCACATATGAATCAATCCATCGGAGTCCAAGCAAATAGAGGGTGGTCTCTCTCCATCTCCACGAGGCCAGCTTGCGGTATAAGAGGCTTAAAGAAAGGAGAGGGAAATTGGAAAAGCAGTGGATGAGAAATGCATCGAGGGATGGTGAGAGAGGGAAAGAAAGAGCGCTAGTTCTGCCTGGGACCATACATGAGCTGATATGTCAGGACGATTGGACATGGTTTGGTGACAAGAGCCACCACTGTCATGTCCAGAGGAATGAATGCCATAGTGACAGGACAAGGAGTGAGACGGATGGATGGACAGACGGATGGACGGCTGGGCAGACAGACAGACAGATGTGTCCGAGCTTCAGTCACCTGCTCTCGTTCTTCCCTACCAGTACATGAATTGATTGACAAGAGGGCCCAATCAACTGCCCAATAGATTTCAAAGGATTTGTTTTGCAGTATAGTCCTACAGTAGTCCCGTTCTGTAACAGGCTCCGTTACTTCCATTGCTTGGCATTCTAAACAAACACCCCTGCGTAGAGCTTGTGTGTTAGTGGTAATTAAGCACACAGTGCAGATGTGCCCCGAGGCGAGACTGGAAGGGACTGCTCGGCTGTAATTCCCTGTGATTTCACAGAGGACTTGAAGGCGTTCCAGGCGCCCCCCTTGACATCACAGAGCTGGTGTACAACACACACATACACACACCCACACACACACCAGGCAGCCCCCTCGACACAGAGTTAGTGTTCAACACATACACACACACACACACACACACACACACACACACACACACACCAGGCAGCCCCCTCGACACAGCGCTACTGTACAGCAACAGAGGAAAAGGAAAGTAAAGTGCATTCTTGGTCATTTCCTCAACTACGTGACCACAGGCTGTGAGGTGACATGCAAACACAATGGTGTGTTGAGGAAGGAAACCCAAAGGGGTTATGATGTGGGGGATCTGGGTTATTCTATTGTTTGAGGAAAGAGAGAGAGAGAGAGGAGTGGGGGAGTATGTGGTTGACTTAGCAGTTTGAGGGTTATTATATTGGCCTGTTGATGATAGTAGAAGATGATTGCAAAAGTGACACTGCCAGACAATGTCGGTTTTCATAACATTCTGAGTTATCTTTAATGGGTACAAATCAATATAGCTTGACTGAAATCATTTAAGTAAAAGACAATGGTAGAGAAGAAAAAATATATATTGAATGTTCGATCATCACCCACCATTGTTGTCATCAGTTGTGTAATGGCACATTTGTTTCCCATTTGATCCATTGCGACTGCTATAGCAACACTTTGCAGTGTTTGCCTCTGCTTTGTGACACTTCCTATCAAAACAAAAACATTTGTATTTGTCACATGCTTCAAAAACAACAGGTGTAGACTAACAGTGAAATGCTTACTTACGGCCCTTCCCAACAATGCAGATAGAAAAAAAAAAGAGAAATAATAGAACAAATAGAAGAATATAAATATAAAAATAATAACACAAGGAATAAATACACAATGAGTAACGATAACTTGGCTATATACATGGGGTACCAGTACCGAGTTGATGTGCAGGGGTAAGAGGTAATTGTGGTAGATACATTCTGTACATATACTGTAGGTAGGGATAAAGTGACTAGGCAACGGGATAGATAATAAACAGTAACAGCAGCGTATGTGTTGAGTCAAAAGAGATAATTGCAAAAAGGGTCAATTCAGATATTCTGAGTAGCTATTGGTTAACTACTTAATTAACTATTTAGCAGTCTTAAAGCTTAGGGGTTGAAGCTGTTCAGGGTCCTGTTGGTTCCAGACTTTGTGCATCGATACCGCTTGGCACGTGGTAGCAGAGAGTGGCTGGAGTGTTTGACAATGTTTAGGGCCTTCCTCTGACACTGCCTGGTATAGAGGTTCTGGATGGTAGGGTGCTCGGCCCCACTGATATACTGGGCTGTACGTACTACCCTCTGTAGTGCCTTGCTATCGGATGCCAAACAGTTGCCAAACCAAGCGGTGATGCAGCCAGTCAAGATGCTCTCAATGATGCAGCTGTATAACTTTTTGAGGATCTGAGGACCCATGGCGAATCTTTTCAGCCTCCTGAGGGGGAAGAGGTGTTGTCGTGCCCTCTTCACGACTGTGTTGATGCGTGTAGACCATGATAGTTCCTTAGTTATGTAGACACCAAGGAACTTGAAGCTCTCGACCTGTTCCACAACAGCCCCGTCGTTGTGGATAGGGGCGTGTTCGGCCCGCAGTTTCCTGTAGTCCACGATCAGCTCCTTTGTCTTGCTGACATTGAGGGAGAGGTTGTTGTCATGGCACCACACTGCCATGTCTCTGACCTCCTCCCTGTAGGCTGTCTCATCGGTGCCAGTGATCAGTCCTACCACCGTTGTGTCGTCTGTAAACTTAATGATGGTGTTGGAGCAGTGCACGGCCACACACTCGTGGTTGAACAGGGAGTACAGAAGGGGACTAAGCACACACCCCTGATGGGCCCCTGAGTTGAGAGTCAGTGTGGCGGAAGTGTTTTTGCCTATCCTCACCACCTGGGGGCGGCCTGTCAGAATGACCAGGATCCAATTGTAGAGGAAGGTGTTTAATCCCAGGGCCCTTAGCTTAGTGATGAGCTTGGAGGGCACAATGGTGTTGAACGCTGAGCTGTAGTCAATGAACAGCATTCTCACATAGGTGTTCCTTTTGTCCAGGTGGGAAGGGCAGTGTGGAGTGCAATAGAGATTGGATCTGTTGGGGCGGTATGCGAATTGGAGTTGGTCCAGGGTGTCTGGGATGATGGTGTTAATGTGAGCCATGACCAGCCTTTCAAAGCATTTCATGGCTACAGATGTGAGTGCTACGGAGCGATACCTTGGCATTTTTGGACACAGGGACTATGGTGGTCTGCTTGAAACATGTAGGTTTTACAGACTGTGTCAGGGAGAGCTTGAAAATGTCAGTGAAGACACTTGCCAGCTGTTATAGTTCAGTCTTCTGTGATGTATATAAAGTAATATTGGGATGCAAACTCAAAATGTAATACATTTCAACTCTATATCTGACATGGTACAGGTGTCTTCTTTTTTTAAGCCCATAACCATGTGTGTGAGGTGTATACTTTTGTTTCCAAGTAGATTTGTTTAAGACTACCAAGAAACACCCTGTGTGTCCCTGATTTAGCCCACTGCAGTAAAAGGTTAAAAGTCTTACTCACATCGGCTACAGAGAGAGTGATAACACAGTCCAGAACAGCTGCTGCTCTCATGCATAGTTCAGTGTTGCTAGCCTCGAAGCGTGCATAAAGGTATGTAGCTCATCTGGTAGGCTCACATCACTGGACAGTTCGTGGCTGGGTTTCCCTTTGTAATCTGTGATAGTTTGCAAGCCCTACCACATCCGACGAGAGTCAGAGCCGGTGTAGTAGGATTCGATCTTGGTACTGTATTGACGCTGTGCCTGTTTGGTGGTTCGTTGGCGGCGTAGTGGGATTTCTTATACGCTTCCAGATTAGTGTCCCGCTCATTGAAAGCAGCAGCTTTAACCTTTAGCTCAGTGTGGTTGTTGCCTGTAATCCATGGCTGCTGGTTGGGGTATGTACATACGGTCTGAGGGTCTGCTCATGTGAGACAGGGCGGGAAACATGAGGTGCTAAGTCCTGTGTGTTTGACACAATAGTTGTGAACAAACAAAGTGAGAGTGGGGTATCATCATATATTACATATGCCAGCCATGGCATATGGCGTTCTAAATATTTTTTGTTCATATCAACGTTTTATCACCACTGGACATGTAGCCTACAGATGCCTGCCTCGTCGCCAAGCGAGGAAGATATTTCACAATCATCAAATGCAGTGAGTATTATGGTTTGGATAGATTTTAGCCTGGTCGGGACAGAGGAGAGTGAGAACAGGGTGGATCCAAGTCATGTAAGCAACAAAGTGAGGTAGTTTGTGTGGCTGATCAGATTGAATGGTGTGTGCGTGTAATCAGCTATATTGTGTGCAGAGACCGTGAGTGAGGTGAGGTTGTAGATATAATGGGTTATCGTAAACTATGGAGCTAGACAGGATTATCTAGGTTTATGCTTTGGTGTCATCTACGGGCTGAATGTTACGTGGGTGGACCAGTTATCGATATCCTTCTAAAATGTAGTTACATTTGTATAAACTTCAAGTATTACTAACTACAAACCCCCCTAAAATGGTTTCAACCAAATCTGGCAACCCTGTTTAGTTTTTGCGTTTTTGCGCTATGGCTAGGCAGTATGTTTTTATTTTGAGGTGATAATCTGTGAGGTGATAACATTTTATTTGCTTTGTGATTTGTCAAAAACTGTAAACTACTTGTCAAGTCATGTGCTCCGGTTCTTGTATACACTGTAACAAGCACATCGAAGATTTGTAATATTCTGAAAAGTGGCCAAATTAAGTTGATCTTTCGGACTATGGGCGCAGCCATCTTTGACTTTATTTGAGTTTTATTGTGAATGGCATTCTGGGATTAGGGAGTTTTCACTTGTCAAACATGGCTGCCATCATAAATAATTTAGCCGTTGTCAGTTTATCTTGACAAGTATCTCCTTTCTAAACAATATTACATTTCTCCCTTGTGCTCACCAGAGATGTGGTAAATTGTAAACAAGTCTAGTTGTTATCAAATCACATCAAATGTATTGGTCACATACACATCATTAGCAGATGTTATTGTGAGTGTAGCGAAATGCTTGTGCTTCTGGTTCCGACAGTGCAGTAATATATAGCAAGTAATATCTATCAGTTCCACTACAAATACAGTGGGGAGAACAAGTATTTGATACACTGCCAATTTTGCAGGTTTTCCTACTTACAAAGCATGTAGAGGTCTGTAATTTTTGTCATAGGTACACTTCAAATGTGAGAGACGGAATCTAAAACAAAAATCCAGAAAATCACATTGTATGATTTTTAAGTAATTCATTTGCATTTTATTGCATGACATAAGTATTTGATCACCTACCAACCAGTAGGAATTCCAGCTCTCACAGACCTGTTAGTTTTTCTTTAAGAAGCCCTCCTGTTCTCCACTCATTACCTGTATTAACTGCACCTGTTTGAACTTGTTACCTGTATAAAAGACACCTGTCCACACACTCAATCAAACAGACTCCAACCTCTCCACAATGGCCAAGACCAGAGAGCTGTGTAAGGACATCAGGGATACAATTGTAGACCTCCACAAGGCTGGGATGGGCTACAGGACAATAGGCAAGCAGCTTGGTGAGAAGGTAAGAAGTGTTGGCGCAATTATTAGAAAATTGAAGAAGTTCAAGATGACGGTCAATCACCCTCGGTCTGGGGCTCCATGCAAGATCTCACCTCGTGGGGCATCAATTATGACAACACAATGATCAAGGTGAGGGATCAGCCCAGAACTACACGGCAGGACCTGGTCAATGACATGAAGAGAGCTGGGACCACAGTCTCAAAGAAAACCATTAGTAACACACTACGCCGTCATGGATTAAAATCCTGCAGCGCACGCAAGGTCCCCCTGCTCAAGCCAGCACATGTCCAGGCCCATCTAAAGTTTGCCAATGACCATCTGGATGATCCAGAGGAGGAATGGGAGAAGGTCATGTGGTCTGATGAGACAAAAATAGAGCTTTTTGGTCTAAACTCCACTCGCCGTGTTTGGAGGAAGAAGAAGGATGAGTACAACCCCAAGAACACCATCCCAACCGTGAAGCATGGAGGTGGAAACATCATTCTTTGGGGATGCTTTTCTGCAAAGGGGACAGGACGACTGCACCGTATTGAGGGGAGGATGGATGGGGCCATGTATCGCGAGATCTTGGCCAACAACCTCCTTCCCTCAGTTAGAGCATTGAAGATGGGTCATGGCTGGGTCTTCCAGCATGACAACGACCCAAAACACACAGCCAGGGCAACTAAGGAGTGGCTCCGTAAGAAGCATCTCAAGGTCCTGGAGTGGTCTAGCCAGTCTCCAGTCCTGAACCCAATAGAAAATATTTGGAGGGAGCTGAATGTCAGTATTGCCCAGCGACAGCCCCGAAATCTGAAGGATCTGGAGAAGGTCTGTATGGAGGAGTGGGCCAAAATCCCTGCTGCAGTGTGTGCAAACCTGGTCAAGACCTACAGGAAACGTATGATCTCTGTAATTGCAAACAAAGGTTTCTGTACCAAATATTAAGTTCTGCTTTTCTGATGTATCAAATACTTATGTCATGCAATAAAATGCAAATGAATTACTTAAAAATCATACAATGTGATTTTCTGGATTTTTGTTTTAGATTCCGTCTCTCACAGTTGAAGTGTACCTATGATAAAAAGTACAGACCTCTACATGCTTTGTAAGTAGGAAAACCTGCAAAATCGCCAGTGTATCAAATACTTGTTCTCCCCACTGTATCTAATACACACAAATCTAAGTAAAGGAGTGGAATAAGAATATATAAATATATGGATGAGCAATGTCATTTTCAGAGTGGCATAGGCTAAGATGCAATAGATAGTATGGAATACAGTATATACATATGAGATGGGTAATGCAAGATATGTAAACAAGTGGCATTATTAAAGTGACTAGTGTTCCATTTATTAAAGTGGCCAGTGATTTTCAAGTCTGTATGTAGGCAGCAGCGCCTCTGTGCTAGTGATGGCTGTTTAACAGTCTGATGGCCTTGAGATAGAAGCTGTTTTTCAGTCTCTCGGTCCCAGCTTTGATGAACCTGTACTGACCTCACCTTCTGAATAATAGCGGGGTGAACAGGCAGTGGCTCGGGTGGTAGTTGTCCTTGATTATCTTGTTGGCCTTCCTGTGACATTGGGTGCTGTAGGTGTCCTGGAGGGCAGGTATTTTGCCCCCGGTGATGCGGTCTGCACCCTCTGGAGAGCCCTGCGGTTGTGGGCGGTGCAGTTGCCGTACCAGGCGGTGATACAGCCCGACAGGATGCTCTCAATTGTGCATCTGTAAAGGTTTGTGAGGGTTTTAGGTGACAGGCCAAATTTCTTCAGCCTCCTGAGGTTGAAGAGATGCTGTGGTGCCTTCTTCACTACACTGTCTGTGTGGGTGGACCATTTCAATTTGTCAGTGATATGTACGCCGAGGAACTTAAAACTTTCCACCTCCTCCACTGCTGTCCTGTCGATGTGGATAGAGGGGTACTCCCTCTACTGTTTCCCGAAGTCCACGATCATCTCCTTTGTTTTGTTGACGTTGAGTGAGAGGTTATTTTCCTGACACCACACTCCGAGAGCCCTCACCTCCTCCCTGTAGGCTGTCTCATCGTTGTTGGTTATCAAGCCTACTGCTGTTGTGTTGTCTGCAAACTTGATGATTGAGTTGGAGGCGTGCATGGCTACGCAGTCATGGGTGAACAGGGAGTACAGGAGGGGGCTAAGCACACACCCTTGTGGGGCCCCAGTGTTGTTACATCGCTAACTTATGTTTTTTCTTGTCAGCGCAACATGTTATTTAGACTTGTTTATATAATTAGTTTGGCTGTGGATGTGTTCCATGTGATGCTTAGATGATGAAGTTTGCATTTATCTTTTACAATAAAAGGTGAAATTGAGGAATAAAGTTGTGAAGATCTTTATTTTCCATCAATACAAAACATTGTTTAGATGTTTAGACGTGTTTGTTAAATCATACATTCTGTTGCTACTCTTCCAATCACATATTTGCAATGGTACTCTACAGGGACCACTCAACAATGATCATAAATATGTGATCGTACGCGTCAAAGGGTTAATGAAGCCGGTGACTCGTGGTAAACAGTCCTGTAGCTTAGCATCCTCTTCATCGGGCCACTTCCGTATTGAGAGCGTCACTGGTACTTCCTGTTTGAGTTTTTAATTGTAAGCAGGAATTGGCTGGTAGTTAATGATGCAGTGGTGATGGAGGGAGGGGTGGAGTGTGTGTGTGTGCATCGGGCCAGAGTCTGTGTGTGTGTGTCTGCGTATCTGCGTACGTGTATATGTGTCCTCTGCTCGTTAATCAGCCAGACGGAGCGACTGTAAGGTATGGCAGACGGTCTACTTGTTACCTCGGAGAGCAGGGGCACCAGGCACAGCTGGAGCTCCATGTCACAGGGAAGAGGAGGAAGTGGGGGCAGAGCTGAGCTGAGAGGACAGAACTGGCAACTGTAGTATAGTGCTACCCTGGTGATGGGGCAGTGTGTGCGTTTGCGGGGGGTGGGGCCGGGGGGGTTTGTGTGTTTGTGTGTGTGCGCATGTGTATGTGTGAGTGAGAACAGGGAGAATGGAGAGTTGGAGGATATACATTGAACAAAAATATAAAAGCAACATGTAAAGTGTTGGTCCGATGTTTCACGAGCTGAAATAAAAAATCCCAGAAATGGTCCATATGCACAAAAAGCTTATTTCTCTCAAATTTTGGGCACACATTTGTTTACATCCATATTAGTGAACATTTCTCCTTTGCCAATATAATCCATCCACCTGACAGGTGTGGCATATCAAGAAGCTGATTAAACAGCATGGTCATTACACAGGTGCACCTTGTGCTGGGGACAATAAAAGGCCACTTTAAAATGTACACTCTTATCCAGAGTGACTTACAAAGTGAGTGCATAAGTATTTATGTCTATAATGAAGCCCTTTTGTGGGGAGAAATGTATTCTGATTGGCTGGGCCTGGCTCCCCAGTGGGTAGGCTGGGCTGCCAAGTGGGTGGGCCTATGCCCTCCCAGGCCCACCCCTGGCTGTGCCCCTGCCCAGTCATTTGAAATCTATAGATTAGGGCCTAATTTATTTATTTAAATTGACTGATTTCCTCATATGAACTGTAACTCAGTAAAATCTTTGAAATTGTTGCATGTTGCGTTTATATTTTTGTTCAGTATAAATAAATCACAACCGTTGTGATATACAGTGGGGAGAACAAGTATTTGATACACTGCCGATTTTGCAGGTGTTCCTACTTACAAAGCATGTAGAGGTCTGTAATTTGTATCATAGGTACACTTCAACTGTGAGAGACGGAATCTAAAACAAAAATCCAGAAATTCTCATTGTATGATTTTTAAGTAAGTAATTTGCATTTTATTGTAAGTATTTGATACATCAAAAAAGCAGAACTTAATATTTGGTACAGAAACCTTTGTTTGCAATTACAGAGATCATGCGTTTCCTGTAGGTCTTGACCAGGTTTGCACACCCAGCAGCAGGGATTTTGGCCCACTCCTCCATACAGACCTTCTCCAGATCCTTCAGGTTTCGGGGCTGTCGCTGGGCAATACGGACATTCAGCTCCCTCCAAAGATTTTCTATTGGGTTCAGGTCTCGAGACTGGCTAGGCCACTCCAGGACCTTGAGATGCTTCTTACGGAGCCACTCCTTAGTTGCCCTGGCTGTGTGTTTCGGGTCGTTGTCATGCTGGAAGACCCAGCCACGACCCATATTCAATGCTCTTACTGAGGGAAGAAGGTTGTTGGCCAAGATCTCGCGATACATGGCCCCATCCATCCTCCCCTAAATATGGTGCAGTCGTCCTGTCCCCTTTGCAGAAAAGCATCCCCAAAGAATGATGTTTCCACCTCCATGCTTCACGGTTGGGATGGTGTACTTGGGGTTGTACTCACCCTTCTTCTTCCTCCAAACACGGCGAGTGGAGTTTAGACCAAAAAGCTCAATTTTTGTCTCATCAGACCACATGACCTTCTCCCATTCCTCCTCTGGATCATCCAGATGGTCATTGGCAAACTTCAGATGGGCCTGGACATGCGCTGGCTTGAGCAGGGGGACCTTGGGTGCGCTGCAATATTTTAATCCATGACGGCGTAGTCTGTTACTAATGGTTTTCTTTGATACTGAGGTCCCAGCTCTCTTCAGGTCATTGACCAGGTCCTGCCGTGTAGTTCTGGGCTGATCCCTCACCTTCCTCATGATCATTGATGCCCCACGAGGTGAGATCTTGCATGGAGCCCCAGACCGAGGGTGATTGACCGTCATCTTGAACTTCTTCCATTTTCTAATAATTGTGCCAACAGTTGTTGCCTTCTCACCAAGCTGCTTGCCTATTGTCCTGTAGCCCATCCCAGCCTTGTGCAGGTCTACAATTTTATCCCTGATGTCCTTACACAGCTCTCTGGTCTTGGCCATTGTGGAGAGGTTGGAGTCTGTTTGATTGAGTGTGTGGACAGGTGTCTTTTATACAGGTAACGAGTTCAAACAGGTGCAGTTAATACAGAATTTAAATAAAAAAAACTAACAGGTCTGTGAGAGCCGGAATTCTTACTGGTTGGTAGGTGATCAAATACTTATGTCATGCAATAAAATGCAAATTCATTACTTAAAAATCATAGAATGTGATTTTCTGAATTTTTGTTTTAGGTTCCATCTCTCACAGTTGAAGTGTACATATGATAAAAATGGCAGACCTCTACATACTTTGTAAGTAGGAAAACCTGCAAAATCGGCAGTGTATCAAATACTTGTTCTCCCCACTGTAGATGTGTATTACCAGGCATGCAACAATGTGGTGACATTACAGTAGTGTCCACCTACTGCCATCTATAGGCAGCTCTCTGTCACAGCAAATGACTTAGTGTGTGTGTGTGTGTGTGTGTGTGTGTGTGTGTGTGTGTGTGTGTGTGTGTGTGTGTGTGTGTGTGTGTGCGTGCGTGCATGCGTGTGTGTGTGTGTGTGCATCTACAGAACATAACCACAAACTGTAGCGACATAAAATAAGAGACTGAAAGAAGGGATAATCAAAGGATAGCCAGACGGAGAGAGAGAGAGAAGATCAAAGGTGCTTTCTCCTCCACTGCCTTTGGTGTCGCCCCTAACTAGATTCACGCTATTCTTCTCTGGCTGCCTTGTGTCCCAAATGACACCATATTCCCTATTTAGTGCACTATTTTTGACCAGGGCCCATAGGACCAGGTCACAGGCCTATGGTCAAAAGAAGTGCTCTATATAGAGAATAGGGTTCCATTTGGGATGCAGCCTTGGCTCAGGAAGGGGTAAGCAGCGAGCAAGGCACTTAAGTACAACTTTGTAATGAGGTGCAGCCGAACATCTACATTTGAATTGTGTGGGTGATTTCAAGCTTTTATATGGTAAAGTGAAGTGTCTGTCGCGACTCAGCTCGTTACCTAGTCCTTCATCCTATGAACCTCAGCATGATACCCTATTGTGTAGTAGTAGCAGTCTCCGAGCAAAGGGGAAAGGCTCATTGCTTTGCACCGTTGAAGACTGCCATTGAAGTAGGCCTCTTGCGATGTATAATTTGAAGTATTTGAGCTTCATAGAATGGTATGTAAAGACTCTTAGTGAGTTTTTGTGTGTATATACTAATCTTTTTTCTCTTTCTCTCTCTCCTCACAGCTGTTCTGCAGGTGTCCATATCCTTGAACAAGGTGGAGCTAAGTGTGGGAGAGTCCAAGTTCTTCAAATGCACAGGTAAGATGGCTATGGTAAACAGAACAGGCTTGTCTGTGTGTTATATCGAATGTAAATGTGGATATGTCATCCTGACATCCTTCTCAGCAAAATATGTGTGGGTGCGGGGTGGGATGGGTGATGGGTTGGATGGAGGTGGTGGGGGTGGATGGAACCGTTGTTTGAGAAACATGGTTGACCCCCATCCCCCGTGTAGCTCAGTTGGTAGAGCATGGCGTTTGGAACACCAGTGTTGTGGGTTCGATCCCCGGGACCACCCATACGTAAAAATGTATGCACATATGACTGTAAGTCGCTTTGGATAAAAGTGTCTGCTAAATGGCATATTATTTATTGTTATTATATTACATAACCATCCCTTCCAACCAACGGTTTCAACCCTCTCCCCAATCCTCCAGCCTCCACCCAACCCCTTGCCCATCCCACCCTGTTGCAGATCCTGCCCTATCCACCCCTGGTTGGGGGGGTCTATGTACCAGGGGGCCCAAGCCAAGTGCCTGCAGCTCTGTAGGGGGGCAGCGTGGGCGGGCAGCGCTTTGGTCCACAGTTCCACCCCTGCTGTGTCCCTGTCTTCTCCTGCCAGCACAGAGCAGCATGGAGCTAACAGCAGAGGGACAGGGAGGAAAGGGGCAGGGAGAAGAAATGGCTGAGGGTGGAGAGGGTGGTGTGGGTAGTGAGGGGTGGGGTGGAGATGGTGAGGAGAGCTTAGGGACAGAGAGGAGAGTGATGGGGAGAGAGGGCGGTGGGCGGAGGGAGATAGGGGTGAGGAGAGCAGAGGAAGGGAGAGGAGAGGGGCAGGGAGAAAGATGGGGTGAGAAGGGTGGGGAGACGGGTAAGAAGAGAAGAGCATAGGAACAGAAAGGAGTGGGGTAGGGAGAAGGATGGGGTGAGAAAGGTGGTGGGGAGAAAAGCAAAGGGAGAAGGATTGGGTGAAAGTGGGGGAGAAATGGGTAGGAGGAGAGAAGAGGGATGAGGAGGGAGAGGGGTGGGTTGGAGAATGGGGAGAAAGGGTGAAGAGAAAAGGGAGGCACACACACACACACACTCACAGTCTTCTATAACTAACCTTGTCGGGACACACAATTCAGTCCCATTCGAAATCATATTATCCCTAGACCTATCCCTAACCTAATTCTAACACTAATTATAACCTTAACCCTAAACCCCCTAGAAATAGCATTTGACCTTGTGGGGAATAACAAAATGTCCCTAGTTGGTCAAAACATTTCCGTTTACTATTCTTGTCAGGAACTCTGGTCCCCACAAGTATAGTTAAACACATCCAGCAAACTGCATGGTTTATTTGCTTACCATTTTTCACTATTAAAATTAGTATTAATAGAGTTATGTCAGTGTTTAATCAGATGCCATTGCTAAGTGGTGCCTCTCAGTGCTCCACTCTGGCTCGAGTTCCACTTTAACCACATGCTGGTTGGCTGACATGTCAAAATATGTTTAACATTAGTTGAATACCTCTCCCAGAGACATACAAATAGAACAACCTTGTGTAGTGTTTTACCAGTGTCCCAGCCTTCAAACAATCCCTGCACCTCATGTTAGCTCAACAGATCCTTCTGCAGACAGTACAGAGGATGCTGGAGAATGGAAGCTCTATAGCATATCCCTCCTCCACTGGCCTCTGACTGAGGATCTATTTCTTGCCAGGGGGTGCAGTGACCTCTCAGTTCTCCTTTCACAGCCAAGGCAGTTCATACATACACACAGCTGCACGGATACAGTGTACAAGCACACAAGCACACACACATACATAAACACACGCGTGCACTCACACACACACACACAGAGTGAGAACAAGAAGGAGTTAGTTAAGCAGAGAGAGAGAGAGAACCACTGAAGAAGCAGTAATTATCTCATGTTTGTTGACTCTTTGGATGACTCCCAGAGTGTCCTGAAGTATTCTCTGAGAGTGTATGCATGTACCTGCGTGCGTGTGTGTCAGTGGAGGGGAGGATGGCTCATAATAATGGCTGGAACGGAGCGAATGAAATGGCATCAAACGCATAGAAACCATGTGTTTGATGTATTTGATACTCTTCCATTAATTCTGCTCCAGCCATTACCACGAGCCCGTCCTCCCTAATTAAGGTGCCACCAATCTCGTGTGGTGAGTGTGAAGTATTCCCTGAATGTGTGTCTGGTGTGCCCCGCTGACATCCAGACACTGAGGCATTCTGGGAAAAACCTCAGAAGACTCCACTGTGTCACAGACCGTGAAAGGGCAGGAACAGTTATCTAATGGTCTAATCATATCATAGACATATATGGTATATGTGAGGATAGAAAAATGATGAGTTATACAGTAAATATGTATGGGAAATGCTGTATGGTTACTGACTTATAGATATTTAATTAAACAAAAATATGGGTGCATATAAACACACAGGCACGCATGTACACACACAGGGACACACAAATCTTCACAAAAACACAAATAATCAAAAAAATTAATTATATCTAATGACCAATGGTAATTAACCAGCTGTGTGCATTTGGAATGCATATATACCTTCATGCTTTCACAAATGATGTAATATTGTAATATAATAAAGTATTACTAGGATCCTAAGCTGGCCTCTATTTCAGCCTTCAACTCATTTATCCATGCCTTATTAGAGAGAGCGAGAGAGAGAGAACATGTCACTGATAGCAAATGGATTTTCCAGAGTTTCCCCTGTCTCTCCCTCCGCTAAACATATTCATTACTGAGCCTCAACACCACCTCAGGTCTGCCACCTCTAAAACACACACACTCTCCCACTACTCACTCTATCTCTTATTACACATACACTCTTTCTCGTCACACACACACACACACTTTTCCTACACCACAGGAGGTTGGTGGCACCTTAATTGGGGAGGACAGGCTTGTGGTAATGGCTGAAGCGGAATCACTGGAATGGTATCAAATACATCAAACACATGGTTTGATGCTATTCCATTTGCGCTGTTCTGGCCAATATTATGAGCCGTCCTCCACTCAGCAGCCTCCACTGTAGAACACATACTATATCCAACTACACACACATCTCCCGACTCGCTTGGCCTCTCCCAGTAAAGCTGAATCAATTACAGCCAAGACGTGTGTGTGTGTGTGTGTGTGTGTGTGTGTGTGTGTGTGTGTGTGTGTGTGTGTGTGTGTGTGTGTGTGTGTGTGTGTGTGTGTGAGACGAGTAGGTGTCTAATTTTAGTACCCACGCACCAAGGGGCACATCCACACAATAATACACAACTCAAGGGAGTGCAATAGCCACTTCAATGTTTCAGCCTGATTATATTGGTCCCTCCCCTGCAGAGAAGGATTTAACTGCAATCATAAACAGTGACGTGGCACGCCTGTAAGATATGTAGCTAGTCTGTTTATCCTCGTTATGTTCAAAAGCTCCAATAAGTCGCTAGTGGTCATTCAATGTGATACAACAGTAACAATATTGTGCCTCTAGCCTGCCTGAGAGCCGGTGTATTCATTGGTTTTCCTTTTCCCTGTCGGGTTGGATTTTCCCACCAGATTATGTGCTGTGCATATTGAGTGAAGGGTTTTCCGTCAGTGAGGAGGCAGTGCAACAGCTCTAACATGTAGCAGTATGAAAGCTAGCTAGGTGAGCTCATGTCCATACTTGGCTAGCGGAGCTAGTTAGCTGACAGACATGGCAGATGCGAGGGGCAAACGACCTGACCCAGCTACAGATGTAGGATCTTAATTTGATCTCCCTGTTGCAGGGGAATTTTCCTACAATGCAGGAAATGTAAAACTTGTTGTGTATTTGAGGTTTAAAAAGGCTTCTGAAGTTTGTAATTTCCACTTTGAAATTTCAGGCTTGATTTTCCCTCATGAAAAATGTATCAACACCTAGGAAAATGTCCATTAAATATAATCCACATAATAATTCAAATTTCCTGTTGCTGCAGGATTATTTTCCTGCTGTAGCAAACTGGCTCAAATTAAGATCTGTACTCCTCCATTTAAGCCAAAGAAACAGAACATTAGAGAGCAGACAGGTGAAAAGGGTAAGTGATAGAGCCCGGCCAAGATGAGAGTAAACCTCGGATTCGCATTCACACAGTGGAATAAACAAAGGGAGTTGAAGGGATTCAAAACATTTGCATTTTCTCTGCTGAAAAGGTAAGCTAGATAATATATCGTACTAGATAAAAAGTGAAATGATGGTTTTGCAATTTGGTTGTATTATTTTGGAGTTCTTTTTTTGAAAAAATGTATGCAGTCAATAAATGTAAGTCGCTCTGGATAAGAGCGTCTGCTAAATGACTAAAATGTAAAAAATTGTTGATTTCAAGCCACACATCCAATGAGCTAGCAAGCTAACATTATCTAGCTAGCTAGTGTAGCTTGTTAGTTGACCGCGACATTGGTTTGTTTCATTGAATATAAAATGTCGCTACACTAGTTAGTCATAACTGTCTAGCTAAAATTATGTGTATAGATAACGTTACTTGACCTTATATTTCTGATGTCTGTCCTCTGAAAGCCATACTGATATTGTCTAGCTAGCTGGCTACTTCATACACTACTCTACTGGCACAGAATAGACATGATCATAAAGCCCAGTTCAGATACATATGATGAGACAGGACGCAACGGGTTGTTGGATCTGAAAGGTCTACTTTTAGAATGTCTCATGTCTTCGGCTGGAGTTTCCAAGATTCAACATGTAGCTAGGCCTAGCTAAAATCTTTAGCCAAGGCCTTGAGACAAGACGGATCCATTTAGCTAATCAAATAACTAACGTTCTATTTTTAGCCAAGCAGCTAACTAGGCTAGCCAAGTCGAAAGCTAACTAGCTATTTTGCTGCACATAGCTAGCCTAACTTGCTGATATTTATCTGACAAGTCAGTGTAACCTGTTTCTGGTGCATGTGTACATGACACTTGTTTGCTACAATACCTTGCTACAACAAGTGGCAACTTTGTTTTAAAAGTTTCCATCACATCATTCATTGGAAAGAGTTACCTTGGAAACGGTGCCAACTGCACGTCTCACCTTCTTGATCTGAATCCCCCTTCTTTAGTCAGCTGTTGTACAACACAACATTCTAAAACTGGCTCGTTTTTTCACGTCTAGTCTCATGTCGGCTGTTGGATCTGAACTGGGCTTCATTAATTGATGTCAGGGCTTTTAACCTGAAATAATATTTTTCAGTCATGAAAGTAATAAATCGACATCAATGCCCACCCCACCATTGTTGAGTATTGGAGCAGAATTTAGGCATCTATGTTGCTATGCTGTTTAGGAAAATTAACTACCCAGGATTTACTTTGAGTATTGATGACATAGGTACTGTAACTATCCCAATATTAGCCTACTGCACAGAGATTACTGTTATTCCCCATTTGAGCTGTCTGGTTGAGATATAGACAAACCTAGCCCAAAAGATACACGTATTTATTGAGTGTAAGACTGTAACATAAAATTATTTTGAATGATTGGAAACATTAGTTCTTCATTCTGCCTAAATAACCTTCTTATCCAATTATTAAAATACTTACTCACTTCATCGTAAACGGAATGTATGTACCCTGGAAATCTAAGACTGATGGTCATCAAACGCAATTCTGCCATAGTTGTCAAATGGTAAAATCGTAATCCAGATTAGGATTGATGGGGCTTGCTTGATTTGTTGTCTATCTAGGTCAGGGATGGGCAACTCCAGTCCTCAGGGGTCGGACTGGTGTCACACTTTTCCCCCATCCCTAGCAAACACATCTGATTAAACTAATTGCATTCTAAACTGGAGATCATGATTTGTTGATTATTGGAGTCAGGTGTGTTAGCTGGGGCTGAGGCAAAAGTGTGACACTAATCAGGCCCCCGAGGACTGGAGTAGGCCAACCCTAATCTAGGTCTACATCTGAGCTGTAGTCCTTCTAGAACCACATACTCATGTATGCAGTTTGCTTTCGCTCCTCCAGTCTATGAGGCTGGAACCCTACTGGCAGCACTTGACTACAACCTTCGTAACCATTGTCCAGCTGTGGAGAACGCGTAGGGCAACAAGATGTTGTAAAAAAGATGTGTATGATGTAAAACCCAAATATTACAATTTATTAGAACTCATTACAATATAATACATGTTATTGATGTTATATTTTCATCATATACTGAGTACACAAAACTTTAAGAATGCCTGCTCTTTCTATGACAGACTAAACAGGTGAATCCAGGTGAAAGCTATTAACTTTTATGGGTGTCACTTGATAAACCAAGACACACTGAGTGTATGTCAACACTACAGTTCTGCACTGATAATGAAATTATATAGACAAAATACTCACAAAATATTGTATCTTTATTATTATATCCAGGGTTGTGGGTTCGATTCTCAGGAGACTGAAAAGATTTGGCATGGGTCCTCAGATCCTCAAAAAGTTCTACAGCTGCACCATCGAGAGCATCCTGACTGGTTGCATCACCACCTGGTAGGGCAACTGCTCGGCCTCCGACCGCATGGCACTACAGAGGGTAGTGCGTACGGCCCAGTACATCACTGGGGCCAAGCTTCCTGCCATCCAGGACCTCTATACCAGGCGGTGTCAGAGGAAGGCCCTCAAAATTGTCAAAGACTGCAGCCACCCTAGTCATAGACTGTACTCTCTGCTACCGCACGGCAAGCGGTACCGGAGCGCCAAGTCTAGTTCCAAAATAATTCTCAACAGCTTCTACCCCCAAGCCATAAGACTCCTGAACAGCTAATCATTGGTACCCAGACTATTTACACTGCCCCCCCACCCCCACCTTTTACGCTGCTGCTACTCTGTCTTTTATTTATGCATAGTCATGTTAACTCTACCCACATATACATATTATCTCAATTACCTCGACTAGCCGGTGTCCCTGCACATTGACTCTGCACCGGTACCCCCCTGTATATAGCCTCCCTACTGTTATTTTATTTTACTGCTGTTCTTTAGTTGTTTGCTTTTATTTATTTTTTACTTAACACTTAAAAAATATATATCTTTAAAAATGGCATTGTTGGTTAAGAGCTTGTAAGTAAGCATTTCACTGTAATGTCTACACCTGTTGTATTCTGCGCATGTGGCAAATAAAATTTGATTTGATTTGATTTCTTGCAGTCGGGCAGCCCTTTCAAGTTCTTCCTATCCAATTCTTTCTGCAGCCCTGCCTGTGTCTCTGGCTGGTCTGTGGCTCTTCAAAACTGGAATCCTACATAAAAAAACATGTACACAACACTGGTGTTAGGATTGTATTGTAATGTTCACTACATGGTATTTATGTATAACCAATAATTAGTTTCATGCAGAAGAGTCGAGTATGACACTTCTCCAATCCATACACAACATCTTCATAGCCATAGCTCTCAAGAATCAAGGGGCCATCCCAGTAATGTTATTAGCTAGCTAGTATAGCTAGGAGTCAGAAGGGCAGTGGACTGAATGCATGCCAAAGCCAAGGTTATTTTCCATGAATGCAGAGCTATGATAGTCAAAATTACACTTCTACAATCAGTACACAACATATTTATAGCCATAGCTCTCGAGAATCAAAGCTGGATCCTGTCTACCCATGACTCATTGACATTGCTAATGTTAGCTACCTTTCTGGCTGACAACAACGTGAGTATTTGTTATTACAATCTAAAAACGAGAATTATAGCCGGTGTACAACATTTTTATTACCTGTTCTGAAGACTTTGTTTCTAAAATGTAATCGAGTTGTCTTCAATCTTGTCCGTAACTGTTATCGCATCGGCATCCACAGTCTCAAATTTCCAGACTTGGGTTGTCACTAGTTGCCACAAAGGCAAAATGGGCTATACTGGGTGTCCACTAGATACCACAGGGTGAAAAATGATTTACACAAAACAAGTCAGTTCGTCAAGATTCTGCCCTGCTAGAGCTTCCCCGGTCAACTGTAAGTGCTGTTATTGTGAAGTGGAAACGGCTCAGCCGCAAAGTGTTAGGCCACACAAGCTCACAGAACGGGACCGCCGAGTGCTGAAGCGCGTAGCATGTAAAAATAGTCTGTCCTCAGTTGCAACACTCACTACTGAGTTCCAAATTGCCTCTGGAAGCAACATCAGCACAATAACTGTTTGTCGGGAGCTTCATGAAATGAGTGCCCATGGCTGAGATCAAGCCTAAGATCACCATGCGCAATGCCAAGCGTCGGCTGAAGTGGTGTAAAGCCGCTGCCATTGGATTCTGGAGCAGTGGAAATGCATTCTCTGGAGTGATGAATCACGCTTCACCATCTGGCAGTCCGACAGACGAATCTGGTTTGGCGGATGCCAGGAGAACGCTACCTGCCCGAATGCATAGTGTCAACTGTAAAGTTTGGTGGAGGAGCGATAATGGTCTGGGGCTGTTTTTCATGGTTCGGGCTAGGCCCCTTATTTCCAGTGAAGGGAAATCTTAACGCTACAGCATACAATGACATTCTAGACGATTCTGTGCTTGGCAACATTTTGGGGAAGGCCCTTTCCTGTTTCAGCATGACAATGCCCCTGTGCACAAAGCGAGGACCATACAGAAATGGTTTGTCGAGATCGGTGTGGATGGACTTGATTGTCCTGCACAGAGCCCTGACCTCAACCCCATCGAACACCTTTGGGATGAATTGGAATGCCGATTGCGAGCCCGGCCTAATCGCCCAACATCAGTGCCCGATCTCACTAATGCTTTTGTGGCTAGTCCCCACAGCAATGTTCCAACATCTAGTGGAAAGCAAAAGGGGGACCAACTCCATATTAATGCCCGTGATTTTGGAATGAGATGTTAGACGAGCAGGTATCCACATACTTTTGGTAATGTAGTGTATCTTGCTGCACACCCTTTCTGGGTACACACACACATACACATTATTTCTCCCCACACGACACTTGTTTTGGCTACACACACTGTATGCCACTATACACACATCTCCTGACTCGCCTTGCCTCTACCAGTAGAGTTGAATAAATTACAGCCAAGATGTGTGTGTGTGAGTGTGTTTAACTATGCATTGATAATACATTTTGTTTTTATAAGTGAGAGCGTGTCGCACATCACCTTCCAATGCATTGTTCGATAATTTAAAGTAGCACCTCTACACCTGTTGCATAGCACAAAACCCCCCTTTTTCATCATTTTACATCATGTTTGTACAGTAGCTGATGAAACTAACACTTTAAAAGTGTGAACATTTTGATTTGTGTTATTTTACGATAGTTGCTGGCAATTAACACCGTGAAGATCCTGTTACACTCAGACAATCACAGCCACAAGCCACCTTTCTTCACCTCTTGATTATGGTTCTGTGGATCCAAAGCCCCTCCACCTCTCCACCATGCCCCAGTCACTCTCCTGTCCAGCCCCTGACCTCACTACCCTCCCCTGGGGAGATTTTCACTTTAGTGCCCAGGCCTGCTGATTGATAGGCAGAGGAGCGGTGCTCCACACTGGGGCGTTTATGGCCCTCCAGTAGTGTGATTTACAGATGAAGACAACTGTAGTATGCATATGGCACTCTCCACCCCTTGTGGCCCTTGTTGAAAAAGTGGCTAGCTATGCAGCCAAAACAGGAATTGCATATTAATCAGGGCCAAGGCGAGACATTTGATTACTTAATCTGTGTGCGTGCGCGTTCATGTGCATGTGCGTGTGTGTGGGTGGGTTGGCGTGCAGGCGGGCAAGTGTGTGTAGTAAGGAGGTTGAGTTTAATACCCCTTCATTTACAGACGTATTATTAAGTAAACATTAATAAAAATGTTACATTATTAGCCTAGTTTAGCCAAGGAGAAAGCACTGAGCTATATAGGGAGCGAGGTAGGATCAATGATTGGCTGAGATAATGGAGGGGGATAATAGAGAGACTACTTTCTGGAGGACAATGCCATGCTGACTCAAGTCTTTACAGTACATGTGTATTCTTAAAGAGATGGGTGGGGCTGAGGCTTAAGAGGGTGTGAACGATGCTGAATGGGCGTAAACAAAAAAGACTAGAAAGTGTGAAAATCATTCAACTGCATTTTCTCCTACTTGTCTCCAAAGTGGGATAACAAGTTTATCAAATTTCAAAGAAGCAAATCTTTCCCATGTTGAACAAGGGCTGATTAGGTTACCATTTATTTCAAGTGTGCTTGTGAATATATAAGTGGAGCTAATGGTGGGGTACTCAAGGGGAGGTTTGGGAAATACTGCTCTAGAGTCTATGGCTTGTCTTGGTTCTTTTTACAGTTCCTTAATGTTACCTATAAGTTATCTCTCTCCCACCAGTGATCGGCGAGCCGGTGAAGCTGGAGTGGTTTAACCCCCAGGGGGAACGCATCGTGTCGTCCCAGCGTGTGGCCCTGCACACCGGGGAGGACAGCTCCAGGCTGACCATCTACAACGCTGTAGTGGAGGATGCGGGCATCTACCGCTGCCAGGCCACCGACGCCCAGGGACAGACGCAGGAGGCCACCATGGTGCTGGAGATGTACCGTGAGTGTCAATTACATGCATCTGTAACAGAGGTAGATTGATATAGGCTATAGGTTAACTCACTCACACTCACACACCACACTCTCTGCATTCCCTCTGTATCCATTCCAGGTCCTTCAGATATACAAAGACATGAGTTGAATAAATCGCTGTCTCCTCTGTTAGATCATAAAGATACACCAATTTATATTCCATTGCCCACTTGCCCATTAAAGAGTGTAGTGAATGTTCGCTGGGTCTGGCGGTGTGTGTGATGGATAGTACTGAATGTGTGTAGGCGACGGAGGCAGGCTCTAATCGTATGGGAGAGGGAATCTTCTGCTGTGGCTGTTAATGAGACGTGACACACAGAGGAGTTCTGCCGCTGGTAGCCATCTGGCAGACGCTTGATTTGGATCACCGGTGTGGTGTGTGTACTGTGTGTGTATGTATATATGCACACACATGCACCCCCCCCCCCCCCCCCCATCCATGACAACGTCAGTCAGCCACCGTTCAACTAGTAACAGGGAGATAGTCACCTAAAGGGCTTGGGCAGGCATAATGTACCCAGCACCCATCAGGCGATACCGAACGTGATCTTCTTGTGATAAACACCACGTTATGAAAAATGGACGTCAACTTTAAATGTGCTGTACATTACCATTTGTGAGTTGTGACATTCCGCAAAGATGTCAACACACACACACACACACGTGCACACGTCTTGCAATTATCATATGTGTTCGTACATCACAACCTGACGAAAGCTATCCATATTCAAACTCAAATTATAGCTTTATTATAGCTCACGGTTGAAGGACTATAATTATCCGCACTGCTGAGTAATTGACAGGTATAGAGTTCCCAGAGTCAATCTTTGAGCACCGGCCAACAGAGACCCATTACAGAGTAGGCAGTCGATGTCCCACCTGAGGGAGCTCCAAGAAAATTGGCATGTCACCCCACTTTGACAGTTACCCTTGCAGCTATGTGGGCAAAATGACGGAAGAGAAATGCTCACTGTGTTACCAATTTGACTGTGTCAAGCGAGCGGTAGACTGTAACACGAGAGGATTTGTTTTTCTCACTGATTTTCTTGTTGAGCAGGGTAACGACAAAGGAGATGGGAAATGAAAACAAGTAGCGGGAGAACAAGGGACAACAACATGTTTGAATCCCAGGGAGAGAACTGGGGGAAGGAGGGTGGGGGGGGTGAGAGAGAGCGAGAGAATACGAGAAAGCGGGAGTGAGGGAATTAAATAGAGGGCGAGAGAGAGAGAAAGATGGAGAGAGAGGGGTGAGTGAATTTGAGAGAGAGGTAGTGAGAGAAGGAGAGGGAGAGAATGAGAGCGAGGGGGTAAGGGAATTAAAGGGAATGACAGGGCACAAGAGAGGGGGTGAGGAAATGAGACACAGAGAGAGAGGAGAGAGTGAGAGAGAGACCAATCGACGGATTGAGAAAATGAAAACGTGCCGTGGAATTAAACCAGCAGATGAGGAGGTTTGAATCTCACATTCAGAGTCAGTAGGATGCAAGGCACTTTAAAGAGCGGCAAGGAGAAAAAAGCACGTTTTGGAGAGCCGCCTGACATAAATCACATTGCAAAATGCTAATGTGCTAGGTTGCAGAGTGATCTACTGGAAGGGACTGAAATAAATAGGGCCATGCATGTGATTTATGCGCGCTTTAATTTCGCCACACACAGTGGATAACCCGATGGTGTTACACACTCCACGTGCCACACACACACGCATGCATGCACACTCTATCTTTCTCTCCATACGCCATACACACACACACGCCGTGTGATAAGTCGACGACACTAGCCAGCACGACGGGTTCTGAGAGGGTGGTGGAGTGTTTTTTAAGAGAATAGAAGCGCAGGTCCCAGGTCAGCTTTCCCCAGGTGTAATCTATCAAACACCTGCCAGTGCTTGTCAGACAGGTGCCACAGCTTTAGACCGACACAAGTTAAATCAATCATTTGATTACAAACAGAACTTTCGGGGTGGTAGGATTCATTCAATATGCTGTGGGAATGTTTATGGGACTATTTTAGAGCACATAGAATCTGAGTTGTTTCAGTGGTGTAGAACCATAGACAATAAGTAGAACAGTTTGTTCTATAGAATGGAGTTTACTCTGTACTCCACTTCAGGGTGTCCCAAACTTGGTCCTGGGGCCCAACCTGGGTGCACGTTTAGTTTTTTGCCCTAGCAGTACACAGCTGATTGAAATAATCAAATCTTAGTAATGAGTAATCAGCTGTCAAGTGCTACGGCAAGAAATGAAAACATGAAGGGGGGGGGGGGGCAATCAACATGGTGGATGTAGCATAGCCAGCTTTATGATAGGAAACTAATACATTACAAACAGACACCTCTTCTTGTTTCATGGTCATTCCATTAATCACTAAATCAATCTATCAGTACCTCAATCAATACACATTACTTGGGCTCTGTTCCAAAGTCCACCCTCGCATTCTACTTAGAATGAGGCGATGTATTGGCTATGCATTCTAAATGGTATACTTGTGTGAATATTGGAACATAACCTCTTTTG
Organism: Coregonus lavaretus; assembly: GCF_964263955.1. Lineage (NCBI taxonomy): Eukaryota > Metazoa > Chordata > Actinopteri > Salmoniformes > Salmonidae > Coregonus > Coregonus lavaretus. Next base: position 758,018 of record NW_028165182.1, on the reverse strand, counting down.
GAAAGACATGTCTCTAATGTGACTTCACTTCCTGTTACCTCGCTTCCTATGTGACAGAGAAGCTGACGTTCCACGACGTGAGGTCCCCCCAGGAGTTCCGTCACGGCGAGGTGGCAGAGGTGGTGTGTTATGTCATCGCCTCTCCGGCGCCCGTGGTCTCTTGGTTCTACCAAAAGGGCTTCAAGAGCATGGAGATCACAGAGGAGCACTACAGTAAGTCTGCTTATGGTCATTTGATGCATGCTGCCTCTGTTGATGTGCTGGTAAACCTTGTTTGCTTGTTAAAATAAGTACCTAATTACCAGTTGGTTAATTAAAGCATAACTTTTTAACGTGCATACTGTGGCTACCATATTAGCAACATAACTTGACTCTTGAAAAGTTATATATTGAGCAGTACAGACCATATAGAAATCAAGTGATATTTTCATGTGAACATGTCATTGGATGCAGGTTTTTTTTATGGGCCCACTCTTTGATGGTATTTTACAGTCTACTTTTAATGAAGCAGCTGATAATTACATTATCATTGATTTCAGAAGCCAATTAACGGGTTTGCTAGTGCATAAAAAAATGGAACATCAAAAGAATTCAGTTTACATGTCAGATTGCTTCACACATCATTTCAAGACATATCAGTTGAATAAATGTGCTATACTGTAAAATATGGTTGTGTCCCAAATGGCACCATATTCTCTACGTAGTGCATTACTTTTGACCAGAGCCCTACAGTGCCTTGCAAAAGTATTCATCCCCCTTGGCGGTTTTCCTATTTTGTTGCAATACAACATGTAATTTAAATTGATTTTTATTTGGATTTCATGTAATGGACAAACACAAAATAGACCAAATTGGTGAACTGAAATATAAAAAATAACTTGTTTCAAAAAATTATACAAAATAAATAACGGAAAAGTGGTGCGTGCATATGTATTCACCCCCTTTGCTATGAAGCCCCTAAATAAGATATGGTGCAGCCAATTACCTTCAGAAGTCACATAATTAGTTAAATAAAGTCCACCTGTGTGCAATCTAAGTGTCACAAGATCTGTCACATGATCTCAGTATATATACACCTGTTCTGAAAGGCCACAGAGTCTGCAACACCACTAAGCAAGGGGCACCACCAAGCAAGCGGCACCATGAAGACCAAGGAGCTCTCCAAACAGGTCAGGGACAAAGTTGTGGAGAAATACAGATCAGGGTTGGGTTATAAAAAAATATCCAAAACTTTGAACATCCTACGGAGCACCATTAAATCCAGTATTAAAAAATTGAAAGAATATGGCACCACAACAAACCTGCCAAGAGAGGGCCGCCCACCAAAACTCACGGACCAGGCAAAGAGGGCATTAATCAGAGAGGCAACAAAGAGACCAAATATTACCCTGAAGGAGCTGCAAAGCTCCACAGTGGAGATTGGAGTATATGTCCATAGGACCACTAAGCCGTACACTCCACAGAGCTGGGCTTTATGGAAGAGTGGCCAGAAAAAAGCCATTGCTTAGAGAAAAAAATAAGCAAACATGTTTGGTGTTCGCCAAAAGTCATGTGGGAGACTCCCCAAACATATGGAAGAAGGTACTCTGGTCAGATGAGATTACATTTGAACTTTTTGGCCATCAAGGAAAATGCAATGTCTGGTGCAAACCCAACACCTCTCACTGGGAAACTGGTCAGAATTGAAGGAATGATGGATGGCTCTAAATACAGGGAAATTCTTGAGGGAAACCTGTTTCAGTCTTCCAGAGATTTGAGACTGGGACGGAGGTTCACCTTCCAGCAGGACAAGGACCCTAAGCATACTGCTAAAGTAACACTTGAGTGGTTTAAGGGGAAACATTTAAATGTCTTGGAATGGCCTAGTCAAAGCCCAGACCTCAATCCAATTGAGAATCTGTGGTATGACTTAAAGATTTATGTACACCAGCGGATGCCATCCAACTTGAAGGAGCTGGAGCAGTTTTGCCTTGAAGAATGGGCAAAAATCCCAGTGGCTAGATGAGCCAAGCTTATAGAGACATACCCCAAGAGACTTGCAGCTGTAATTGCTGCAAAATGTGACTCTATAAACAAACTGTTGACTTTGGGGCGGGAGAATAGTTATGCACACTCAAGTTCTGTTTTTTTGTCTTATGTCTCGTTTGTTTCACCCCAAAAAATATTTTGCATCTTCAAAGTGGTAGGCATGTTGTGTAAATCAAATGATACAAACCCCCCAAAAATCTATTTTAATTCCAGGTAATAAGAAAACAAAATAGGAAAAATGCCAAGGGGGGTAAAAAACTTTCGCAAGCCACTGTATGGGCTCTGTTCAATCGTAGTGCACTATATAAGAATACGGTGCCATTTGGGATGTATGCCTATGTAAACACACAAATGTTATGAAAAATGTTTTCCTCAGATTCTGTCAGGGATTTGATGCTATAAATAGCAAGTTCTAGCATTAAAAGCCGCAGCATGTGATTTCATTAAAAGTATGTTTGAACTATACAACATGTTAACAAGCTTGCCTAGAAGATGGCGAGTAGAGGATGCAAATGTCAGTCGGTGGTCCGATGCTCGCTGCCATGTTGTTAAGATCTGTTGGAAAGAAGATCTTCCTTCTCTCATGGCCACTGAAAAGTCACAGTACAGGACATTATTCCACCTGATTTATTTTATTTTATTTTCACTTTAATTAATGTATTATTTCTTCACTTCTTTTTTGTGTGCTTATGTTGACATACAGTATGTGGGGATATGAAGGGGGTATTCTTTCTGTCTTGAACACTGATACTTTAAGTGACAGCACAGGAAATTATTCCACCATATTTCTCTACTTTTCTTTTTCTTCATTAAATGAGTCCTTTCAGATCATTGCTCCTAAAAGGAAAGGAAAAAACAGTGTCTTAGATTGGAACACATCCTATGGCTTAGAAGGAAAGGACAAGGGAAAGTGATTTTAGACTACTAGAACACATTCTGGGGCTAGAAGGAAAGGAGAGGGAAAGTAATGTATCTTAGATTATTGGAACACATCTTTGGACTGAGAAAGAAAGGAGAAGGAATGAAATGTATCTTCGACTATTGGAAACACATTCATGGCTCCTGCATGATGGACAGAAGTTAATTTGTAGGTTCAGACTTGTTTACCAATACTCTGTCACCCCATCATTACTTTTCCTCCTGCTACACTTTCCCCCTCATCCACCCATCACAGAGACAGACTTCCTGGGCTGATTAGGAAAATGATTTGTTTGAAACCTTTGAAAGTAGTCAGGTTTTTTAATTGAAATTCAAAGGCCCTTCCCTTCGACACACTATCTCGCCTTGCCGTTCGGTAATGATTAAAGGTAGAGATAGCTGTGTTTTAAAAAAATTCCACGCTAATTACGGGACAAGGTTATAAATATCTTTGCGCTCGACAGAGAGAGATAAGGTTCTCACTTATCTGCCAGTGACAATGGAGTAGGATGGGAAACTGTTTGTGAACTGCAGACCTAATTGCTAATGTATTTATCTCACTTCGCTTAGCTAACTTTATTTAAAAAAGGTGAAAGTGGTAAAGGTTTATGAAAATATTATTTGATAGCAAGTATGTGACTGGAGTCATGTGACTTCCTTTCACTCTTTTTCCTTTCTTTCATTTTCCTTGTATCTTTATTTCCTTATTTCCTCTGTCTCTTTCTAACTCTCTCTCCACCTTTCTTTCTTTCTTTCTTTCTTTCTTTCTTTCTTTCTTTCTTTCTTTCTTTCTTTCTTTCTTTCTTTCTTTCTTTCTTTCTTTCTTTCTTTCTTTCTTTCTTTCTTTCTTTCTTTCTTTCTTTCTCATGCGCTATCCCTCTCTCTATATTCTTCCCCCCTTCTCTCTGTCTGTCCCCCTCTATCTCTCTCTATCGCTCCCCTTGTCACTCCCTATCGCTCTCTCTACCCCCCCCCCCCCCTCTCTTTCTCTTCCGCCCTCTCTCCTGTGAAGGCAGGTTCCAGGTGCTGCCCAACAACAACCTGCAGATCCACAAGGTGACCAAGGCGGACGAGGGCGTGTACCGCTGTGAAGCGCGAGTGGAGGCCCGTGGCGAGATCGACTTTGTCGACATCGAGGTGGTGGTGAATGGTGAGTAGCTGTAGCGTAGCATATTGCTACCTTCTTTACCTTCCACTGTAGCTAATGCCTATCCAGTCATATGCAGTGGTGAACGAAGAGTTAGCCATCTAGCTAGCATAGCATACCTACTCTCCCCAAAACGTTCAGTTATATATGTAACCTTGGTTCTCTGAAGGAACAAAGCTCAACAAATCAGAACCATTAAAACAAAACCTACCCAGACATATTTTTCCTCTCACAGTAGCAGCCGGGCCTGATCTCAGAGCAGACTAATGAAGAATAGCGTGGCATTCAGTACGGCTACCTGCTCTCGTTTTATCCATATCCAAAGCCTATCCAACCATATACAGTGGTCCCTTCTACAATAGCAGCCATACAGCAGTTGTGTAAAGGATGAGAAGCCCCATACAGAGCCACAGTGTAAAGGCTCTCTTAGGCCAGGCACTGGGGTTTATCGATCGGTGGCATACAGAACTGTTGCTCCTCTCAGGGTGAGAATAGAGTCACCTAGTGAGACAGAATCATTCTCCCCTCCTACACTCCACAGTCACAGCGCTGATACAGGTAAAGGATTGCCAGCTCCCAAACAATCGCACCCAAGGACCACGGGCAAAATGAAACGATTATCGTTCCAGAGACACTTGGCCTCACATAAAGGAACGTCTGTCTCCGGTGGTGGGGATAAGATTGTCAATAGTGGCGGAAAATGTATTTTTTCAGACTCTCTGATCTGATTCAATTCAGGTTCTCTTTTGAGATATTGATACAAAAATAATCCTACTTGGTGTGTAAGAATCAAGTAATTTATTCAGATTTAAGTGTGTTTATTGTGTAGGTCACAGGAGGTTGGTAGTACCTTAATTGGGGAGAACAGGCTCGTGGTGATGTCTTGAGCAGAATTAGTGGAATGGTATTAAATACACCAAACACATGGTTTCCTTGTGTTTGATGCCATTCCATTAGCTCCATTTCGGACATTATTATGAGCCGTACTCCCCTCAGCAGCATCCTGTGGTGGAAGTGTGATGGACAGGGGTTTGAAGACTGCTAGCCCACTGAGGTGAAGCCTGGGCAAAATATTGGGGGGCCAATGCAAGTTCAGGTCTCAAGCAAGGTTACTCATCACGCAAGTGTAGTTTCGAACCACCACCGCTACAAAGGCAGTGAGTTAGAACTGTGGAGTCACTGAATTGTACTGTGTTGAACATGAAGAACTGAGCATTCACTTCAGATCGGCTTATTTTGAGAGAAAGAACAGACTCACCGATCTAGACAGGCTCATTATAGAGCTACTGAATGATGGTCAGTTTGGCTGCCACCGCTCCTTTGATTTCCTCTATACTCGCACTATTTCTGTGATTGAAGATTTCAATTAGCGCCAACTCTGGGCTTTGTAGCCCAAAAAGCGAAAGGTTGTCCTTTTAATTCACTAATTTGTCCTCATCAAGGCCCCAGAGAAGCCAGGAACGCGAGCCACCTGAGAGCGTTTCGGGAGGGATTTGAAATGTGATCTCCCGCGAGCTATAAGCACCGGTTATGCATGAGCGACCACAATATTGTCTCGGCTATCTAGCTCTTCCCACCTAATGTAATAAAGGCACTCAGCGGAAAAAAAACACGGATTGCATTCAATTTAGAACACCACTTATAGTTGTGATGAATATCCAATAAGCTTGCTCAATGAGGCGAATCCTATTATCTGCCCGGCAACATGACACTCGCCATCCGGCTACGGAGATGGGACAGTCCACCGCCGCCGTCACTATAGAGTGTGTCCGACTGAGAGAAGGAAACACTCAGAAGTAACCCACTGGGCACAAACTGGTTGAATCAACGTTGTTTCAACGTAATTTGTCAACTTATTGTTACGTGGAATCTACGTGGAAAATACGTTGGATTTGAAAAAAAGTAATCAACTGATTTATTAGTATTTTTATGTTGTTGTTTTTTTAGGGGGTGATAATTTTTAATATTGCAGATAGATTGTGGCTTCTATAACTGTAATTGTCTGCATAATTTGCAATCCACCATATTTATTTGTAAACATATACAGTACCAGTCAAATGTTTTGCCATACCTATTCATTCAAGGGTTTTTCTTTACTTTTACTATTTCCTACATTGTAGAATAATAGTGAAGACATCAAAACTATAAAATAACACATATGAAAGTAACCAAAAAAGTGTTAAACAAATCAAAATATATTTTAGATTTTAGATTCTTCAAAGTAGCCACCCTTTGTCTTGATAACAGCTTTTCACACTCTTGGTATTCTCTCAACCAGCTTCACCTGGAATGCTTTTCCAATAGTCTTGAAGGAGTTCCCACATATGCTGAATACTTGTTGGCTGTTTTCCCTTCACTCTGCGGTACAATTAATCCCAAACCATCTCAATTGGGTTGAGGTTGGGTGATTGTGGAGGCCAGGTCATCTGATGCAGCACTCCCTCACTCTCCTTCTTGGTCAAATAGCCCTTAAGCAGCCTGGAGGTGTGTTGGGTCATTGTCCTGTTGAAAAACAAATGATAGTCCCACTAAGCGCAAACCAGATGGGATGGCGTATCACTGCAGAATGCTATAGTAGCCATTCTGGTTAAGTGTGCCTTGAATTCTAAATAAATCACTGACAGTGTCATCAGCAAAGCACCCCACACCATCACACCACCTCCTCCATGCTGGGAACCACACATGCGGAGATCATCCATTCACCTACTCTGCGTCTCACAAAGACAGGAAGGTGGAGAGGGATAGAGGGGGATCAGACCAAAGGACAGATTTCCACCGGTCTAATGTCCATTGCTTGTGTTTCTTGGTCCAAGCAAGTCTCTTCTTCTTATTGGTGTCCTTTAGTAGTGGTTTCTTTGCAGCAATTTGACCATGAATGCCTGATTCACGCGGTGTTGATGTTGAGATGTGTCTGTTACTTGAACTCTGTGAAGCATTTATTTGGGCTGCAATCTGAGTTGCAGTTAACTCTAATGAACTTATCCTCTGAAGCAGAGGTAACTCTGGGTCTTGCTTTCCTGTGGCGGTCCTCATGAGAGCCAGTTACATCATAGCGCTTGATGGTTTTTGCGACTGCATTTGAAGAAACTTTCAAAGTTCTTAAAATTTTCCGGATTGACTGAGCTTCATGTCTTAAAGTAATGATGGACTGTCGTTTCTCTTTGCTTGTTTGAGCTGTTCTTGCCATAATATGGACTTGGTGTTTTACCAAATAGGGCTATCTTCTGTATACCACCCCTACCTTGTCACAACACAACTGATTGGCTCAAACGCATTAAGAAGGAAATAAATTCCACAAATTAACTTTTAACAAGAAACACCTGTTAATTGAAATGCATTCCAGGTGACTACCTCATGACGCTGGTTGAGAGAATGCCAAGAGTGTGCAAAGCTGTCATCAAGGCAAAGGGTGGCACCTTTGAAATATCTCAAATATAAAATATATTTAACACTTTTTTTGGTTACTACATGATTCCATATGTGTTATTTCATAGTTTTGATGTCTTTACTATTATTCTACAATGTAGAAAATAGTAAAAATAAAGAAAAACCCTGGAATGAGTAGGTGTGTCCAAACTTTTGACTGGTACTGTATATATTATAAAAAATAAAAATAAAAAATAAAAATAAAAATATATATATATATATATATATATATATATATATATATATATATTAGGGGTGTAACGATTCGTTTTAACAACGATTCGATTTGTATCACGATTCGTGGTTGTCGATACGATTCAAGGACGATATTGGTTTATTTAGAACGATACGATCCGAAACGATTCAGGTGACTTGAAATCGATTCAGTAACCTTTTAGCCAAAAATTCAACCAGTGTGACTGAAATAAATACTGGACAGTGCAGGTGAAGTTTCCTAGATTCCTGTTTCTTGTAAGGACCGCAATGGTGGCTTGATAATTTCTCGCTCGTCGGCTTCTCCTCTGTCGTCCGCCATGCTATGTTTTGTTGTCTTTGCGCCTTTGGGCTGCTGTTGGCGCGATGATGTCACGGATAGGCAGACTGAATCGAGTAATGTTTAAAGCCTTTATCATTAAAAGTGCTAAGAAAAAACATCCATATAAAATCTGACGTGCTTAAATCCAATGGGTTATTTCCTAGTATCGAAACAATCGATTTATTACATTTTAAAACGATGTTAGATCGATATATGTTGTCGAAAAGGCCAAATCGCCGAGCACAGATCGATGTAGTTGGATCATAGGAATATAAATCGATACATCGATGTAGTAGATGGATCGTTACACCCCTAATATATATATACACACTCCTGAGTGGCGCAGTGGTCTAAGGCACTGCATCGCAGTGCTAACTGTGTCACTAGAGATCCTGGTTCGAATCCAGGCTCTGTCGCAGCCGGCCGCGACCGGGAGACTCATGGGCGGCGCACAATTGGCCCAGCGTCGTCCAGGGTAGGGGAGGGAATGGCCGGCCGGGATGTAGCTCAGTTGATAGAGCATGGCGTTTGCAACGCCAGGGTTGTGGGTTCGATTCCCACGGGGGGCCAGTATAAAAAAAATATGTATTCACTAACTGTAAGTCGCTCTGGATAAGAGCGTCTGCTAAATGACGTAAATGTAAATGATATATATATATTTCCTTTATTATTTTCCCCTAACCCTACCAACCATTTACATTTACGTCATTTAACAGACGCTCTTATCCAGAGTGACTTACAAATTGGTGCATTCAACTTATGATAGCCAGTGGGACAACCACTTTTATTTTTTATTTTGTTTAATGGGGTGGTGGGGGAGGGGGGGGGGGGGGGGGGGGGGGTAATGGACAACAATACTTAGGCTTCCACTTACAGCTTAAACATACTACCAACATTTCACAGACAGTATATTTTACATGAGTTATCTTTTGTTTGTTTTTAGTCCCAGCCTTCAGCTACCCTCAACCCCTCCCATCTCTGAAGACCATCCTGTTTTGATTTCTAGCTGCCATTTTTCTACTGTACTGTGATGTTTCACAAAGGTTCTGAACCTTTCTATTCTCAAAGTTTCTACAGATTGTAAATTAAAGATAAACACCTTTGCTTAGAGTATTATTATATTGATCGATTGACTATGACTTTTCAAATCACCCATGTTGCAATTTTTCAGCCATTCCTGAACCTGTGACCAAAAACAAGCTACATATGGGCAGTACCAAAACAAGTGATCTAAGGATTCTGTCTCTTCGCAGAAAAATCTGCAGAGCTGGGATAGTTGTATCTCCCATATAGATGACATTCTATTGGTTGCAATAATTTTGTATAATAATTTTAATTGAAAAACTCTTTAATTTTTGAATCCGGCGTCGTTTTGTAAATCAGTTCATAAACCATGTGCCATGGAATCGGTACATCGAAAATCTCCTCCCAACTAATTTGCAACCTGTATGACGCAGCTGTCCATTTTTTGGTCTTTAAATGGATTTTGTCCCACTCCTCTTTGCAGATCTTCTCCAAGTCATTAAGGTTTCGAGGCTGACGTTTGGCAACTCGAACCTTCAGCTCCCTCCACAGATTTTCTATGGGATTAAGGCCTGGAGACTGGCTAGGCCACTCCAGGACCTTAATGTGCTTCTTATTGAGCCACTCCTTTGTTGCCTTGGCCGTGTGTTTTGGGTCATTGTCATGCTGGAATACCCATCCACGACCCATTTTCAATGCCCTGGCTGAGGGAAGGAGGTTCTCACCCAAGATTTGACTGTACATGGCCCCGTCCATCGTCCCTTTGATGCAGTGAAGTTGTCCTGTCCCCTTAGCAGAAAAACACCCCCAAAGCATAATGTTTCCACCTCCATGTTTGACGGTGGGGATGGTGTTCTTGGGGTCATAGGCAGCATTCCTCCTTCTCCAAACACGGCGAGTTGAGTTGATGCCAAAGAGCTCGATTTTGGTCTCATCTGACCACAACACTTTCACCTAGTTCCCCTCTCAATCATTCAGCTGTTCATTGGCTAACTTCAGATGGGCCTATATTTGTGCTTTCTTGAGCAGGGGGACCTTTTGGGCGCTGCAGGATTTCAGTCCTTCATGGCGTAGCAGGGGGACCTTGCATGGTGATGGGCTTGTAGCCCATTCCAGCCTTGTGTAGGTCTACAATCTTGTCCCTGACATCCTTGGAGAGCTCTTTGGTCTTGGCCATGGTGGAGAGTTTAGAATCTGATTGATTGATTGATTGCTTCTGTGAACAGGTGTCTTTTATACAGGTAACAAGCTGAGATTAGGAGCACTCCCTTTAAGAGTGTGCTCCTAATCTCAGCTCGTTACCTGTATAAAAGACACCTGGGAGCCAGAAATCTTTCTGATTGAGAGGGGGTCAAATACTTATTTCCCTCATTAAAATGCAAATCAATTTATAAAATTTTTGACATGCGTTTTTCTGGATTTTCTTGTTGTTATTCTGTCTCTCACTGTTCAAATAAACCTACCATTAAAATTATAGACTGATCATTTCTTTGTCAGTGGGCAAACATACAAAATCAGCAGGGTATCAAATTATTTTTTCCCTCAATGTACAGTATACATTACCAGTCAAAAGTTTGGACACACCTTCTCATTCATGGGTATTTCTTTATTTGTACACATTTTTTCATTGTAGAATAATAGTGAAGACATCAAAATTATGAAATAACACATATGGAATGATGTAGTAACCAAAAAAGTGTTAAATGAATGAAATGTTATTTATATTTGAGATTCTTCAAATAGCCACCATTTGCCTTGATGACAGATTTGCACACTCTTGGCATGCCTACGCAGCCATGACAGAAAAGTGAACACTTTCAGGCACCTTATCCTATAAAACGGATAAGTGGGTGGGCCGCTCAAGTCAGTGTCTATGACATAGGGGTTGGCAATGTTCCGTCATGATGGGACAAAAATAAACAAGCTATATCCCATATCTCCACAACTCCTGCTTGCAGACACACATTTGCAACCATTTTCCTTCCTCACGCACTTAACTCATCACACTTTTCCAATCAAACAGGCACCCCAGCTTCCAACACAACTGCGCGCCTCTCACATATACACCTGTACATACCCACATACTGTGCCATTCTATGTCCTCTGTTTGTCATGTTTTTATTTCGGGCTTTGGATACTTTTGTGTTCCAGTTCCTTGTATTTGGGGATTTAGTATTTCATGAATTGTCCTATCTTTTATCTATTTATAAATACTATAAAAAAATCTAAAATAGAATATAAATTATTTTACAGCATTCCCTAACTTGAATAGTATAGTGTAATCAGGGGCGGTGTGTTCATTAGGGCGATATGGGTGACGCACTGCCAAACGGGAAAAGGAAGGGATTTTTTTTCTAATCAATTATATCACAGCAACAGTAGTTATCAGTGTTCTAATCTAGACGTCTGATCTGCCACTAAATGTCCAATCAGGCTAAAGTCGTGCTTCAAATGGCCCCGCCCCCTTTGGGGCGATTTCAGTCAGGTTGAAAATCGCCCAGAAGTCTCTCATAGCCTGTCATGTAAAATCTTTTTTTTTCAAATATCAGAGCTTTCAATACAATCTCTATGGGTTTCTGAGGGCTTGCACTTACGCGCTTTCGTCATACGTAACATAACCATGAACGTAACTAAGAAAAGAGCGGGTAGCAGCGTCAATCAATTCACGTACTACTATCAAGATGGCTAGCCTTCAGTGCAACTCGATTGTCTCTTTGAAAGAAGTTCACATCAAAGACCATTCAAAACGAGCTACTGTAACTGGAGTGTATGCTAGCGGTCATGAGGGAACATATTGTGGAGGAGGTGAAGTCGGCGAACTTCGTAGCTATCCAAGCTGACGAGACCACGGACGTTTCTACACAGATACAGCTGGTGCTTGTGCTGAGGTACATAGATAGCAACCACAAAGTGCAGGAGCGCTTTTTTGAGTTCCTTCCCATCTCGGAATCAACCTCAGTCTCAATCGCCAGTGTGCTTTTGGAGAGACTGAACGGTCTTTTTGCCGACAACGAGAAAGTCAAACTGTGGTGCACTGGCACTGTACCAGGTTCTCATGAGCTACAACCTCCAGGAGACGTTCTCTGAGACTGTGACTCTGTTGAACATCCTCATAACTACTCCCATGACAACAGCTGAAGCTGAGAGATGTTTCTCAACTTTGACACGAGTTAAGACATTCCTGCTAAATTCAATGGGCCAGGAACGTCTGAATGCACTGGCCATGCTTTCCATGGAGAGTGAACTAGTCCTCAGCATGCCTGATTTCAATGAGAAAGTCATTGACCGCTTTGCTGCATTGAAAGAGAGAAGAGAACAGTTTCAGTACAAGTAATGTAGCCTCTCTCTCTCTTTGTCCCTCCCTCCCTGTCTCTTTAACACACACACGCCCAAATCAGTTCACAGTTGATGTTGTTTAAAATAGTTATTTTTCATTTAAAAAAAAGTAAAAAAATAATAATAATCTGTTCATGTTCATTTTTACAAATCTATACAATTGGCCAGAATATGGTTGTTCATATTTACAAATCTATACAATTGGCCAGAATATGGTTGTTCATTTTTACAAAGCCATACAGATAGCTGTGTTTATCTTTTCTATAAATTATTTTCAAATTCTGTTTTCAGGCAAAATGTCTATCACTGTTCATTTTCACAAATCTATACAAGAGGGCAGAATATGGACGTGTATAAACATTTCCTATTACCAATAACTTGCATCAATGTTTTCAGTAGCCTCTATCAAAAGCTCCTGCTTGCTTGTTGTGAATTATGCTCAGGTGCACATATTTCCAATTCAACCATGAGGCAAAAAATGTGGTAAAAGCTCTTGTTGATCCTGCAATCTGAACAAATACCAATATGCTGTATTTTCAGCTGATATTTCATTTGTTTATGGAAATGCATATTGTTTATGCAGTGTTGAGGAATGTGAAAGAACACCCTTGATTATTTTTACTGTGATAACTTATTTTGCTTTTGTAAGCCAACACTTTTGAGATCAGTCAATACATGCTTCTGGCATTGACTTATATGCTGCCCCTGTCTTCATGTTGTTGCTGGACATATCTTTTTTAAAATGTGTCACCTAAATCATCAGAAAAATTGCCCCCCCTGAGAATTTTTTCAGGAGCCGCCACTGAGTGTAATTATAATTTATGTATTGATTGTTATATTTTATTATTTCATTGAGTGGATACAGTACTTTACGTCGTTCTGCGATTTCCTTTGGCAACTGATCTTCCATGCCTATTTTAAAGTCGGTGAGGCTTTTTACCACTATTTTGTCTTTAAATGATGCAAATTTGGCAACGATTGGATGCTCATATCGCTGTTCTTTCTGTCCGAAATGATGTACGCGTTCAAGTTTAATTTGGTCGACAGTGTCGCCTGGGATCTGCAGTGCTTTAACCATTAATTATTTCACTACTCTCTCTGGATCTTCACCTTCACCTCTTTAATTCCGGTAAGCACCAGATTTTCTCCCATTGATGTTGTCTGTATATCAAGTAGGGATTCTCTCAACAACTTGTTCTCTCTCTTAAATTCCTTAACGTCAGCTTCGATAACATTGACTGTACCCTTCAGCTTTTCAGTTTCTTTTTCCAGTGTCGCGGCTTTCTCATCATTCATTTCAAGGCTCGCCTTCATCTCATGTGTATCTTTACGGACTAACTCAAGTACGCTTAATTGATCATTTATAGAATTTAGCAGTTAGGTTTCCACACAGTGAAAATAGGTAATCTGTCAATCGAATAATCTCTTTTTTTGTTTTGTTTTAGAAGTTGCTTCTCCATTCTATCGGTGTTTACCCTCTTTTACGCAGATCAGCGTAAAAGTACTACTATTTGGTCAGTTTTAGGGACATTAATTTCTAAGCTTTTTCACGAGGCATTCTACACCACCATCTTCAGTCCGCCATCTTTCAGTTTTGCCACCAATGGAAATTGTTGTTTTTAAGGGTGAAATTTCAACCACAGGATTATGTCATCATGGTAACCAAATTTCAACATAGACAAACCTAAAATATGTTGAATTTGTACCTTTTTAAAACTACATCGGATTTTCAACGTTATATCCACTATCAGAAAAAAATCACAATAGGCTGGGCAGATTGATTAGATTGATGGCCATTTGTTTTTACTGCCCACACACACACCTGCATACACACACAGTACAGTGCATTCGGAAAGTGTTCAGACCACTTGACTGTTTCCACATTTTGTTACGTTGCAGCCTTATTCTAAAATTGATTAAAAATGTGTTTCTTCATCAATCTAAACACAATACCCCATAATGACAAAAATCGTTTTTTAGAAATTTTAACACATTTATTAAAAATATTAAACTGATATCACATTTACATAAGTATTCAGACCCTTTACTCAGTACTTTGTCGAAGCACTTTTGGTAGTGATTATAGCCTCGAGTCTTCTTGGATATGACGCTATAAGCTTGGCACACCTGTATTTGGGGAGTTTCTCCCATTCTTCTCTGCAGATCCGCTCAAGCTCTGTCAGGTTGGATAGGGAGCGTCGCTGCACAGTTATTTTCAGGTCTCTCCAGTGATGTTCGATCGGGTTCAAGTCCGGGCTCTAGCTGGGCCACTAAAGTACATTCAGAGACTTGTCCCGAAGCCACTCCTGCGTTGTCTTGGCTGTGTGCTTAGGGTCGTTGTCCTGTTGGAAGGTGAACCTTTGTCCCAGTCTGCGGTCCTGAGCGCTCTGGAGCAGGTTTTCATCAAAGATCTCTCTGTACTTTGCTCCGTTCATCTTTCCCTCGATCCTGACTAGTCTCCCAGTCCCTGCCGCGGAAAAACATCCCCACAGCATGATGCTGCCATCACCATGCTTCACCGTAGGGATGGTGCCAGGTTTCCTCCAGACGTAATGCTTGGCATTCAGGCCAAAGGGTTCAATCTTGGTTTCATCAGACCAGAGAATCTTGTTTCTTATGTTCTGAGAGCCTTTAGGTGCCTTTTGATAAACTCCAAACGGGCTGTCATGTGCCTTTTACTGAGCAGTGGCTTCCGTCTGGCCACTCTACCATAAAGGCCTGGTTGGTGGAGTGCTGCAGAGATGGTTGTCCTTCTGGAAGGTTCTCCCATCTCCACAGAGGAAGTCTGGAGTTCTGTCAGAGTGATCATCAGGTTCTTGTTCACCTCCCTGACCAAGGCCCTTCTCCCCCGATTGCTCAGTTTGGCCAGGCGGCCAACTCTAGGAAGAGTCTTGGTGGTTCCAAACTTTTTGCATTTAAGATTGATGGAGGACACTGTGTTCCTGGGGACCTTCAATGCTGCAGACATTTTTTGATACTTTTCCCCAGATCGGTGACTCCACTCAATCTTGTCTGGGAGCTCTAAGGACAATTCCTTCGACCTAATGGCTTGGTTTTGTCTGACATGCACTGTCAAGTGTGTGCCTTTCCAAATCATGTCCAATCAATGGAATTTACCACAGGCAGACTCCAATCAAGTTGTAGAAACATCTCAAAGATGATCAATGGAAACAGGATGCACCTGAGCTCAATTTCGAGTCTCATAGCAAAGGGTCTGAAATACCTATGTAAATAAGGTATTTCTGTTTTTCATTTTTTATATATTTACAAAAATGTCTAAAAACCTGTTTTCGCTTTGTCATTATGGGGTGTTGTGTGTAGATTGATGAGAAACAAATAATTGTATAAATTTTAGAATAAAGCTGTAACGTAACAAAATGTGGAAAAAGTCAAGGTGTCTGAATACTTTCCGAATGCACTGTATGTAACCACATGGACTTGGATTAAATATCTCATCCAAGTCCGTGTGGTTCCTCCTTCTGAAAATACCCAATCTGTGGCACAACCTTTTCCCGGTCCTTTTACTTATAATAATATGGTTATTATGTGCTAAGGGCAGGGATTTTCCTGTTACTAAAGCCAATTTTAAAGTATAGTTTCACCAGTCATCTAACTCAGGCATTTCAAAGGTGGCGTGCACAGCAACAGGGAGCCAGTGAGGCATGCAATTAATAAGCAAATCCCCTATTTTAATCTTAAAATATAACTGTGACTTTATTCACAAAATATTGCCTATTTATTCTCGATGTATTCCCACTTTATTCTCGAAATAATGCCACTTTATTCTCAACATTTTGGCACTTTATTTTCTCAAAATATTTCCACTTTATTCTGAAATGTTAATTTAGACTTTATTCTCAAAATATTGCCACTTTATTCCCATAAATGTATTTAGACCCCCCCCCCCCAAAATAAATCTACTTTATTCTCGAAATGTTGACTTTATTATCAAAGTATTTCAATTTTTTTAAGTACTATCCTTGCAAAAACAAAATCCAAGTACCACCACCCATTATTTTTTCACTTCACTTAGCCCTAATACTCTTCTCTAGAAAATGCGATGGAAATCCATTTAAATTGTATTTTTTATTTGGTACTTGAGAACTTAACCACAAAAGTAATTTTTATGTGCACTACGTCATCACACACTTTATACGCAACAAGTCAATTTGATGGAAACACATCTCTAGTGGGAATATTTGCATATTGTTTTAATGCGGATTTTAGAATATTTGCATAAAAAGCTGTCGCCAATTGGATGGAAACCTAGCTAGTGTAACTATAAATATTTTCTTATGTAATCATATAAAGCCTGCATGTTCAAGATAGCATGCATAGGTCATCGCAGGTCTGTGGGGATCTTCACAATTGTTGTAATACTCTACTCAGAATCTCGATTGGCATTGATGCAGGTCTGTGGGGATCTTCACAATTGCTGTAATACTCGATTGGCATTGATCATGTAATGTAATATCAACTGCAATCCAGGTCATTTAGTTCTGCTATTAGATAAAGCACAGTGATATCACATTCATCTGTTGTATAAATTAACGAAATGTCTGACATTGAATTCATATTTTAACTTTGCTGTACTTTTAAATGGTTGAAAGCGCAGTGATAGACATTTGGGTGACAACTAAACCAAAAATCTGACATTGTTATTCCGTTTAGAATGTGGTTGTGCTTTTAGATGGTTGAAAGCATAGTGAGAACACATTGGAAATTCAAGTAACTTTTAGCTATCTTTTTGAGAGGTTGAATATAGGTTGTAATCTCATATATCAACGTCTCAACCAAATATTACCCAATTATCCACGTTGAAGTGATGTAGAGTGCCCAGTGGGAACTTTCTAAGAGGGAGGAAATAGGGAAAGACTAAGAATAATCTAAGAGCCCTAAGGAGGGGAAAACTAAGTAGAACGGAGGGAAGGAAACCCCTCTAAACAGCCCAAAGTAAGGCCCTCCTAAGAAGCATAGATACTATATGTGGTCTTAATGGAATTTGAAGTATAGTCACTCGTGCCCTAAGAAGTTAACTAGATCTTAGGAGACCATAAGTGAAACACTAAAGAAAGAAACACCCAAAGGAAGGCCCTAAGTAACATAGATACAAGGTCCTTCTGGACTTTGAAGTGTAGTCATTTGTGTGTTTTACTCACTCTGTTACACAGCTTGTCCCAAAGTGGGTATAATTTTCCCCAAACCTCAGAATTATATATGAAACTATAGATTCAACCAAATAGTCGTGTAAAAACATATTTAGAAGTTTAGTTGAGGGGGGAATCATTGCATCAGTCAGTTTGTCAGTCAGTACAGAGTTGGTCTATAATGGATTAAACCACGATACGGCTCAGATGTTTTTGATTAACATTGACATTATCATGCAGACAGTGTGGCTAGCCTAGCGTACCCTTCCCTCTCAGACTCCGACGTTATCATCAAAGCAAGCGATAGAGGAGGAAGTGGCAGAGGGCTGGCCTCCCACTGATTGGCTGGTGGATAGGGGTCAACTCAGCAGGGTGTCCTCCTCTTCTGATTGGCCGGCTGAAAATAAAAGTTTGTCAGGGAAGAGGCTGAGTCATTTGAGGCTGATACCCATCGGCTACACCTGCTCTTTCCTCACCCTTTCCAATTGAAACAACTTTTAAATGCAAACGGACCTGTAGCCTTTTCAAACTCATCATTGTTCAGACAACCTTCAGAAATAAGTTTGATTTAGGTAGATTTCTGGCACCCATTTTATGTGATTGATTACAGTCAATTACCCTGCATGATCAAAAAATGAATTAGTTCAATTATATGTGTTTGTTTGTGTGTGTTTGTGCCTGTGTGTGTGCATGCATGTGTGTGCATTTTTGTCTATTACTGTATGTTTGTGTGCACAAGGGAGCATGTCTCCCCCCCATACATCTCTCAACCTTTCTTCTTCTCCAAGTCTTTGAAATTGAAATGATAAAGGAGATTGAACATGTAATATCTCGGCTACTTAGCATGTTGCAGATTTGCTCTTTTGCTGTCTCTGTGCCTAGCATGGGTCTCCCATTAACTGAGCTGTTTTCAATGAGGCTCACTGATGTGGGAATGGACTGTATTGGATCAGGGACTTGAGAGAATGGTGTTCGATTGGCAAGCAAATCAATGGTAATCTTGTCTGAGAGAGAGAGAGAGAAATTCTGTCTCAGCTCAACCCGGGGCACTGTAGTACTGAATAAAATGAATGCTATTGATATTGGTTGGTCGTTTCAATAGCCTGGAAGCTTGGAAAGTTTTGATACTCATATACAGTGCCCCGGGGTGATGAGCAATAATGACTATATGAAATAATTCAAATACTGAGTTATGCTATTATATATATATATATATATATATATATATATATATATATATATATATATATATATATATATATATATACACTGCTCAAAAAAATAAAGGGAACACTTAAACAACACAATGTAACTCCAAGTCAATCACACTTCTGTGAAATCAAACTGTCCACTTAGGAAGCAACACTGATTGACAATACATTTCACATGCTGTTGTGCAAATGGAATAGACAACAGGTGGAAATTATAGGCAATTAGCAAGACACCCCCAATAAAGGACTGGTTTTGCAGTTGGTGACCACAGACCACTTCTCAGTTCCTATGCTTCCTGGCTGATGGTTTGGTCACTTTTGAATGCTGGCGGTGCTTTCACTCTAGTGGTAGCATGAGACGGAGTCTACAACCCACACAAGTGGCTCAGGTAGTGCAGCTCATCCAGGATGGCACATCAATGCGAGCTGTGGCAAGAAGGTTTGCTGTGTCTGTCAGCGTAGTGTCCAGAGCATGGAGGCGCTACCAGGAGACAGGCCAGTACATCAGGAGACATGGAGGAGGCCGTAGGAGGGCAACAACCCAGCAGCAGGACTGCTACCTCCGCCTTTGTGCAAGGAGGAGCACTGCCAGAGCTCTGCAAAATGACCTCCAACAGGCCACAAATGCGCATGTGTCTGCTCAAATGGTCAGAAACAGACTCCATGAGGGTGGTATGAGGGCCCGACGTCCACAGGTGGGGGTTGTGCTTACAGCCCAACACCGTGCAGGACGTTTGGCATTTGCCAGAGAACACCAAGATTGGCAATTTCGCCACTGGCGCCCTGTGCTCTTCACAGATGAAAGCAGGCTCACACTGAGCACGTGACAGACGTGACAGAGTCTGGAGACGCGGTGGAGAACGTTCTGCTGCCTGCAACATCCTCCAGCATGACCGGTTTGGCGGTGGGTCAGTCATGGTGTGGGGTGGCATTTCTTTGGGGGGCCGCACAGCCCTCCATGTGCTCGCCAGAGGTAGCCTGACTGCCATTAGGTACCGTGATGAGATCCTCAGACCCCTTGTGAGACCATATGCTGGTGCGGTTGGCCCTGGGTTCCTTTTAATGCAAGACAATGCTAGACCTCATGTGGCTGGAGTGTGTCAGCAGTTCCTGCAAGAGGAAGGCATTGATGCTATGGACTGGCCCGCCCGTTCCCCAGACCTGAATCCAATTGAGCACATCTGGGACATCATGTCTCGCTCCATCCACCAACGCCACGTTGCACCACAGAATGTCCAGGAGTTGGCGGATGCTTTAGTCCAGGTCTGGGAGGAGATCCCTCAGGAGACCATCCGCCACCTCATCAGGAGCATGCCCAGGCGTTGTAGGGAGGTCATACAGGCACGTGGAGGCCACACACACACTACTGAGCCTCATTTTGACTTGTTTTAAGGACATTACATCAAAGTTGGATCAGCCTGTAGTGTGGTTTTCCACTTTAATTTTGAGTGTGACTCCAAATCCAGACCTCCATGGGTTGATAAATTTGATTTCCATTGATAATTTCTGTGTGCTTTTGTTGTCAGCACATTCAACTATGTAAAGAAAAAGTATTTAATAAGATTATTTCATTCATTCAGATCTAGGATATGTTCTTTTATTGTTCCCTTTATTTTTTTGAGCAGTGTATATATACACATTTGAAGTTTACATACAGCTTAGCCAAATACATTTAAACTCAGTTTTTCACAATTCCTGACATTTAATCCTAGTAGAAATTCCCTGTCTTAGGTCAGTTAGGATCACCACTTTATTTTAAGAATGTGAAATGTCAGAATAATAGTAGAGCGAATGATTTATTTAAGCTTTTATTGCATTCATCACATTCCCAGTGGGTCAGAAGTTTACATACACTCAATTAGTATTTGGTAGCATTGTCTTTAAATTGTTTAACTTAGGTCAAATATTTCGGGTAGCCTTCCACAAGCTTCCCACAATAAGTTGGGTGAATTTTGGCCCATTCCTCCTGACAGAGCTGATGTAACTGAGTCAGGTTTGTAGGCCTCCACTCCAATACCTTGGCTTTGTTGTCCTTAAGCCATTTTGCCACAACTTTGGAAGTATGCTTGGGGTCATTGTCCATTTGGAAGACCCATTTGCGAACAAGCTTTAACTTCCTGACTGATGTCTTGAGATGTTGCTTCAATATATCCACATAATTTTCCTTCCTCATGATGCCATCGATTTTTGAAGTGCACCAGTCCCTCCTGCAGCAAAGCACCCCCACAGCATGATGCTGCCACCCCCGTGCTTCACGGGTGGGAATGGTGTTCTTCAGCTTGCAAGTTTCCCCCTTTTTCCTCCAAACATAACGATGGTCATTATACACTTTACACTTTATTCATTTAGCAGACGCTCTTATCCAGAGCGACTTACAGTTAGTGAGTGCATACATTTTCCATACTGGCCAAACAGTTACATTATTTTTTCATCAGAACAGAGGACATTTCTCCAAAAAGTATGAACTTTGTTGCAAACCGTAGTCTGGCTTTTTATGGCGGTTTTGGAGCAGTGGCTTCTTCCTTGCTGAGTGGCCTTTCAGGTTATGTCGATATAGGACTCGTTTTACTGTGGATATAGATACTTTTGTACCTGTTTCCTCCAGTATCTTCACAAGGTCCTTTGCTGTTGTTCTGGGATTGATTTGCACTTTTCGCACCAAAGTACATTCATCTCTAGGAGACAGAACGCGTCTACTTCCTGAGTGGTATGATGGCTGCGTGGTCCCATGGTGTTTATACTTGCATACTATTGTTTGTACAGATGAATGTGGTACCTTCATGCATTTGGAAATTACTCCCAAGGATGAACCAGACTTGTGGAGGTCTACAATTTTTTGCTGAGGTCTTGGCTGATTTCTTTTGATTTTCCCATGATGTCAAGCAAGAGGCACTGAGTTTGAAGGTAGGCCTTGAAATACATCCACAGGTACACCTCCAATTCACT
Source organism: Coregonus lavaretus (assembly GCF_964263955.1). NCBI lineage: Eukaryota > Metazoa > Chordata > Actinopteri > Salmoniformes > Salmonidae > Coregonus > Coregonus lavaretus. The sequence goes on along the minus strand of NW_028165182.1, from coordinate 736,301 downwards.
CACATGGTGTCAATTAGCCTATCAGAAGCTTCTTACGTCATGACATCATTTTCTGGAATATTTCCAAGCTGTTTAAAGGCACAGTCAACTTAGTGTATGTAAACTTCTGAACCACTGGAATTGTGATACAGTGAATTATAAGTGAAATAATCTGTCTGTAAACAATTGTTGGAATGCACAAAGTAGATGTCCTAACCGACTTGCCAAGACTATAGTTTGTTAAAAAGAAATTTGTGGAGTGGTTGAAAAACTCCAACCTAAATGTTTGTAAACTTCCGACTTATGTGCCCAATAGAAGTTAATGGTAAATGTACTTTTATTGTAAATAAGAATAGAATGTTTCTAAACACTTCTACATTAATGAGGATGCTACCATGATTACAGATAATCCTGAGTGAATCGTGAATAATAATGAGTGAGTGTGTGGATGTGTGTGGGGGGTTGTGTGTGTGTGCATGCATGCATGTGTCTGTTTAGGCAGGCCTGTATGTTCACATGTGCAACTGCATCCTCGACTGAGAGTGGAAGAGAGAGCGAGAGACATACAGAGAGTGATTGAGAGTAGACGGAGGGGACAGAAAAACGGACTGTGCAGTCAGAGAGTGAGAAAAGATAAACACAGTTGTAATATAGAGCTGTCACCGGCCTGTCAGTAGGCTGACTATCAGCCAGCAGTCTGGGATAGCTCTCCTTTCACTGCTACGAGATGACAGCTCATGTTGATTGCATGGCAGTATGGCAGTGACACATTTCATTGGCTATGTACAGGACAGTAACACCTCAAAATCCATCTGTATATGTGTGTGGAAGACAACTTCTCGACAAGATATTTTGCTCTGTTCTTTTCTTATCGTTCCTTGGGTAATTGTCGCCCATGATGGATCTGTCTGGACAGTGTCCTGGTTGAATAGGGAAGAATACAGCTACTGCTTTCATACAGGCTAACCAGCTAGGTCTAGGATGACAGGCTAAATTCTAGCTACTGCTGTCAGCCAGGCTTACCAGCTATGTCTAGGACGACAGGCTAAATGCTAGCTACTGCTGTTAGCCTGGTTAACCAGTTAGGATCACAGGCTAACTGCTACCTACCATTCTTAGCCTGGATAAACAGCTAGGCTTGGTTGACTTGCTACATGCTAGCTACCACTATTAGCCTGGTTAACCAGCTAGGCTAGGATGACAGGCTAAATGCTAGCTCAACGTTAGCCTGGTTAACTAGCTAGGATGACAGGCTAAATGCTAGCCACCATTGCTAGCCTGGTTACCTGTCTACCTGTCCCTTGGAAGACTGCACAGTGACATTACAGTGTCCCTATTTCCCCTCTATTAAGGACAAGACAGTCCAACACGAACATTGGCCGTGCACAGTAAATCACTTGGTGTTGATGAACGGTGGCGATTCAACATGTAGAATCGTTTGGAAATTGGAAAAAAATGACATCTGATATTCTATGGTCAGAAGCAATAGGACGACCACTCTCTGCACAACCACTGTGCACGGCTGACATTCGTGTTGATCTGCCTTGTTCTTAAGTCACAACAATCTTCATTTGAAGAGGGGGTGGGAAGATGACAATGCTAGTTGTCTGTGTGCATATTGTTTCACTGGCACTGTTTTGCTCTCCTATGTGTAATTTGATTACGTTCTCCTCACCACTAACTGTAATCCTTGTCTTGTTTCTCTAGTTCCTCCTGTGCTGTCAATACTACAGCAGTCATTCAATGCCACAGCAGACTACCAGGAGTCAGTGACTTTCACCTGCGTCACATCGGGATCCCCCGACCCCGAGGTCACCTGGCACAGGTACAGTTAGCCCCCCTACATACTAAGTCATGGTTGTGTTCATTAAGCACAAAACGGAAGAATACAGGGGAGGCACTACCTGAACTTCAAAAAGAAACGCTCGTTTTCGTTTTCCATTGCAAAACGTTTTGCTACCTTGTGACCTAATAAACATGATTAATGTGTCCTATTCATACATCGAAACTTCTATACGCTTGTGGCTTGGTAAACCAAATGTAATCCACCCATTCTTTGACAAAACTATTAGCCAACAAGACCACTAGCTCAACCACATTTGGGGTAGGTTTTGATTTATATTATGGCGATGTCACCAACTGTAGTCTGGTTTATCTATCATTGTTACAGATTAGTGCCTCCTTCAATGTCCCAATGTTCTAAATGACACACACACACACTCTTTCTTCACAAGCCAGTGCTGTCGACAGACACTGTAAATGATGACATCGCGTTGACACTGTGACATGTCCTTCAAGAGTGTGCCGCCACCTGTACCGTGTGTCACATTAGTCACACCTGCATCAGTAACATATGTTACATCTAACACACTCATTCATTCATACAACATCTGTTGCATATATCCTTAACCTGAGTGACACACTCATTAGCATGCTCTTAGAAGCTATAATAACAGGGTTGTGTTCATTAGGCACCAAACAGAAGAAAACAGTCTGAAACATGGATGAACAACTTGCGCTTGTCCAATGAGATATGCAGATTTCTTCTCGATTGCAAAATGCTTTAAAACACTTTTCAATGTATGCCCTAATGAACACAACCTCTCTTTTGCGAAACCCCCCAGCCTTTCCCGTTCTTTTGTATATTCCAGTGCTAGCACACCGGATTCTTCTGGTCAACTAATCATCAAGCCTTTGATTAGTTCATGTGTGCTAGTACTGTAATAGATGTAAAAAGTGGAGTGGCTAGAGATACTTGAGGAGAGATTTGGGAAACTCAAGGAGGTGTCCCAAATGTTCTTTCATATATATATGCTGCTCTATCAAACGCTAATACAGTTGTGTGGGAGGAATTCATAAATGTTGTGTACATGTCAAAGTTCATATTCAACTTTCAGAAGAAAAGTCTAAACTGTGTCATGCATATAACCTTTGGAGTGGTTCCAAATAGAACAGTTTTTGTATTGGCTGTGGGAAGGATTTTGACTGACAATGTTTTTGTTCCCCCGCCTCAAATTCACTTTTGTAATAGCTTTTCTTTCAATGGGAGAGATGGAGTTATAATTGGCCGTATAATTACAGAAAGCAATTGAAATGTTAAATCTATGTTTATCCTGTGAAAATTATATCTTGATGTGCCTCGCCTTGCACCACTGGCTTGCATAATTGCTCCATGTAGACTTTCATATAAATGGTTTAGAAAGCTCTGGTTGTTAACCATCCTGACTGCCAAGCTTGACTCTGTACTGTGACCGCATGTGACCACATCACCATACACTTAGAAATAAATCTAGAACATTAAAGGGTTCTTCGGCTGTCCCCCCTTTGAAGGACCCTTTTGGTTCCAGGTAGAACCCTTTTGGGCTCCATGTAGAACCCTGGAACCAAAACCATGGAACCAAAATGGGTTCTACCTGGAACCAAAATGTTTCTAACTGGAACCAAAATGGTTATCCTATGGGGACAGCCGAAGAACCCTTTTGGAACCTTTTTGTCTAAGAGTGTACTGCCCTCTCTGTTTCACCTTGCGCACTGCTCCACACTGACCACAACTCTACCCTGACCATATCTCCACCCTGACTGAAGCTTCACCCTTTTACCATCACTCCACACACTGACCACATGTCATCACTGACCACAACTCAACTCTGACTACAACTCCACTATGACCATTGTGACCTCTTCATCATGGTCAACTGCAATCTGACCACTGGGCCACCATAACCATACCCCCCCCCCCCCCCCCCATTCTGGTATTAAAGAGCTAGAGCACACCTCTTTCTTTCTCATCTTCTCTTGCTCACACACCCTCCTTCCCCTTCCTCCCACAGTTATATTTCCTGTTGTGTTGTGTTTCCACCTGGCTGGCTGTGCCTTTCAGTCAGTCATAGACGCCGATAAAGTCAGAGTAATTTCCTGTGCCTAGTGCGCTGCCCACTCCACAGACCAGCTTGTACGTACACGCACGTACGCACACACGCACACACACACACACACACACACACACACACACACACACACACACACACACACACACACACACACACACACACACACACACACACACACACACACACACACACACACACTGTTCTTCATTTCCTCCCTGACTCCTTCCAGCCTTATTACTCTGCCTCAGTGTTTCTCCCAGTCCCCTTTCAATTATCCTCCTTCTCTCTCACTTTCTCTTTCCTTTAGAGACAGAGTTTTAACACCATTGTAATGTGTGTGGGGGTGGGGGATGTATATGTGTGATAAACCATTTATTTCTAAATGCAGTAGAGCTATTGTATGTTTATCGTATCAGGGTGAAGGTGGTTGTGGTGGTGGAAGGGGGATGTGTGTGTGTCTTGTCTGTGTGTGTGTGTATGAGTGTGTGTGTGCATACGTGTGTGTTTTGTGTCTGTGTGCATGCATAGAGATATACAGTAGGGAAAAAAGTTTTGTAGGATTTTTTATGAATTTATTTGCAAATTATGGTGGGAAATAAGTATTTGGTCACCTACAAACAAGCAAGATTTCTGGCTCTCACAGACCTGTAACTTCTTCTTTAAGAGGCCCCTCTGTCCTCCACTCGTTACCTGTATTAATGGCACCTGTTTGAACTTGTTATCAGTATAAAAGACACCTGTCCACAACCTCAAACAGTCACACTCCAAACTCCACTATGGCCAAGACCAAAGAGCTGTCAAAGGACACCAGAAACAAAATTGTAGACCTGCACCAGGCTGGGAAGACTGAATCTGCAATAGGTAAGCAGCTTGGTTTGAAGAAATCAACTGTGGGAGCAATTATTAGGAAATGGAAGACATACAAGACCACTGATAATCTCCCTCGATCTGGGGCTCCACGCAAGATCTCACCCCGTGGGGTCAAAATGATCACAAGAACGGTGAGCAAAAATCCCAGAACCACACAGGGGGACCTAGTGAATGACCTGCAGAGAGCTGGGACCAAAGTAACAAAGCCTACCATCAGTAACACACTACGCCGCCAGGGACTCAAATCGTGCAGTGCCAGACGTGTCCCCCTGCTTAAGCCAGTACATGTCCAGGCCCGTCTGAAGTTTGCTAGAGTGCATTTGGATGATCCAGAAGAGGATTGGGAGAATGTCATATGGTCAGATGAAACCAAAATATAACTTTTTGGTAAAAACTCAACTCGTCGTGTTTGGAGGACAAAGAATGCTGAGTTGCATCCAAAGAACACCATACCTACTGTGAAGCATGGGGGTGGAAACATCATGCTTTGGGGCTGTTTTTCTGCAAAGGGACCAGGACGACTGATCCGCGTAAAGGAAAGAATGAATGGGGCCATGTATCGTGAGATTTTGAGTGAAAACCTCCTTCCATCAGCAAGGGCATTGAAGATGAAACGTGGCTGGCTCTTTCAGCATGACAATGATCCCAAACACACCGCTCGGGCAACGAAGGAGTGGCTTCGTAAGAAGCATTTCAAGGTCCTGGAGTGGCCTAGCCAGTCTCCAGATCTCAACCCCATAGAAAGTCTTTGGAGGGAGTTGAAAGTCCGTGTTGCCCAGCGACAGCCCCAAAACATCACTGCTCTAGAGGAGATCTGCATGGAGGAATGGGCCAAAAAACCAGCAACAGTGTGTGAAAACCTTGTGAAGACTTACAGAAAACGTTTGACCTGTGTCATTGCCAACAAAGGGTATATAACAAAGTATTGAGAAACTTTTGTTATTGACCAAATACTTATTTTCCACCATAATTTGCAAAGAAATTCATAAAAAATCCTACAATGTGATTTTCTGGAGAAAAAAAATCTCATTTTGTCTGTCATAGTTGACGTGTACCTATGATGAAATTTAAAGGCCTCTCTCATCTTTTTAAGTGGGAGAACTTGCACAATTGGTGGCTGACTAAATACTTTTTTTCCCCACTGTACATGTTTTATCTCTGTTTGCGTGTGTGTGTAATTGAATTGGTTGTGCACCTCTAGCCTATATGTTTTTATTTGTATTGTACGAATTCATCATCTCTACCTGTACTGTCTCTCTGTACACAGGAAGGGCCAGCAGTTGGAGAGGTCGGATCAGTATGTCCTCAACACCCTGGAGGGAGGCAGGAGTACCCTGACCATCCGTAACATAATCCAGGGGGACGGAGGCGACTATACCTGCCGAGCCACCAACAAGGCCGGGGCGGAGGAGAGGGAGCTCTTCCTCAAAGTGTTCGGTGAGTGTAGCAGCATGTCCCTCGTGGGCATCCATACTTATGTTATGACATTCTCAAATTTAAGTAAACATGTAAAATGGTCTCAAGTCGCATTTAATAATTACAACCAAAATATAATGTCCTTCGCAGCCGTCTTTGATGTCATCATGAAAAACACATTGATACCTGGATTTTATCTGGCTATTTGATGTTGCTTCGACCAGAAAACCAGAATTGGACCAAGAATTGATGTCATTATAGCATACCCATTTACTTTTCAATTAATTTTTCTTTAGATGTCTATAAACAGTAGGCACTATAGAAAGCTTTTAACATGTTTACTGTGTATTCCTGTATGTTCCTAGAGAGTCTATAGTCTTTGACCTTATGTGTGTCTCTCTATAAATAGAAATCCATATGGATTGGAATGAAAGACACTGGGTCTTGAGAGCCACAAACTGCAAATTCCGCCATAGGCAGCAGGCACTATAGGAATCTACATGTTTCCTGTGCATTATAAGGAACATATTCCAACATAAGCTACATATTCCTGAGTATTATAACTAGCCCAAGATAGACCACAGCCTGTCGTTTCCAATAGGAACAAATGAGTCATAGTGGGCAGAGCCAAGCATGAGCAAGTGAGATCCTATTGGCGCGTTCTACAATGTATTTTCATATTTCCATTGAAATATCTACAAAACGTAGTCCACTCTGTTCGTAACAGATTTTAGTTTTGGGAACAGAAAACTGTGTTGAGATCAAATGTTTTATTGATGAGAACATTTGAATAATGTCGACCAAAATCCATCTCGCTCCATCTTCTCCCAATGCCGGCCACTGGGCTTCCTCTCATCACCGTATTTGGTAGTGAGTGGAAACGCCAACCAGATGCTTCACACTTATACATCCAGTGAAATATCTGGCTCAATATCTGTGGTATTACTGGATGTTTCTAGAGAGTGTCCTTGACCTTATGCGACCTCATGTGTGTCTATGAATATTAATATGGATTTGAATATAAGGTGTTTCGTCTTGAGCGTTACAAACAGCCAATTCCTATTCACCAAGGGAAAATATTATTTCAGTGGAAAATGTTCGCCATACAGTCGCCACTACCTCAACCAATCATCCAACAACTTGAATCTAATACAATTCCGGAGGGAAAAAATATATCTAATTTATTTTACAATCGGTGACACCCTGTTCATAAAAGTTTCAATGTATATTTTAATAAAGCTGCCAGCATATTTCCTCCCTGATTATTCTGATGGAGCTCTTTCCTCTTTATGAAAATGTATGGAGATTTATGCTCTAGTCATCAAGATCCTTTCAAGGCCCAGGCTCCGGTTGTTCTTCAAAATGCACATTTAAATGAAGAAGTTAGTGGAGGGCTTGAGTTTTGTTTTGCAAAGTGCGGCGGGGAAACACAGTTGTAAGATAGTTTTATTACCCCTGACAGTTGAAAGAGCAGGGGATAAAGAGAAGAGAGGGATTTGTCATTAAGAGTTTATGCCACATTTCTTGGTGTTTCACAGGGTTGAATTTGTGGCCTCTTGCGGTTGGTGTCCCCCGCAGCGAGCTGCGCTGGCCAACATAGGGTCTACCATGAAATATCAATATGCATAGGCTATATTGAAATGGGAATCTAATCTACATGTTAAAAAAACTTGAAGCAAAAGCTTATTTTACATAATAATGTGTATAAGAGAAGACCTTGATGAAGGTATTGGTTAAACGCGTAGATTTTAACAATAAAGCAAACTTCCATTGTGCTACCAAGAGTCGCTTAATATCTTTTAATCTTCAGCTTGCTCCACTGATCATTTATTCATCTATAAAGGAGAAGACACACTTGAACCGAATTGACCATTTCTTGTACCTGTTGTTCAGAAGCTTAAGCGGGTTAAGGAGTTATTGTATGAATCATAGGCCTCATCTGTGTATCGCTGCTTGGTTCCCACTAGGGCCTCTGGGTGTAAATAGAGAAGCGGTGTAGTACTTGAGGCCGGTCTCAAGGCCATGTTTGAAAGTATTTAGCTTACCTTAAAAAATGATCTCCACCAAAATATTAGTGCCTCGTTATTTCTGTCGAAAGATAATTGTTTATGTTTACATTTTTGGCTTCAAGGACAAAGCAAATTTAACTATGTAGGCCTAAAGGCCTAAAGAAAGTCATTGATTTTGTGTTTGTGTGTGTGTGTGTGTGTGTGTGTGTTTGTATGTGTGTGTGTGTGTGTGTGTGTGTGTTGGTGCATTTAGGCATATGTGTGTGTATGACCCCGTTATGTGAAAAGCTCCAAATCCCCTCAGATGGCTCATCCACCCTAAGGTTCACTCTGTGTGAAATTACAAATGACTTCTTGATCTCGCCAAGAAAGCCTTAAAATCCAGACACACTTTAGGCCTATTTCTCCATTCACTTCCATTTCTTCACAGCTTTACAGCCGTCTCTACTTTACTTTTACAGGGTGTCATTTTAAAAAATACATGATTTATATTGCACACTATTTGCCCATGACACGTGTGGCGTTCGGGCTCTAGCTTAGACAGCCGTGTCTGAGAGTGGCTTATTCGCCAGAGACAAATGGTGAGCGGGCCTCGACGCCACAGCCGCGGTGCCCCGCTCCTTAATGTTTTTTATCAGAGGCGCTCAGCATCAAAAAAGGGTTTGTCTGTACACCGCGTGTCTCGTCACTAAACACCCCCACCGGCAGCCAGCCAGCATAATGCTGCGTCTGTTAAGAAGCCAGAGGATCCACAGAAAGAAGGAGTAAAATAGACAGTATATTAAAGAATATATGAAAGAGGAAGAAACTTCTGTTGAAGAGAAAGAGGAGTAAAGGTATCGTGAGAAAGAGGTTTTGAGGGAGTAGGGAGACTTAAAGTCCTGGTTGTCTGTCTGGGCACGGTGTGGACAGTGGACTCAAATGTACCAAGGACTGCACAGTTTATAGCCTAGAGAAGTATGAACAGTAGATTTAGATCTTATGGCTGGCATTAATAATCAAGCCCAATGTCGTCCATCCCCCAATACATGGTGTTAGCCTTAGGCGTGTCCTGTCTTAAATTATTGTCTTTCTCTTCCTCCCTATCGCTCTCTCTTTATCTCTTTCATCCCTTCCTCCGTCTCTCTCTCTCTCTCTCTCTCTCTCTCTCTCCTTTATCTATCTTGGACTCTCTCCCCCCTTCTCCCTCCCTCCCTCTCTTTCAATCTCTTTCTCTCTCTGTCCCTCCAGTCCAGCCACACATTACCCAGCTGCGTAACGTGACGGCGGTAGAGGGCAGTGCTGCCATGATCTCCTGCGTGGCCGAGGGGGAGCCGCTGCCTGAGATCTCCTGGAGGAGAGCCAGCGACGGTCGGAGCTTCGCCGACAGAGACAAGGTAACGCTGGGCTGTCCCCTGCTCTTACTGTCAGCCCCCTTGTTCACTATATGCTGCCTACTGTTGCACTCTACTGGTACCCGTTTCCCCCTCTCTAGACACACACAGTCACATGCAAGCAAGCACACACACGCTCGCACACACGCAGGCACGCTTGAGTGCACACACACGCGCACACACACACACACACACCCACACACACACAAGGTAACCCCGTTGTCCCTGCTTTTACTGTCCACCCTCCGCTCACTGCATACTGCCTACAGTCACACAAAGTACCGTCCTCAACCCTCTCTCACCACTTATTTCTTGCGCAGACACACATGCGCAGACCAGATGGCCGGTATTAACAAAGAACATGTCTGAGGAGAATGCTCACCTTTGAGGATGGCTGTGACTGCATCATAGAGTAATTCTCAGCACTGAGAAAAAATATTGTATAAACGTTTTGTGGGCCTAGTAATTCCAACATCTCCTTCCTAAGGTATATGTGAAGTAAAATATTATTAATTGTGTTACTAAACAAAGAGATACATTTAAGCCATAGGGTAAGCTAAGTTATACTCAGTGTATCAAGGTTGGATGCCATTGATGACTCAATCGAAATAAAACCATGTTGTATACGACTAGGATGTTTTCAATAAAGACCATTCATCTGAGATTCTCTGAGCATACATTGTGAGTCATAGTGCCTCAACGGACAAAGGTTAAAGAAATGCTCTCAACATGGCTAAGAGGAAACAGACAGCTACCGTGTGTTTGTCTGTCATTGTCTCAGTAGCCGCCGAGCACTAATGCTTTTCAAGAGACGCTGCATTAGCAAAGATGGCTGCCGCTTTCTATGGAAAAAAGGTCAATGGCTGAGATAAATGAATGTGTGCGTTGGCTCAAACCGCTCGGCTTGATAAATCACGGTGCCGAAAGAGAGTAAATGTGTCTTTGCGCACCGAGGCAAATGCAATTATGTGAGCGCTGAGCAACACACCTAAATGTATGGGAAAGAACAAACAGGGCTTTGTGTATACTGCTGCCTTGATGGATGGCCATGGTCATTTAGGTGTAAAGCTAGTTGCTTCTTCTCTCAATTTACATCTGCATATCCAGACACAGCCAGCACGCTAGTCTCTATTCTCTTATTCTCTTATCCAGTACCATAAAGCGTAACGCAACTACTTTTACGTCGGGGTAATGTAGCAAGAGCTTTGTTTTGTTTTATTTTGTTTCCTTTTCTCCTTCGCTAGCCAGCTAGCGTATTTGTTTCTCATTGAAGCACATACAAACCCAGCAAACCTGCTGAGAAACATTGTACCCTGGCTGAAAGTCAATGATACATAGTAACAGAGCATTGGGGGTTTCTGTTTACCTGTTTTCTCTTCTCAATGCCACTGGCGAGGTTATGCTAGACGCAGCAGCGAGCCACAGCAGCTCCCCATTCACGGCAGCTTAATAAGGTCTTACAGTGAGCCGACACTCCCAAGGACAACAGCCACTGTATCTTTACTGAAGAAAGAGGATAAGGAAAGATGTGGCATCTTGTTTTAACTGATCCAGAGCCAGTACTAATACCATCTGAGAAGTTTGTATGGAGTTCAGCTTTGGAGATATCTTATTTAAAATCATGTGTGATTATTGCAGGGTGTGGGAGGGCATATCCAGTTTCATCACATCAGATAGGAGAGGGCTTCCACTGATCTGCTCTCCATCTCTCATCTTCCACTCTATCTCTCTACCTATCTCTCTCTGTTTTCATCTCTGTCTCTTTCTTGCTATGTGGGCTTGCAAAGTGCGGCGGGGAAACACAGTTGTAAGATAGTTGTATTACCCCTGATAGTTGAAAGAGCAGGGGATAAAGAGAAGAGAGGGATTTGTCATTAAGAGTTTATGCCACATTTCTTGGTGTTTCACAGGGTTGAATTTGTGGCCTCTTGCGGTTGGTGTCTTTCCATGACAGACTGACCAGGTGAATCCAGGTGGAAGCTATGATCCCTTATTGATATCACTTATTAAATCCATTTATATCAGTGTTGATGAAGGGAAGGAGACAGGTTAAAGAAGGATTTTTAAGTCTTGAGACATGGATTGTGTATGTGTGCCATTCAGAGGGTGAATGGGCAAGACAAAACATTTTTGATGTGCCTTTGAACCGGGTATTGTTTGTGTCAAGAACTGCAACGCTGCTGGGTTTTTCAAGCTCAACAGTTCCTAATGTTTGGTATACTCAGTGTATATCATAAGGCCTTTCTTTCAAGGCCTAGTTATACCCTAACACAATGGTCGGAAACTTCTGGTTTACAGGCCTAATCAGGCCTGCAAGTCACATTAAATGTAAAAATGTTATTTATATTTGTGTAGAATAACATTAATCAACCAATCAATATACATGCAAAAACACAGATATTGAAACAAACAATTCTGAAAATCAACCTGCAATAGAGCATGCTGGGAAATATGATAATTATGGCCATGGTTTTGACTCTTGTTATTAATACCAACACTGGGGTTATTGTACACCACTGAGTGTTTGTAGAGTTCATTTAACTCCTGAATCAACACTAGAAATGTTACACTGAAAAATCAACACTATGTAACACTGTACAATTTACTGTTTACCATAGCAGACACTGCTGGTTCACTCAGACTCCCTTATTTTTCTCCTACTCTCTGCTCAATAAAATCACAGAAAATACTCATTTGAAATACATCATGGCAGTTTTAACACTGAGGTAAACACTAATGCTTAGCCACTATTTCAAATAAAGAAAAAAAAATACAATAAATAAAGCTTAGAAGGGTTCTTCAGAATGGTTCTATGTAGAAATGATCCTTATTGCTTTCTAAAGAATCATCAAAGAACCCTTTCTTAGAAAAACTGTTCTTAGGATGAAAAAGGTTACAAAGAACCCTCATTTTCCAAGAAGGGTTCTTCAGATGAAAATGGTTCTTGGTAGGCTTACTATCAGTTCAAGCATTAACACCTATAACATAGGCCTAATGAATGGTTGCACAGAAGGGTATACATCAGGCTGAGGAAAATGGGAGTACAGTTATCAAAAAAGGTTAAGAACCACAGCATTTACGGACTGCAAGTGCCCCTGAACAAGGCCAATTTGGTCCACTTCTACTCTAAAGCACTCTCGTAAAGCACATGAGTTGTTTTGTATCTAGTTTAATGGTCATAGATAATGCTGCATACCTCCCCTTAAGGTAATCACAAATAGCAGTGTCTATCACATTGCTTTGAGTGTGTTTGCGCGCACGTATGCTGTATTTTTCTGTCCCCATGCTGACATGTGCACAAACACACACACACACGCTCAATGCCTAAAAATAATAAGCACACACACTTTGTTTATGTCTGCTTTGAAGTGCTTTTGTTTTCGGCAGTGAAACTATGGGGGGTAAATACTGTATACTATTCTGTGGAGAGAGACCAGTATAGACTATGGCCGTGTCCGAAATCTGGCTTGCCTACTACTTACTTAAACTACACACTGTGTACTAATCATATTAAATACTATTTAGAATGCACTGTTTAGTAACAAATATATTTAGTACGCGCAAATATCAACATTATAGGCACATCCATATTGCGAAGGCATCAACTAATGCACAATTGCGTTGAATCCCGCCATTCGTTCATCTCTCTCTCTCTCTCTCTCTCTCTCTCTCTCTCTCTCTCTCTCTCTCTCTCTCTCTCTCTCTCTCTCTCTCTCTCTCTCTCTCTCTCTCTCTCTCTCTCTCTCTGTCTGTCTGTCTGTCTGTCTGTCTGTGTCTAAGTGTGTGCTCCTGCAGTGCCTCCTGTCCATGTCAGCTCCTCTGCACTGCATATCAAACAGGCTAGTGTCTCACTCCCTCCTGCCCTCTCTCTCGCCCTCCTCCCTTTCCTCCCCCCATCGCCTCCCTCCTTCTCCCTAGAGAGAGCATCCCTTCCTATGCCAGGGGAACCTGGGAATAAATAACCCAATTCTAGGAGAGAGAGCAAGAGGGAGAGCGAGAGAGAGAATGCACAAAGCCCAGAGTCAGCATTCTCTTCCTCTGGCAGATTTGCTTTGCTTTCTGCCCCACTGTTTATTGGACAGCATTTCTATTCACTCCAAATTCAATGTCCAGTTCCACTCCTGAATTGTTCAAATGGAATGTGGAGGGAACCTGCTGTATAGGTGAGGGAGCACACTGTGACCATGCTACTGAAAGCACCACTTTCATAGCCAACCACAATTTTAATAAAAATAATCATGTTCAAGGTAAAACCAGGATCAAACCAAATGACGATTCCCCCGAAATCAAACCAACTTTATTATACCCTTTATCACTCCTAAAAAGGGAGGCCTCTTTAACCTGGCAGTAGCGAGAGACTGTGTGAGCTGAAATAACTGCAAGAGAATGTGTCAGTCTGAAATGAATGCAAGAGACTTCACAGTCAGGGCTAATACGACTGAGGCATTATAATGGGCATGAACAGGAGGTGTTGGGGCTGGCGTTGGAGCACTAGAAAGGAGCTGGATGTGCATCGATTGTCTAGGGAGATCTATAGAGTGGGCGTTGGAGTCAGTTGGAGTCTGTTTGAGTCTGCCACATCCGCACACTGCAGGGGCGAGCTCCCAGGAGACACCAGGGCTCAAGACTAAAGGAGAAGGGAGGAAAATGACACAGAGACGGGTCCCAGAGGGGGGAGAGATATCTATAGGCCAAATTAGACCTGGCATGGGAACTCTGTGGGTTACGACTGCAGTCTTCTGAGTGCTGGGCCCAAGTCCTGCTGGTTTCTAACCCTAGCACTTGATTAATCAATGGCAGTCACTATCTGTTTAGGGAGTCCGCCCAGCTAGCAGACGTGTTCAAATAATATTTGTTTTCTTTCAAATATTAAAATAACCATTGGAGTAGTCCCAAAAGTGCAAATCCCGCCCATCTGGCACTCCATACAGGCTTGATCAAACTCTCAAAGTATTTGAAGAACCCAAAAGATCTCCTTCTAAGTGATGATCACCCTGAGATAGTTTGTCTTCGTTAAGCATCATTGATGATTATAAGGAATGATTGCTGCTCCTAATCTAATTGACCCTTGGCTTCAAATTGAGACCATCTCTCTTCACAGTTCTCTATCTAATTATTGCAAATCAATTGATAGTCAATCACATTAATCCTAGCCAGAGGCGTAAAACTGATTTTACATCAGATACTTGGTTTGACTGAGTGTCAGGGGGGTTTAACAGTTTTGAAGGTGTGTGAGGTTGTTATGGAGTAAAAGGTCAACAGAAAAAAAAAGTGTATGTGTGTGTGGATGGATGGAGTGGATAAAGCAAATTCTTCACGAGATGTACAGTATGAAATATATTCACGATCCATTCATGTGTGTGTGGTGTGTGTGTGTGTGTGTGTGTGCGTGCGCGTGTGTGTGTGTGTGCGTGCGCGTGTGTGTGTGTGTGTGCATGCGTGTGCGCGCATGCATGTGCTCATGCATGTTTGTGTGCACAGAGCCAGGATGGGCGTGTGGACGTGCGGGGCCGCCATGGCAAGTCCATGTTGACCATCAGTGGGGTGAAGCTAACTGATTTGGGCCGTTTCGACTGTGAGGCCCTCAGCAGGATCGGGGGCCACCAAAAGAGCATGTTCCTCGATATAGAGTGTAAGTACAGTCTGGGAACAAAAACACACATGCCTGCACAGATACAGTATACACACACACACACAAGTTTGCACATCTGAACAGTATACACACAAAGAGAATGGAGCACAGCCGCTACCTCACTCTTTAACCAAGGTGCATGAATTGAGGACAATGGAAGTTAATAAAAAAACTTATTTTTATTATTATTTCTAAAACCAATACAACTCATTTGCACATGCAAAGCATCACAACCACACACACAAAGCTGCTGACTTATAATATTCCATTGTTGAACACTGTTTCTGTTTTCCCTTTTTAACAAATGCTAGATTAATCACAACAGAGTTGCCTGCCCCCCAGAAAGGCTAATTAGTACGAGGATATCCTGCTGCATTATTTATCCAACCACACACACACACACACACACACACACACACACACACACACACACACACACACACACACACACACACACACACACACACACATAATTCCTGGTGAAAAAACTGCTTCCTCAAGTACTCTTTAATAATAAGATTAAAGCTAAAGATCTCACCATCTCATTTCAGAACACAGTTCAATTCAATCCAATGGTTCTTTAACCCTTTGACGTGTACGGTCACATATTTGTGATCATTGTAGAGTGGTCCCTGCAGCGTACCATCGCAAATATGTGATTGGAAACAGTAGCAACAGAACGTTTGATGCAACAAACGCATCTAAACAGCATTGATGAGAAATAATGGTCTTCACAACTTTATTCTTCAATTTCACCTTTTACTGTAAAAGATAAATGCAAACTTCATCATAAATAATAAATAAATAATATGCCATTTAGCAGACGCTTTTATCCAAAGTGACTTACAGTCATGTGTGTATAATTTTTTACGGATGGGTGGTCCTAGGGATCGAACCCACTACCCTGGCGTTACAAGCGCCATGCTCTACCAATTGAGCTACAGAACACATCCAAACATCACACGGAACACATCCACAGCCAAACTCATTCCATAAACCAGTTTACATAACAGGTTGCGCTGACAAAAAAACAAAACATAAGTTAGCGACTTGTTTACAATGTACCACATCTCTCGTGAGCACAAGGGAGAAATGAAATATTGTTTAGAAAATAGCTGTGTCAGCTAAGCTAACAGCAGCTAAATTCTGTTTGTTTATGTTTGACAAGCGAAAATTCCATAATCCCAGAATACCATTCACTATAAGATGCAAATAAACGAAGTCAAAGATGGCTGCGCCCATTGGCTGAAAAATATGAACTTAGTTTGGCCACTTTTCAGCATTTTACAAATCTTCGATATACTTGTTACAGTGTATACAAGAACCGGAGCACATGACTTGACAAGTCGTTTACCGTTTTTCACAAATCAAATGTTATCACCTCACAGATCATCACCCCAAATATAAGCCTACTTCCTAGCCTAACCGTAGCGCGAAAGCTAGACAGGGATGAAACCATTTTAGGGGGGTTTGTGGGGGGGTTCATGTCATTTGTGGGGGGGTTTTGAAGTCCATGGGAGGTAGAAATGGGGGAAGGTATTGTGCGGAGATATGATGCAGGAAATATTACTATGATGGGGGATTTATCAATAAATGGGGTGCAAACACAGGATAAATCAAATAAAACCCCTGGAAAGGGGGGTCTGAGCTGGCAACCCTGAGGTACCATAGTTGCAATCTGATGCCGCGTTCAAAAGAACTGGGAACTGGGAACTCGGAAATCTCCAACTTCTGACTTCAGTGCGTTCAAGACAACTGGGAACTCTGAAAACAACGAGCTCCGACTGGGATTTTTTTTTTTACGGTCATCCAACTAGGAATTCCAACTCGGGAACTCAGGCCTCTTTCTAGAGCTCCGACTTTCCGACCTGAAGATCACTGACGTCATGATTTGACCTCGTATTTTTCCCAGTTCCCAGTTGTCTTGAAAGCACCATAAGTCAGTCGCGTGAACTATGCCTTCACCTCGTTTTTTTATAACATCTTTGGTCTGACAGACGCTTACGTGACAAACAGAATGCATTGTATGATGCCAACAAACATGGTGCCACACATAGCTGGCAAATAGCTTAACATTAGCTCATCATAATCAGTACAACCATCAAAAAGTATTTTACACACATCATATGTGTCCATTACAATCTTGCAAGAATCGGAATGCATGATTTGTCACCAGTACTTGAAAACGTGAATAAAACAGTACATACATTATGATCCATACATACTGCAGTAGGAACGACAACACGATATACAGAAAATAAGGCACTTTGATAGGAACGCACACATGTCCAAAGTTATTATTTGTGAGGAAACAACAATGAAGGCAATGCGGGCGCCAGCCAGAAACAGTGCCAGGGGGGAATCGTTTGTGCAAGGCCTGTTCTGACTAGAGATGTGAAATGTCTTCATACTTGATTTGGGGAAACACTGGGGAAGGGCTTTTGTTGAAGAGAGAAGTTTGTCCGGCTCTGTAAATCTCAAACATAAATTGTCAGCAACAGTGAAATGGGCTACTTCTTATGTGAATTAATGAGGAGGCGGAACACACCTCAATTCAAACTGTTGTTAGAAAATAAAACTTGTTAGAAAATAATTTGAAATTGACAAGTTGAAACAGACTATAGGTAATTAGCAGTCAGCGTGCCTTGGTTTGAGAGCAGTGCGGGTTAACTGTCCTGTTGCGTAACAATCACATTTTGGAACAGTGAGTGCATTCTGACATCACACGCATAAAAAAACTCACGCTGGGGTGACCGTTAGAGATATTTGGAACTCACACGTGAAAAGGTTAATGGCATGAAACACACATATAATAATTGCCAAAGTAGATGTGCAATTGCACTTAGTAACTATCTAGACCCAGGTGGCACCCTTTGAGGTGAGCATGCATGAGATCACTGAGATTTTCCCGCGCTACTCTTGGCAGTGCCACTCCCTCAGAACAGTGACCCATCACGCCCTCCCTCAACACATGACAGTCAGAAAGTAGAGGGACAAAAATGGGTCCAAGAGCTGTGTGACTGAGTGTAGGAGTGGCGGAGGCTAAGCCAACCGTTGCAGCGGAACTAATGAACTAATTTATTAAGTCTTTGGCGGGACGAGAGGAGGGGGTAGAGGCACGTCCTCCTTCGTGACAGAGTGCCAGGCATCAATCTCCCTAATGGAATACTGCGAGCAAGCATAAAACAGACCATAATGCCACTCTACTGACTACGGGGTGAATGCAGCAGCGAGCGGTGATGGCGAGCGGCCCCCCCAATGTAGTAGGGGGATCGTTCATTAGCGCCTATCCAGCTCGGCACCGCAGATGCACACATTCACACACACAATGACACACACACACACACACTCAGGAAGAGTATCATAATGAAGATCTCTCACCCAGCATGAGGTGTCTTCAATTAAGTTTAAGATTCCTTTTAACTTTAGGGAGCGATTACACTTAAGCCCAACAATCAGTTTTTTAGATTTTGATCATTACATTTAAGTCATTTAGCAGACGCTCTTATCCAGAGCGACTTACAGTTAGTGAGTGCATACATTTTCATACTGGCCCCCCGTGGGAAACGAACCCACAACCCTGACGTTGCAAGCGCCATGCTCTACCAACTGAGCTACACGGATCATCTCAGATGTTCTGGGTGTTTTTTAATTGGCTGGTTTTGCATGACTTGGAAGCTAACCAACCAATCATGTTGTGTCTTGGATAGACATGCCCAAGTTCCAGACCAACCAAACCATATTTTACTCATGGGAGGGCAACCCGGTAAACATCAGCTGTGACGTCAAGTCCAACCCGCCCGCCACCATGCTATGGAGGAGAGAACGCCTCACCATCTCGGCCGAGGGCACTGCCAACACACGCGTCCACACGACCGACGGCAAGTCCTTGCTAGAGGTGGGTATAGGAAGCAACAGGGCACTCACCGGTAACAGTCTAACTTCAGAAATAAAAATCATGGCCATCTTATCATCCCCAGCTTCCAAGTGGTCTATTCAACTCATTTCCTCTCCTCTGCATCTCTTCCCTAGGTCCTTGCCAACTTACCTGGTAAAATAAGGGCTGAATGAAAGAAACAATGCTTTATACTGGCTAAAATAGTGTTACCCAAAGCCTTCACTAAGTGTAATGCCAGTGTCAGTATATTGACTTAGCTCTGGTCTCTGTGCTCACTCAAATGTTTGTCCCTAGGTCACCCCAGTGTCCGATAGGGATTTCGGACGCTACAACTGCACGGCCCGGAACAACATCGGAGCGAAATACCAGGAGTTCATCTTGGCCCAGGCAGGTAAGTGCTGGCCTCATAAAGTGACCAATCCCCCCCCCCCCCCCCCCCTCATTATAGCACATTGGACTTTCCCTTGATATCATACACATGGAATCGGGTAAACCATGCACCTCAACATATCAAAGTTCATCCATTAACAAAATAGTTCCAACTGTGTATCATCCATGTGGCATGATTGACCAAATATAGCCCCAGTCAACCAATGATATAATCTACTACTGACCAAAGCAACAAAACTCCACCCCAACTGGAAGTCCAGATAGGATCTTCCAACTGTTTTGCACCCCACCTGCTCTTTTTTGTTGTTGATAACCTCCTTATTTGCCATTTCCATGGCAGTAAATCCCATAACCACCCCCCAACCTCTATTTAGCCTAACCTAATCTCAAATAGTGCTCGCTGATTTAACATAGTTCCCCCTATTTACTAAAGTACCCCCTAATTTACGGTGCATAGCGCAGGCTAATATACAATAACGCAGTCCAATTCACTTTAGTGCAGATTCAATTACTTCAAACACAGGGCCTCTTAGAAGTAGAATACTGAGAAAAAGGACTTACTATTTTTTTAAGAGACATTCTTCCACACACATACCCAGATACGTATGCATTTGCGCACACACACACACACACACACACACGTCGGAACGCACACTTCAAACACACAGAGACACCTTTACAAACTCTCCTTCTGTCACACACACACAGACACGCACACTAAAGGAAAGTAAACAAGGCGTCGCTGAAATAAGATTCAGATCTCTTTCCCTCTCTCTCAAAATGAATGGAGTGTCGCCACATTGTGAATAACAAACCATAAGACTAAAACAGAGGTTTGGGAATCTATTAAATGAAACAACGGGTCCTTCACACACACACACACACACTCTCCCGCCCATCAGTTTGATTTGGCTTCAAAGTCTGATCATTAAAGAAAGAGGAAACTTCTCTAGATAGAAGACTGTGAGCCAACCCTGTCAGCCAACTACCCAGCTAAATGCTAACACTTGATTCATGATCAATTCATTCATATGGAAACTGTGTCGCAGCGCTAACCACCTTATGCAACTCTTTATGTAACTTGAATGATATTATGAATAGCAGATCATAGTTGAAAAGTCATGTATTATCCCTGATGTTAAGAAGATTTGGGCCTGTATTCACAAAGCGTCTCAGAGTAGGAGTATTGAACTAGTATCAGGTCCACCCTCTTATTCATTATGACTTAAAAGGCTAAATCAGATCAGCACTCCTACTCTGAGATGCATTGTGAATACGGTCTCTGGTGTATTACTCAAGATATCATGGAGTTGTGCCAAGTAAAAATGCAGTGTATATAAGACTGTGAAGGTTTGACTCTGAAGGATTGAACTGCCTATACCCACAGTGCTAGCAAACAGAGTTCAATTTGTCCCACTTCCCACTCTAACTTTGTGTCATATCTCAACAGAGATAGAAATAATGAAATAAATACAGTTTATGTGTAAATAATAACTTGTTGCTAGATACACATTCTAACTATTCAACTTTAGCGACGTGTACGATATGTGATGGGTTTTCAGAATCAATTGTTGAATCTGGCTTTGTACACAGACCTTCATAGCTCAAACTTTGCTTTTATCCATATGGTTGATGGTTTCCCTTTGTGTGTGTGTGCGCACATGGCCTTGCATGTGTGTTTATGTGTGTGAGTGTGTGTGTGCGTGCGTGTACTTATACTAGTATGTGTGTGTGCATGCTGCATATCAGTGTGTACGTGCGTGCGTTTATGCTTGTGTGTGTATGTGTGGGCATGTGTGTGCTCGATTATGTACAGCCCCGCAACCGTGCTGAAAGGCCTCTCTCTACTTAATGTATTCCTGGTCTTATAAAAGAGAGGCTCTGTAGGACAGCAACATTTTCTTTTGATTTGCTCGAAGCCCCGTGGCTCCACCAGATAAAAGGGAAGTGTTTGTGTGATAACGGGATTGAGTCGACCACTGATAAATATAATGGCCTTGGCTTTTTTGAACTACGCCTGAACACTGTGTGTGGGTTAACACAAAGCATTCTGCATTGCAAAACCCAATGAGCTCGAGTTGCCATGGCTACATATTTTTATCAAGTGTGAGAGTTTTGATTTGCCAATAACGACACACCAGCGACATTATGTTTCAGAACAAATAGAGACATCAATGTAATGTTTCTGAAGGGTTACCGGAACTGATGTTTGGATGTGTGTTTCAATGGGGGACGGTTATGAGTGTGACACCTATTTCTCTGCTCTTTTCCAGACGTGCCCTCGAACCCGTACTCGGTGCGCTTGTCGGCCGTGTCGCAGCGCATCGCCACAGTGACATTCATGAAACCCGACTCACATGGCGGCGTACCCATTGGCCACTACCTGGTCAACTACAAGGAAGTGGGCTCGCAGGACTGGAGAGACGTCAAGTCACATGGCATCCAGAGTGAGTGTGTTCCCTTATTTCCCCTGTTTTGGTCTTCATTATCCCTATTCTGATCATTATCGCTGTCATTATGTCATCATCATTGTTATTTTCATTCCCATCATCATCTACATCAAAATGGACATCATTTTAATCAATCAACACCATCTTTATCATCATCAATCATCGTTGTCGTCATTATCATTATCATCATCATCATCATCATCATCATCATCATCATCATCATCAATGGTACGGACATTCTAGATGACCATCTCCACTATAGCGACACACCTCACGTTTTCTCACATTTACACTCCTTACATTTACTCAGACAAAAAAAAGCTGCTGTGTTCGGGGACTAAGTAAGGTTAGGTCTTTCACTGCAAGGTCTTGCCCACCTAAGTCAGACTAAGACCCCTCATCCTTGACGAACGTTTGTTTCTGCACGTTAGTCCCCGTCCTCACACACACAAATCGAACCAGTGAACCAGCCAAACAAGCGTGAGCAGGAAACCGTCGCTACTTGATCCGCGCGGCGATCCTTTAAAACCGTCGCTCCATGGCAAGCCTCCACAAGATCAGCAGGCCTCCTACGCTCGGGTCACAGAGCCTGTGAAAGGGAGGGAGGGAGGGAGAGAGAGGGGGGGTGGGGGGCTGAAAAGCAACTTTCTATTTCCCTTTCCGGTCTGGCTCCACGACTCCATATTGATTTTGGAGGCACTCAGGGGAGTGTGTGCGTGATGGAGGACAAAAAAAAAAAAGGAACTCAGAAGGACGAATGCTCAGACGATAAGCAGGTCTGACAAACCTGAAGGGCTTATCGCTAATATCCCTCATTTTGGAGTCAATTACAATAGTGAGATGGAATGCGGAGAATGTTGAGCAGCGTGGAATCACTGAGGGATAGAGTAAGAACAAAGTGATATATACAGGCAATGGGAACAGAAAGAAAGACAGAGGGCGTTAAAGAGGATAGAATAAAAGAGAAAAGATGAGGAAGATGGAGAGAAAAACAAAAAGAAAGATTTGCAAAGAAGGAAGAAAGATTTTAGAGAGAAGGGGAGCAATTTGGGAGAGGGAGATATTCGAGAGATATGTACAGTACGAATTCTTAATTTGTGTTAGTTCTTGTGTTCCACCCCCACCTGTTTAACCACCTTCCTTGTCTCGAGGTGAGCATGTTAATGGAGATAGCCAAACAACTAATTACCAGTTGCAAATTGACATTTAGCCCTCGGAGCCACTTCAGGGCCTTAATAGTAATGATGCACATTTGCACTATAAAACTGCTCCGTGTAAAATGAGTTGGCACAATTTGTTCATCTGAATGCCAGTGGCGTTCACTAAAGGTCTCGTCAAACCCCTGGTAGAGCCCCAAGTTTAGAAAATAGCTCATTTCGTATTTAGATCCCCCATTATACAATTGCAAAGCAACCATTACCCTTAGCACACTTTTACAGCAGCACAAGTTGCAAAACAACAACCTTCACCCAAGTTCAGCTAATGCCTAACTTGGGATTTCCGCAGGACGACCTATGAAAGCTATGTAAATTACTTTATTGTCGAATTTACATAGAAATCAATGATTTTGGGCTGACTGCTGAGAAAATGTCATAAAGCTCTACTGATTAATGTATTGCTATTTTAGGAGTGGTTGTATGATCTAATGTCTTTTTTAGAGAACGACCGATATGGATTCTTTAGGGGCGATGCCGATACCATTTTCTGGGGGTCAAGGAGGCCGATGGCCAATATTTTAGGCCGATATTGAATATCAGTTATTGACAGATGCTTATCATTTTCCTCCACACTGTGAAGTTGTCACATAGTATATCGGTAGTCACTAGTTTAAAGTGTATTCCGGTAGAGTTTGAGAGTTCCAAAGAGGTTACAATGACATGTTGTTCTACTCCGAACATTGATGTTGATGCTTTACTATCTACTGATCCCAGAGGATCAATAATGGAGTACTATTGCTTTCATACTGTTTCCACACAAACAGCACTCCCACATATTGGCTTAGAGCCTCAGTGTACAGCATTACCTTCTGTATTATCTCTCTGGCCATGAATGGAAGCAGGCAGGGAGGAGGTATGCTAGCTAGCTCAGCTGCAGTGGATTACTCACCCAACACATCTAGGCACACAGATCCCCCTGTGGCACTCCACAATGGTACGTCCCACCCTCTGTATTGACAAGAGAGTGGTCCTGATAGGAACAGGGGATTTGTGGCACTAGCATAGTGGTGTTAGCGGTGCTGTTAGCGATTAGCTTTAGCGTAGATGGTGACCACCCCCTTCACTCCACTTGTCAAAAAATCTGTTTGTCTGTATCCCTCTGACTTTCTATGCTTCTTTGTATCTCTTCTTCTGTCTGTCTGTCTTTTTCCCTTCTCTCAACCTCTGTCTGTCTGACTGTCTGTCTGTCTCTCCACCTGTCTCTCCGTCTCTGTCTCTCCGTCCGTCTCTGTTGCTGTGTCTTTTTGTCTGTCTGCCTTCCTATCTGTATGTCTCTCTCTATCGCTCTACGTCTCTGTCTGTCTGCGAACAAGCTAACAACATGCTAACGTGCTAACAAATGCTCTCCCCGATTCTCCTCCTACAGTGATAGTACTGCTGACAGGCCTAGAGCCCAACACCACCTACGAAGTGCGAGTGGCTGCAGTCAATGGGAAGGGCCAGGGGGAGTTCAGCCACACAGAGTCCTTCCAGACTCTACCCATACGTGAGCCCAGCCCCCCGGCGGTGCATGGCCAGAGAGGGATGGGCAAGGCCTACCGGCTGGGCCTGGTCAAGCAAGATGACGGGGGCATGCCCATCGTTGAGTACATTGTCAAGTACAAGACAGTGAGTAGCTGGATGTCAGGATTGACAACAAATACTACCATACACTCTTAGAAAAAAAAAGGTGCTTAGTAGAACCATAGGGTTTTTCAATTTGTCCCAATAGGGGAACCCTTTTTGGTGCTAGGTAGAACCCTTTGCAGAAGGTTCTACCTAGAACCTTCTATGAATGGTTCTTCCTAGAGACTTTATCTTTGAAGGGTTCTTTCTAGAACCCTCTATGAACAGTTATACCAAGAGCCTTATTATATTTAAAGGGTTCTTCTTAGAACCCTCCATGAACGGTTCAGCTAACTTTATTTGCATATATTTTCTGGCAATACATTACATTTACATTTACGTCATTTAGCAGACGCTCTTATCCAGAGTGACTTACAAATTGGTGCATTCACCTTATAGCCAGTGGGATAACCACTTTCCAATGTATATTTTTTTTTTTGGGGGGGGGGGGGGGGGTAAGGGGGGTGGTAGAAGGATTACTTTATCCTATCCCAGGTGTTCCTTAAAGAGGTGGGGTTTCAAATGTCTCCGGAAGGTGGTGAGTGACTCCGCTGTCCTGGCGTCGTGAGGGAGCTTGTTCCACCATTGCGGTGCCAGAGCAGCAAACAGTTTTGACTGGGCTGAGCGGGAACTGTGCTTCCGCAGAGGTAGGGGAGCCAGCAGGCCAGAGGTGGATGAACGCAGTGCCCTCGTTTGGGTGTAGGGACTGATCAGAGCCTGAAGGTACGGAGGTGCCGTTCCCCTCACAGCTCTGTAGGCAAGCACCATGGTCTTGTAGCAGATGCGAGCTTCAACTGGAAGCCAGTGGAGTGTGCGGAGGAGCGGGGTGACGTGAGAGAACTTGGGAAGGTTGAACACCAGACGGGCTGCGGCATTCTGGATGAGTTGTAGGGGTTTAATGGAACAGGCAGGGAGCCCAGCCAACAGTGAGTTGCAGTAATCCAGACGGGAGATGACAAGTGCCTGGATTAGGACCTGTGCCGCTTCCTGTGTAAGGCAGGGTCGTACTCTCCGAATGTTGTAGAGCATGAACCTACAGAATCGGGTCACCGCCTTGATGTTAGCGGAGAACAACAGGGTGTTGTCCAGGGTCACGCCAAGGCTCTTCACACTCTGGGAGGAGGACACAACAGAGTTGTCAACCGTGATGGCGAGATCATGGAACAGGCAGTCCTTCCCCGGGAGGAAAAGCAGTTCCGCTTGCCAAGGTTCAGCTTGGGGTGGTGATCCGTCATCCATACGGATATGTCTGCCAGACATGCAGAGATGCGATTCGCCACCTGGTTATCAGAAGGGGGAAAGGAGAAGATTAGTTGTGTGTCGTCTGCGTAGCAATGATAGGAGAGGCCATGTGAGGATATGACAGAGCCAAGTGACTTGGTGTATAGCGAGAATAGGAGAGGGCCTAGAACTGAGCCCTGGGGGACACCAGTGGTGAGAGCACGTGGTGCGGAGACAGCTTCTCGCCACGCCACATGGTAGGAGCGACCGGTCAGGTAGGACGCAATCCAAGAGTGAGCCGCTCCGGAGATGCCCAGCTCGGAGAGGGTGGAGAGGAGGATCTGATGGTTCACAGTATCAAAGGCAGCAGACAGGTCTAGAAGGACAAGAGCAGAGGAGAGAGAGTTAGCTTTAGCAGTGCGGATAGCCTCCGTGACACAGAGAAGAGCAGTCTCAGTTGAATGACCAGTCTTGAAACCTGACTAGTTTGGATCAAGAAGGTCATTCTGAGAGAGATAGCAAGAGAGTTGGCTAAAGACGGCACGCTCAATAGTTTTGGAGAGAAAAGAAAGAAGGGATACTGGTCAGAAGGGATACTGATCAGAGGGATCAAGTGTTGGTTTTTTGAGAAGGGGTGCAACTCTCGCTCTCTTGAAGACGGAAGGGACATAGCCAGCGGTCAAGGATGAGTTGATCAGCGAGGTGAGGTAAGGGAGAAGGTCACCGGAGATGGTCTGGAGAAGAGAGGAGGGGATAGGGTCAAGCGGGCAGGTTGTTGGGCGGCGGCCATCACAAGTCGCAAGATTTTATCTGGAGAGAGAGGGGAGAAAGAAGTCAAAGCATAGGGTAGGGCAGTGTGAGCAGGACCAGCAGTGTCATTTGACTTAACAAACGAGGAACGGATGTCGTCAACCTTCTTTTCAAAATGGTTGACGAAGTCATCCACAGAGAGGGAGGAGGGGTGGGAGGGGGAGGAGGATTCAGCAGGGAGGAGAAGGTGGCAAAGAGCTTCCTAGGGTTAGAGGCAGATGCTTGGAATTTAGAGTGGTAGAAAGTGGCCTTAGCAGCAGAAACAGATGAAGAAAATGTAGAGAGTGAAAAGATGCCAGGTCCGCAGGGAGTCTAGTTTTCCTCCATTTCCGCTCAGCTGCCCGGAGCCCTGTTCTGTGACCTCGCAATGAGTCATCAAGCCACGGAGCTGGAGGGGAGGACCGAGCCGGCCGGGAGGATAGGGGACATAGAGAGTCAAAGGATGCAGAAAGGGAGGAGAGGAGGGTTGAGGAGGCAGAATCAGGAGATTGGAGGGAGAAGGATTGAGCAGAGGGAAGAGATGATAGGATGGAAGAGGAGAGAGTAGCGGAGAGAGAGAGCGAAGGTTGCGACGGCGCATTACCATCTGAGTAGGGGCAGAGTGAGTAGTGTTGGAGGAGAGCGAGAGAGAAAAGGATACAAAGTAGTGGTCGGAGACATGGAGGGGAGTTGCAGTGAGATTAGTAGAAGAACCGCATCTAGTAAAGATGAGGTCAAGCGTATTGCCTGCCTTGTGAGTGGGGGGGGGGGGGGGGGGGGGGGTGGCGATGAGAGGGTGAGGTCAAAAGAGGAGAGGAGTGGAAAGAAGGAGGCAGAGAGAAATGAGTCAAAGGTAGACGTAGGGAGGTTGAAGTCCCCAAGAACTGTGAGGGGGGAGCCATCCTCAGGAAAGGAACTTATCAAGGCGTCAAGGTCATTGATGAACTCTCCAAGGGAACCTGGAGGGCGATAAATGACAAGGATATTAAGCTTAAATGGGCTAGTGACTGTGACAGCATGGAATTCAAATGAGGAGATAGACAGATGGGTCAGGGGAAAAATAGAGAATGTCCACTTGGGAGAGATGAGGATTCCTGTGCCACCACCCCGCTGACCAGATGCTCTCGGGGTATGCGAGAACACATGGTCAGATGATCAGAGAGCAGTAGGAGTAGCAGTGTTTTCAGTGGTAATCCATGTTTCCGTCAGCGCCAAGAAGTCGAGGGACTGGAGGGTACCATAGGCTGAGATGAACTCTGCCTTGTTGGCAGCAGAACGGCAGTTCCAGAGGCTGCCTGAGTCCTGGAACTCCACGTGGGTTGTGCGTGCAGGGACCACCAGGTTAGAGAGGCAGCAGCCACACGGTGTGAGACGTTTGTATAGCCTGTGCGGAGAGGAGAGAACAGGGATAGACAGAGGCATAGTTGACAGGCTGCAGAAAATGGCTACAATAATGCAAAGGAGATCAGAATAAAATGAACTAAACATCTGGGAAAGGAGAGAGCGGGGCCTCCCTCACCACAACACCCAAATATAACTCTCCCACTTCCACCTCAGAAACTATAATTGTTGTAAACTACAGCGGTTCAATTTTTTTCTAGGAATAGACTAACTTAGTTTATTCAACTAGCTAACTTGGTACAGTATTCTTCCGTGAAAATCGTCCAGGGCACCTAGTCATAAGACGCCACAGCCAGCTAGCATGCCGGACTCCAACAACACGGTTTAGCACCAATACTCGGCCACAACAAACCACCAGTGTGTCAACACGCCAAGCAGATTGTTCGTGTCCGTGTCTAACGTTGTGGGTTAGTTCCGACAGCTTGAGCGAGTCCGTCGTCAACTTATTCAGTCAGTTAGTTAGCTAGAATAGTTAGCATACTAGCTAGCCATTGCTTTCAGACAAAGAAGAAACCCCTCCTTTCACGGCACAAACACACAGAGAGAGCCAAGCTAACGTTAACTAGTCACCCATGTCCCAAATTCCTTGAACGACTCTGGCTACCAATATGTAAAAACAAACACAAATGTAGGTTATGACTTACCCCTAGCAGCTACTGTTAGCTAGCCAAGTGCAAAGCTAGCCACTGAATTGACTCAGCCAGTTCGCGTCGCGTACATACACTGAGTGTACAAAACATTAAGAACACCTGCTCTTTCCATGACAGACTGACCAGGTGAATCCAGGTGGAAGCTATGATCCCTTATTGATAACACTTGTTAAATCCATTTAAATCAGTGTTGATGAAGGGGAGGAGACAGGTTAAAGAAGGATTTTTAAGTCTTGAGACATGGATTGTGTATGTGTGCCATTCAGAGGGTGAATGGGCAAGACAAAACATTTAAGAGCCTTTGAACCGGGTATTGTTTGTGTCAAGAACTGCAACGCTGCTGGGTTTTTGTTTGTGTCAAGAACTGCAACGCTGCTGGGTTTTTCAAGCTCAACAGTTCCTAATGTTTGGTATACTCAGTGTATATCATAAGGCCTTTCTTTCAAGGCCTAGTTATACCCTAACACAGTGGTCGGAAACTTCTGGTTTACAGGCCTAATCAGGCCTGCAAGTCACATTATGCTGGCTTGCAAGGTGATGTATAATTCCTATTGGAGTCCAACTAGATTGAGGATGTCCAACAATTGGAATGTTTAATCACCTGCAACCTCCATTCAGAATAACTGCCATGGTAGGGAAAACTGAATACTGAGACTACCTAAATCATCTAAATTGGAACAACCATTTCAGTAATGGTTGCAATAAGTCCAACTGCTAACAGATTAGATTAGTTTAGAAAAATGTTATTTATATGTAGAATAACATTAATCAACCAATCAATATACATGCAAAAACACAGATATTGAAACAAACAATTCTGAAAATCAACCTGCAATAGAGCATGCTGGGAAATATGATAATTATGGCCATGGTTTTGACTCTTGTTATTAATACCAACACTGGGGTTATTGTACACCACTGAGTGTTTGCAGAGTTCATTTAACTCCTGAATCAACACTAAAAATGTTACACTGAAAAATCAACACTATGTAACACTGTACAATTTACTGTGTACCATAGCAGACACTGCTGGTTCACTCAGACTCCCTTATTTTTCTCCTACTCTCTGCTCAATAAAATCACAGAAAATACTCATTTGAAATACATCATGGCAGTTTTAACACTGAGGTAAACACTAATGCTTAGCCACTATTTAAAAGAAAGAAAAAAAAAATACAATAAATAAAGCTTGGAAGTGTTCTTCAGAATGGTTCTATGTAGAAATGATCCGTATTGCTTTCCAAAGAATCATCAAAGAACCCTTTCTTAGAAAAACTGTTCTTAGGATGAAAAAGGTTACAAAGAACCCTCATTTTCCAAGAAGGGTTCTTCAGATGAAAATGGTTCTTGGTAGGCTTACTATCAGTTCAAGCATTAACACCTATAACATAGGCCTAATGAATGGTTGCACAGAAGGGCGTACATCAGGCTGAGGAGTGGTTGGGAGTACAGTTATCAAAAAAGGTTAAGAACCACAGCATTTACGGACTGCAAGTGCCCCTGAACAAGGCCAATTTGGTCCACTTCTACTCTAAAGCACTCTCGTAAAGCACATGAGTTGTTTTGTATCTAGTTTAATGGTCGTAGATAATGCTGCATACCTCCCCTTAAGGTAATCGCAAATAGCAGTGTCTATCACATTGCTTTGAGTGTGTTTGCGCGCACGAATGCTGTATTTTTCTGTCCCCGTGCTGACATGTGCACAAACACACACACACACACGCTCAATGCCTAAAAATAATAAGCACACACACTTTGTTTATGTCTGCTTTGAAGTGCTTTTGTTTTCGGCAGTGAAACTATGGGGGGTAAATACTGTATACTATTCTGTGGAGAGAGACCAGTATAGACTATGGCCGTGTCCGAAATCTGGCTTGCCTACTACTTACTTAAACTACACACTGTGTACTAATCATATTAAATACTATTTAGAATGCACTGTTTAGTAACAAATATATTTAGTACGCGTAAATATCAACATAATAGGCACATCCATATTGCGAAGGCATCAACTAATGCACAATTGCGTTGAATCCCGCAATTCGTTCATCTCTCTCTCTCTCTCTCTCTCTCTCTCTCTCTCTCTTTCTCTCTCTCGCTCTCTCTCTCTCACACACAATCCCCCCCACACACACACACACTTTGATTTATGGGATTTGATGTAGCCAATGCTAATATATCCATACAGCTGTGTCTCTGTCTCATTGGGAGGCTGACAGCGATGTGTAGTTATACTATAGCAGATGAAAGTGTGTGTGTGGAGAGAACGTCAGGGACTCTCCAGCAGGCCCTTTGAAGGCCAAATGCAGGGGAACGAGGGGAAGAATAGGACAATCCTCCACACCCCAGTAATCCCACCATCCATCCTCCTCTCTCTCCCACTGTGACCCTGACTCATGCGAGTACGCACAGGCCAGGCAGGAGTGCCATATACACACATGCATGTGTGCACATATATGCACTCTCTTACACAAACACATACACACATACAGTATGCATACAAATGTTCATGCACACACACACACACACACACACACACACACAACACACACACACATATTTGTATTAACACACACAGTCACCCGTATCTAACTGCTTTCCAATGCTGGGCTAGCCTTAGCTTTATTCCACATTATTCCACCTACCATGACTCTGAAAAATGAAACCATGGCCTGTTTTCCTGAAGCCCATTCCACAATATTATCTCTCGCTCTTCTATTTGACATTTTGTGGAAGAATCCTCATAGGCTAAACGGTTGAATATGCATTTGGCATGCTGTCAAAGCACAGGCCTCACACTGTGACACTTCACTCTGTTCTCCTATGATGAGATAAAAAGCTGATTTAAGAAAGGAAAAGAAAGTTAAAGACTGGGAGGGGTGGGGAGGAGAGGAGAGTGGGAAGAGGGGAGAGGAAAGAAAAGGAGAGGGAAGGGAAATAAAGGATATGAAAGAAAGAAAGAAAGAAAGAAAGAAAGAAAGAAAGAAAGAAAGAAAGAAAGAAAGAAAGAAAGAAAGAAAGAAAGAAAGAAAGAAAGAAAGAAAGAAAGAAAGAAAGAAAGCCCTCCTGCAGCAAAGCACCCCCACAGCATGATGCTGCCACCCCCGTGCTTCATGGTTGGGATGGTGTACTTCGACTTGCAAGCCGCCCCCCTTTTTCCTCCAAACATAACGATGGTCATTATGGCCAAACAGTTCTATTTTTGTTTCATCAGACCAGAGGACATTTCTCCAAAAAGAACGATCTTTGTCCCCATGTGCAGTTGCAAACCATAGTCTGGCTTTTTTATGGTGGTTTTGGAGCAGTGGCTTCTTCCTTGCTTTAATGACTCCAACCTAAGTGTATGTAAACTTCCGACTTCAACTGTATATCCTTGAACTTATTCCAGAATGAGTGTGCATAGGAAGTGGCTATGTTGAGCATAAAAGTAATAATTTGAAACAGGTCCTATAAACTAGATTTATTGTTATTTCGCAACTTAAGTTGTGAATGATACAAACATTAGAATGTCTTCGAAATGAAAACATATATGGTTTGCATGATGCGACTATAGGCTATTGATGATTTGAAAAAGTTGCATAAAAAGCTTGCGCTCTGTTCTTTGCCTCAGGCAGCACATGCTGTTCTCTCATCAAGTGATCAGATTTTCACCCATCAGACTATTCTCAGTTAATCAAGTCTTTACTAATATCTAAAATTAGTTTTGATTTATAATGGCCCATTATCAAATGGGCAGGAACAGGGTTAGGGGAAAAAAGAAATGTCATCAGTATGCACTCGAATATTAAATGGAGGCCGCTTTCCCTTGGTTCGTTTTTCAATCATGGCGGGTAGGCTTCTCTGGTTTTATAGCGGCGCAATGCTTAATATTAGCAGCTAAGAAATAAATATAGCAGCAGTAGAAGGCTGGGATCCTCCTCTTTTTAGTGGCAACCATCAAAACTCTGCTTTCACACGGGATTGTATATAGAAATGTATGGGCTTATAAGAACACTTATTTCACTCCACGCATCAACCAATGTTTGAGGAGCATGTAGGCTCTCCTGCGCGACGGGTGATATTCCACCCAAACTATGTATGCCATTGGCTCTCCAACCCTGTTCCTGCAGCTATCCAGTGCTTAATTTGGGAAACCAAGTGAAATCTGTTCGGGAACATCGATAGTAACATGTTTTCACAACAAAACGTATTTAATTAAACTGTTGACAGCCCCTCTCTCTGTGAGCTCAAGAAAGGAATGAAGGAGAGAAGGGAGGAGATGGAAGCGCACAGTGGTGAGATATTCTGTAGCTAAAGGTAATGTGTCAGCCTATTAATAATGAAAATATAAAAAATGCCCTATTACTTATCTATTCAAAATCAATACAAATTCAATATGATTGTAGGCAACAGCATTGCCTAGGCCTATATGTTCTCTCCCAGACTCATTAATAGAAATTTTGGAGCATAGCATAAGGTAACCAGTCCATCCAGTATGCATAATAATACAGTCCACACTCAAAGGCAATTACTAGAATATGTTTAATTTTGAGTATAGGCTAGACCAATTATGTACCAAAGGACTCTTAAATCCTTTTTTAAAAATGTTTTTCTGCCATGCGTAATATGCATTAGGCTATGATTTGTATAACGGCACAATCATTATTTTAATTGTAATTTTTTTGCTTGGCATCATGTATAGGCTTATGCGTATGCATACGCTCAAAATGCGTATGGGTGTTCTACATGCGACATCTAAATGCTTTGAATTAATCATCACCTTAAAAAACGCTGTCCATTTCGTTGTGTTTGGCTTTGAAACAACATCCACAAAAACCATGTTGTTGAACTTCTTTTTTCAAATTGATAGATCAGTGAGGTCAAACAATGTAGCTTAATTGTGAGTTTTAAAAGCATGATACTGTTTTGATGATAAGTGTTTGATGTGATTTTCAATTGCATTTGCATTGATGTCAGAGTGGTTAGAGGGACATAGAGAGCTGAGTACCAGGCCATTAGCGACCTGACTTGTTAACGAGTTGGGTACTACCAATGCATATCCAGAGTGCATAAGAGGAGTTTACCATGACTCAACGGTCAAATTGAATTTGACTGTGGTCATGACTCATGACTGCCGGTGTGACGGTAATATGATCACCGCTACAGCCCTAAGCTCACCAGTGATCAAAATAATTGAGTAAAGCAAAGATAAGACGATGTGACAAGATGAGTTGGGTCTGTTTGCAGTATGCATGTTCAAGGTGAAGGGTGTGTGTCGTCTATCATCATTCACTTCATATCGTTCTCTTCCGGATGTTTACTCGAAAGACAAGTGAACCATCCCTTCACCTCGTTTTGCTATAACATCTTTGGTGTCAACAAACAAATAGCATAGCATTAGCTCATTATAATCAGTACAACTTTCTAAAAAAGTATTTTACACACATCCTACAGTGCATTCGGAAAGTATTCATTTTTTCCTCATCAATCTACACACAACACCCCATAATGACGAAGCAAAAAACTTAAAAAAAAACATTTTTACAAATGTAAATAAGAAACTGATATCACATTTACATAAGTATTCAGACCCTTTACTCAGTACTTTGTTGAAGCACCTTTGGCAGTGATTACAGCCTCGAGTCTTCTTGGGTATAACGCTACAAGCTTGGCACACCTGTAAGCCCTCCTGTAGCTCAGTTGGTAGAGCATGGCGTGTGCAACGCCAGGGTTGTAGGTTCGATTCCCATGGGGGGCCAGTATGAAAAATCTATGCACTCACTAACTGTAAGTCGCTCTGGATAAGCGTCTGCTAAATGATTACAATTTAAAATGTATTTGGGGAGTTTCTCCCATTCTTCTCTGCAGATCCACTCAAGCTCTGTCAGGTTGGATGGGGAGCATTGCTGCACAGCTATTTTCAGGTCTCTCCAGAGATGTTCGATCGGGTTCAAGTCCGGGCTCTGGCTGGGCAACTCAAGGACATTCAGAGACTTGTCCCGAAGCCACTCCTGCGTTGTCTTGGCTGTGTGCTTAGGGTCATTGTCCTGTTGGAAGGTGAACCTTCGCCCCAATCTGAGGTCCTGAGCGCTCTGGAGCAAGTTTTCATCAAAGATCTCTCTGTACTTTGCTTCGTTCATCTTTCCCTCGATCCTGACTAGTCTCCCAGTCCCTGCCACTGAAAAACATCTCCACAGCATGATGCTGCCACCACCATGCTTTACCGTAGGAATGGTGCCAGGTTTCCTCCAGACGTGACACTTGGCATTAATGCCAAAGAGTTCAATCTTGGTTTCATCAGACCAGAGATTCTCGTTTCTCATGGCTTGAGAGTCCTTTAGGTGCCTTTTGGAAAAATCCAAGCGGGCTGTCATGTGCCTTTTACTGAGGAGCGGCTTCCGTCTGGCCACTCTACCATAGCAGCCAGATTGGTGGAGTGCTGCATAGATGGGTTGTCCTTCTGGAAGGTTCTCCAATCTCCACAGAGGAACTCTGGAGCTCTGTCAGAGTGACCATTGGGTTCTTGGTCACCTCCCTGACCAAGGCCCTTCTCCCCCGATGGTGTCAGTTTGGCCAGGCGGCCAGCTCTAGGAAGAGTCTTGGTGGTTCCAAACTTATTCCATTTAAGAATGTTGGAGGCCAATGTGGTCTTGGGGACCTTCAATGCTGCAGAAATTTTTTGGTACCCTTCCCCAGATCTGTGCCTCGACACAATGCTGTCTCGGAGCTCTACGGACAATTCCTTCAACCTCATGGCTTGGTTTTTGCTCTGACATGCACTGTCAACTGTGGGACCTTATATAGACAGGTGTGTGCCTTTCCAAAGCATGTCCAATCAATATAATTTACCACAGGTGGACTCCAATCAAGTTGTAGAAACATCTTGGGCCACATTTTAGATCTGGTTATCTCTAAAGGTCTCGATATTTCCTCTGTCATGGTTAAAGACATGGCCCTGTCTGATCATTTCTGTGTCTTTTTTGAATCACTTATCACCCCGAATGTTCCAGTAAACTCAGTTTCTGTTAAGAAAATGTACATTAATGAGAGTACCAATGCTCAGTTTATGGAAGCCATAGCTATCTCTCCAATAATAAGTACTGAGTCAGTTGATGTACTCCTGGATAATTTTAATGCCAAAATATTGAATGTCATGGATCATGTTGCACCGGTAAAGGTAGAGAAAACTATGAGCAAACAGAAAACACCATGGAGAACCACCATGATGGTAAGCACCCTGAAAAGAGAATGTAGGAAAGCAGAAAGCAAG
This sequence comes from Coregonus lavaretus, assembly GCF_964263955.1. Taxonomy (NCBI): domain Eukaryota; kingdom Metazoa; phylum Chordata; class Actinopteri; order Salmoniformes; family Salmonidae; genus Coregonus; species Coregonus lavaretus. Next base: position 700,262 of record NW_028165182.1, on the reverse strand, counting down.
TGTAGGAAAACTAAACTTCAAATTCACTATGACATCTATAAACAAAGCCTTGGTAGCTTCAACAATGAGTTACGCAGGGCCAGACAGCAACATTTATCGGGAATGATCAACAAGAATATCAACAATACCCGCACTCTATTTGTCATGGTTGACAAGCTTATAAACCCAATAAAACAGATACCATCAGAACTCATGTCCACTGTGAAATGTAATGAATTTGTTTGTTTCTTTAGTGAAAAAATTATAAGTATAAGACGGACCATCAAAACTGCTCAGTCTAAAAAGGACTCTGTACCGTCACCACGACCACCAAGATATAACTTGGTTATTATGTCGCATTTTAATACAATTGATCAAAAATCCCTAGAAGAAACAGTTCGACATCTTAAAGCTTCCACTGGCTGTCTCGACACACCGCCATCAGACTTTTTTAAAACAATTTTTAACTCTATAACAATGGACTTACAGCAAATAGTTAATGGCTCTCTGCAATCAGGCATTTTCCCAACGTCTCTAAAAACAGCTGCCATTAAGCCTCTATTAAAAAAGAGAACACTGGATGCATCTATAATGAACAACTATAGACCTGTATCAAATCTCCCTTTTATAGCCAAGATCATTGAGAAGGTTGTCTTCAATCAACTCAGCAATTTTGTGACCTCATGCGGTCTCTTAGACAAATTTCAGTCAGGTTTCCGACCTCACCACAGTACTGAAACGGCCCTGATTAAAGTTTTAAATGATATACGGCTGAATACTGATTCTGATAAAGTAACAGTTCTGGTTCTATTAGATCTCAATGCAGCATTTAACACTGTCGATCATGGAACACTTATAGATAGGCTGGAAAAGTGGGTAGGACTCTCCGGGACAGTCCTTGATTGGTTTAGATCTTATCTAGATGGCTGGAGTAACTTTGTCACCATTGGTAATCATGAATCTGATAGGGTGGCTATGACATGCGGAGTTCCACTAAGATCAGTTCTCGGACCGATTCTGTTTAATCTCTATATGCTACCTCTGGGCCAAATTTTACAGAACAACAACATTAACTACCACAGTTATGCTGATGATACTCAAATATATATGGCTCTCAAACTGTATGACAACAGCTCAATAGACTCTCTGTCACTGTATAGAGCACATAAATACCTGGATGAACCAAAATTGTCTACAATTAAACCAAGATAAAACTGAGATTATTGTGTTTGGCAACAAAAAAAAAAGAACAAGTATTAGTAAAGAGCTGGATTCTCTGGTCCTTAAAACCAGCGATCAAGTGTGTAATCTTGGTGTTCTGATAGACTCCGACCTCACATTTAACAGTCATATCAAAGCGGTCACCAAAACAGCATTCTATCATCTAAAAAATATAGCCAGAATCAAAGGCTTGGTGTCCCAAAAAGATCAAGAGAAGCTCATCCATGCTTTTATCTCTTGTATGGTTGACTACTTTAATGGCCTCTTAACAGGACTCCCGAAAAATACTGTAAAAAAGCTGCAGCTCATTCAGAATGCAGCTGCTAGAATGTTAACTTGGACCAAGAGAACGGAGCACATCACTCCGGTTCTTAAATCTTTACATTGGCTTCCAGTCAGTTACAGAATTGATTTCAAAGTGGTGCTTTTAGTTTATAAATCTTTGAATGGTTTAGGACCCGAGTACATGTCTGATATGTTTGAAGAATATAAACCGAGCAGGGCTCTTAGATCCATGAACACAGGTCAGCTAGTAGAGCCTAGAGCCCAAACTAAACATGGAGAAGCTGCATTTAGCACTGATGCTGTACACAACTGGAATAAACTACCAGAAGATCTTAGATGTGCCCCAAACGTATCCATTTTAAAATCCAGGTTAAAAACACTTATCTTTTCACGTGTCTACGACTGAGTACTTAAACTTAACCACACTCTTTAGCCTTATAGCTTCCTATGTTTTTATCCCATTTTTAATTTTTAATCTTTATTTTAAAAAAAAATATTGTATTTTTATTATTATGATGTTTTCATTATTTTTTATAAACATCTTTGTAAAGCACATTGAATTGCTTCAATGTATGAATTGTGCTATATAAATAAACTTGCTTGCTTGCTTAAAAATATATTTCTCCATCTGATCGACACTGCTGTCCTCAATGGCCACATAGGTCACAAGTGAGATGATTATTGAACAAGGTCTTTTGTAATTTGGCATATGGTTCACCTACAAATCAAATACAGTTCCATTATGCAATTATATTGTCTATCTCACCCACCTCTTCTCTCCCTCGTCATCTTCTCCTAAGTTAGGTCACCGTTCGGACACGTGCATTGATCTGATCTTCTGTAATATATCACTGCAATGCTCAAAAGCCAGATCAATGCTAGTGGGCTGGACAGACCATAATATTGTGGCCATAACCATGAACACCAAGGTTCCAAAGAAACCCCCAAGGATTGTGGTCAAGATATATTTTAAAACATTTAATCATGAGCTATTTCAAAATGATTTGGCTGCTGTACCCTGGGAGCTGATTTATCTAGAGGATGATTTAAATCACGCTACAGAATGTTTTATTGATTTTCTCAATGAGGTAATGGACCATCATGCCCCAGTAAGAAAGAGTACAGTTGGGTCTCGTCCATCTCCATGGATTGATGATGAACTGGGTGAGGCATTTTCTCAAATAAATATGGCAAAAGTCTTATCAGCCAAATCTAAACTAGAAATTGATGAACATAATTATAGAACACTACGCAATTATGCAGTTAAATTAAATCGTAAGGAAAAAATGTTATTTTATAAAAATGATTTTATTGATTGTAAAAAATTATTCAAAAACGGTATGGAATACAGTTAAGGGCTTACTTGGTACATCTATCTCATCATGCCCATCTGGTGTGGAGGTTGACAGGAGAACAATAACAAAACCAGCTGATATTGCCAATCATTTTGCTGATTTTTTACAAAGAAAATGTCTTCCAATGGATTGATGATCATATTATGAGCAAAACAACCTGCTCTTTTAGTCTAAAAATGGTGTCAGTAGAGGAGGTGTTAAACCTATTGAAGTCATTATCCAATGGTAAATCTACAGGTTATGATCTTATGGACCATTTTTACTTCGCTATGCTGCTCCCCAGATTGCAGCTGAAATACATATTTAATTGTCACTGGAATAGGGGACATTTCCAAATGTATGGAAGCATGCTAAACTTTGTCCAATCCCGAAAGACCGCAAAGAACCCATTTCTCCTGCCAATAGGTGACCAATTAGTCTACTCCCTTCACTCAGTAAGATATTGGAGGGTATTGTAAGTAGACAAATATGGGAGTACATGGAAAAGAATGATCTGATCACAGCCAATCAGCATGCTTATCGCAAAAACCATTCCACTACCACTGCATTGGTTGACATGACTGACCAGTGGCTCAATGCTATAGATAATGGCAGGTTTGTGGGTGTACTATATTTAGATTTTAGTGCAGCATTTGATTTAGTGGATCATTAAATAATTTTGACAAAATTATTGCATTATGGGTTTACTGAGGCAGCATTGAATTGGGTACAGTCATATCTAACTGACAGAAAACAGTCCACCTATATCAATGGGTCGTTTTCTTCCCCTCATGCTTTAAACTGTGGAGCTGCCTTGTGCCACTTCTTTATTTAATATATACCAACGACCTTCCTTATGCCTTATCTGAAAGTCAAGCTACTATACTTGCAGATGATACTACAATTTATACAGCAAGACAATCGGTTCAACAGGTACAGCAAGCTCTACAGGTAGATCGGGGAAATATCAGGGAGTGGGTTTGCCGGAAAAAACGTGTTTTGAACACCAAGAAAACCAAGGTTATGTTGGTCTGTTCCATCAGGAAAAGGCCAACACAGCATGGGATACTATTAAGTATGGGGGGAAAACAAATTGAGGATGTGTCAGAAACAAAACTACTAGGGGTGCAGCTAGACAACTGCTTATCATGGTCGTCTCAAATAACTAATCTATGTAAAAATAAATAAATAAAAACTGCATGCATGATCAGAAGGATAGCTAAATATTTACCGGGAAAGATTCTTAAGCAAACAACCCAAGCATTAATTGGGAGTCAGGTGAACTACTGTTCTGTGGTCTGGGGAAATGCATCAGCAAGTGAAATTAGGATGCTGTAGATTGCACAGAACAAAGCAGCAAGGATTGTTTTAAGGTGGAGATAGGGGTTATTCTGTTGTAGATATGCACAATGCTCTTGGTTGGTCATCAATTAACAAGATAATTGAAAAAAACATGCTTATTTTATTTCACAATGTACACCATTTAAAACGGCCAAACTCCATTCACAACAGTATTCAGTTGGTAAGAGACAGACATTCAGTAAATACTAGGAATAGATTGTCCACCATCTATGTGTTATCCAGACAGAAAAGAGAAATAGGCAAAATAACAGAAACCAGAAACCTTTCAATATATAAATTCAAACAATACTTTAGAACCATTTCAATATAATAAATCGGAAGGTTGTGCAGGACTATGATCGATGAAGAATCAATCTATCTTTTCAGACTGTTATAGTATTTATCTGGTCAATATGTCAGTGTATTATGTCTGTTTGTAACAGTGTATTATACAGTGGGGAGAACAAGTATTTGATACACTGCCAATTTTGCAGGTTTTCCTACTTACAAAGCATGAAAAATAAAAAATCCAGAAAATCACATTGTATGATTTTTAAGTAAACAATTTGCATTTTATTGTATGACACGTATTTGATCACCTACCAACCAGTAAGAATTCCGGCTCTCACAGACCTGTTAGTTTTTCTTTAAGAAGCCCTCTTGTTCTCCACTCATTACCTGTATGAACTGCACCTGTTTGAACTCGTTACCTGTATAAAAGACACCTGTCCACACACTCAATCAAACAGAATCCAACCTCTCCACAATGGCCAAGACCAGAGAGCTGTGTAAGGACATCAGGGATACAATTGTAGACCTGCACAAGGCTGGGATGGGCTACAGGACAATAGGCAAGCAGCTTGGTGAGAAGGTAACAACTGTTGGCGCAATTATTAGAAAATGGAAGAAGTTCAAGATGACGTTCAATCACCCTCGGTCTGGGGCTCCATGCAAGATCTCACCTCGTGGGGCATCAATGATCATGAGGAAGGTGAGGGATCAGCCCAGAACTACACGGCAGGACCTGGTGAATGACCTGAAGAGAGCTAGGACCACAGTCTCAAAGAAAACCATTAGTAACACACTATGCCGTCATGGATTAAAATCATGCAGCGCACGCAAGGTCCCCCTGCTCAAGCATGGGGCCATGTATCGCGAGATCTTCCCTCAGTAAGGGCGGCAGGTAGCTTAATGGTTAAGAGCGTAGTGCCAGTAACCGAACGGTCGCTGGTTCTAATCCCTGAGCCGACTAGGTGAAAAATGTGTCGATGTGCCCTTGAGCAAGGCACTTAACCCTAATTGCTCCTGTAAGTCGCTCTGGATAAGAGCGTCTGCTAGATGACTAAAATGTAAATGTAAATGTAAGTAAGAGCATTGAAGATGGGTCATGGCTGGGTCTTCCAGCATGACAACGACCCGAAACACACAGCCAGGGCAACTAAGGAGTGGCTCCGTAAGAAGCATCTCAAGGTCCTGGAGTGGCCTAGCCAGTCTCGAGACCTGAACCCAATAGAAAATCTTTGGAGGGAGCTGAAAGTCTGTATTGCCCAGCCCCGAAACCTGAAGGATCTGGAGAAGGTCTGTATGGAGGAGTGGGCCAAAATTCCTGCTGCAGTGTGTGCAAACCTGGTCAAGACCTACAGGAAACGTATGATCTCTGTAATTGCAAACAAAGGTTTCTGTACCAAATATTAAGTTCTGCTTTTCTGATCAAATACTTATGTCATGCAATAAAATGCAAATGAATTACTTAAAAATCATACAATGTGATTTTCTGGATTTTTTAGATTCCGTCTCTCACAGTTGAAGTATACCTATGATAAAAATTACAGACCTCTACATGCTTTGTAAGTAGGAAAACCTGCAAAATCGGCTGTGTATCAAATACTTGTTCTCCCCACTGTATGTGAAAATGTGATCGTATTATAAATTGTATTTTAATGTTTAAGGACTTGGAAGATTAGTCCAAATGAGGACTAAAAGAGATCATAATAAAATAAAAATCCACTCCCTCATCCTCCTCACTCTCTCTCCAAACAGTCTGTTGCTAGCATACAAAATCTGGGCTCAATCTCCGGCAAGAAATATGTCCAGTTCCAGTTATGATATGGCAAATTATGTTCAATACTGTTTGTGTGTGTGGTTTCTGAAAGTACAGAATAAACAGAAATTATTAGTAATTATAATACTATATCAGGATATAGCAATAAAACAATATTACAAAGAAGTAACATAATAACACTGCTATAAAATAATAAGTTGCATTGACAACATGACAATGTTGAATGATATAAGAAACAGTAACTGAAGAGCTCCACAAGGGAGCAGGGCAGGGCAGAGCTATTCTAAACAGGCCAAATGAATACACAGGCCAATGCAATGGTCATGATAAGGCCAGGGCAGCTTCAAAGGATACAACACAAGCTAATACTTCTCTGACGCCATTAGCATTGTTTTACAGAACTAATAGATGAATGTAGCTACATAAGCACAATTGAATATAACACCATAAAGGTTATGAATTTAGTACCTCGCGGATCTTCTTTATAAAGGAATACACACAGAATACATTATACTCCATACATACATACGGTGTGCTACAGTAGAAATGACATAACACGATATACAGACATTTTTATTATATATAGGAACATACAAAGTTATTATTAGTAAGGCAAACAACAATAAAGGCAATGCAGGAGCCAGTGGGAAAAAGATTGGGCGGGATATGCGCAAATGTCTGCATACTTGACCTGGGGAAACACTGGGGGAGTGCTTGGGCTCTCACTGAAGAGAGAAGTTTGTCCGGCTCATCTAGCTAATCTTCGCCTTACATTAGCATAGCATGCCTCAAACGTAAATTGTCCACCACAGTGAAATGGGCTACTTCTATGGGAATTAATGAGGAGGCAGTTCGCACCTAATTTCAAACTGTTTGAAAATAAAACTGTTGTTGGAAAATCATTTTAAATAGACTAGTTGAAACATAGCCTATAAATAGTTAGCATGCAGCGTGCCTTGGTTTGAGGGCAGCACGGCTTAACTGTCCTGTTGCGTAACAATTTTGGAACAGTGAGCGCATTCTGACATCACACGCATAAAAACACTCACGCATGAAAGGTCAATTGAAAAAAAAAACATTTATACTTGATCAATATACACAACGGATCTCACATCTGTAGCCATGAAATGCTTTGAAAGGCTGGTCATGGCTCACATCAAAACCATCATCCCAGACACCCTGAGCCCACCCCAACAGATTCACAGATGGCGCAATCGCTATTGCACTCTCCCACCTGGACAAGAGGAACTGATTGATTATAGCTCAGCGTTCAACACCACAGTGCCCTCCAAGCTCATCAATAAGCTCAGGACCCAGGAACTGAACACCTCGTTCTGCAACTGGATCCTGGATTTCCTGACGGGCCGCCCCCAGGTGGTGAGGGTAGGCAACAACACATACACCACGCTGACCCTCAATACAGAGCCCCCTCAGGGGTGCGTGCTTAGTCCCCTCTTGTACTCCCTGTTCACCCACGACTGCATGGCCGTGCACGACTCCAACACCATCATTAAGTTTGCTGACGACATAACGGGGGTAGGCCTGATCAAAGACGACAATGAGACAGCCTATAGGGAAGAGGTCAGAGACATGGCATTGTGGTGCCAGGACATCAAGCTCTCCCTCAACGTCAGCAAGACAAAGGAGCTGATTGTGGACTACAGGAAACGGAGGGCCGAGCACGCCCCCATTCAAATCGATGGGACTGTAGTGGAGCGGGTCGAGAGCTTCATGTTCCTCGGTGTCCACATCACTAAGGATCTATCATGGTCCACACACACCAACACAGTCGTGAAGAAGGCATGACAATGCCTCTTCCTCCCCAGGAGGTTGAAAAGATTTGGCATGGGCCCTCAGATCCTCAAAAAGTTATACTGCTGCACCATTGAGAGTATTTTGACTGACTGCATCACCACTTGGTATGGCTACTTGGCATCTGACAGCAAGGCTCTACATATGTTAGTGCTTACGTCCCAGTGCATCACTGGGGCCGAGCTTCCTGCCATCCAGGACCTCTATACCAGGCGGTGTCAGAGGAAGGCCCTAAAAATTGTCAAAGACTCCAGCCACCGAAGTCATAGACTGTTCTCTCTGCTACCGCATGGCAAGCGGCACGGATGCACTAAGTCTGGAACCAACACGACTCTGAACAGCTTCATAAGACTGCTAAATAGTTAACCAAATCGTAACCCAGACTATCTGCATTGACACTCATCACATACTCTCCTGCTACTGTTTGTTATCTATCCTGTTGCCTAGTCACTTTACCCTCCCTATATTTACATATCTACTTAAATTACCTCGGACCCCTGCACATTGACTTGGCACTGGTACCCCATGTATACAGTCGTGGTCAAAAGTTTTGAGAATGACACAATTATTGGTTTTTACAAAGTTCGATGCTTCAGTGTTATGAGATATCTTTGTCAGATGTTACTATGGTATACTGAAGTATAATTACAAGCATTCCATAAGTGTCAAAGGCTTTTATTGACAATTACATTATGTTTATGCAAAGAGTCAATATTTGCAGTGTTGACCCTTCTTTTTCAAGACCTCTGCAATCCGCCCTGGTATACTGTAAATTAACTTCTGGGCCACATCCTGACTGATGGCAGCCCATTCTTGCATAATCAATGCTTGGAGTTTGTCAGAATTTGTGGGTTTTTGTTTGTCCACCCGCCTCTTGAGGATCGACCACAAGTTCTCAATGGGATCAAGGTCTGGGGAGTTTCCTGGACATGAACCCAAAATGTCGATGTTTTGTTCCCCGAGCCACTTAGTTATCACTTTTGCCTTATGGCAAGGTGCTCCATCATGCTGGAAAAGGCATTGGTCGTCACCAAACTGTTCTTGGATGGTTGGGAGAAGTTGCTCTCGGAGGATGTGCTGGTACCATTCTTTATTCATGGCTGTGTTCTTAGGCAAAATTGTGAGTGGGCCCACTCCCTTGGCTGAGAAGCAACCCCACACATGAATGGTCTCAGGATGCTTTACTGTTGGCATGACACAGGACTGATGGTAGCGCTCACCTTGTCTTCTCCAGACAAGGTGTTTTCCGGATGCCCCAAACAATCGGAAAGGGGATTCATCAGAGAAAATGACTTTACCCCAGTCCTCAGCAGTCCAATCCCTGTACCTTTTGCAGAATATCAGTCTGTCCCTGATGTTTTTCCTGGAGAGAAGTGGCTTCTTTGCTGCCCTTCTTGACACCAGGCCATACTCCAAAAGTCTTCACCTCACTGTGCATGCAGATGCACTCACACCTGCCTGCTGCCATTCCTGAGCAAGCTCTGCACTGGTGGTACCCCGATCCCGCAGCTGAATCAACTTTAGGAGACGGTCCTGGCGCTTGCTGGACTTTATTGGGCGCCCTGACGCCTTCTTCACAACAATTAAACCTCTCACCTTGAAGTTCTTGATGATCCGATAAATGGTTGATTTAGGTGCAATCTTACTAGCAGCAATATTCTTGCCAGTGAAGCCCTTTTTGTGCAAAGCAATGATGACGGCACGTGTTTCCTTGCAGGTAACCATGGTTAACAGAGGAAGAACAATGATTTCAAGCACCACCGTCCTTTTAAAGCTTCCAGTCTGTTATTCTAACTCAATCAGCATGACAGAGTGATCTCCAGCCTTGTCCTCGTCAACACTCTCACCTGTGTTAACGAGAGAATCACTGAAATGAGTTCAGCTGGTCCTTTTGTGGCAGGGCTGAAATGCAGTGGAAATGTTTTTTGGGGATTAAGTTAATTTTCATGGCAAAGAGGGACTTTGCAATTAATTACAATTCATCTGATCACTCTTCATGACATGCTGGAGTAAATGCAAATTGCCATCATCAAAACTGAGGCAGCAGACTTTGTGAAAATTGGTATTTGTGTCATTCTCAAAACTTTTGACCACAACTGTATAGCCAAGTTATTGTTACTTATTGTGTAATTATTCCTTCTGTTGTTATTTTACTATAATGTTTCTATTTTTCTCTCTGCTTTGTTGGGAAGTAAGTATCACTGTTAGTCTAAACCTGTTGTTTATGAAGCATGTGACAAATAAAATTGGATTTGATTTGGATCTATTACAACAATGTTCTTGACTCTGGCTCAGAATAACATTTTCCCAGATTTTTCAGACATACATAAAGGTTAGGTACACTCACAATGTAATTACACAAAAGTATGTGGACACATGCTCGTCGAACATCACATTCCAAAATCATGGGCATTAATATGGAGTTGGTCCCCCCTTTGCTGCTATAACAGCCTCCACTCTTCTGGGAAGGCTTTCCACTAGATGTTGGAACATTGCTGCGGGGACTTGCTTCCATTCAGCCACAAGAGCATTAGTGAGGCTCACAGTCGGTGTTCCAATTCATCCCAATGGTGTTTGATGGGGTTCAGGTCAGGGCTCTGTGCAGGCCAGTCAAGTTCTTCCACACTGATCTCGACAAACCATTTCTGTATGGACCTCACTTTGTGCACGGGGGCATCGTCATGCTGAAACAGGAAAGGGCCTTCCCCAAACTGTAGCCACAAAGTTGAAAGCACAGAATCGTCTAGAATGTCATTGTATGCTGTAGCGTTAAGATTTCCCTTCACTGGAACTAAGTGGCCTAGCCCGAACCATGAAAAACAGCCCCAGACCATTATTCCACCTACACCAAACTTTACAGTTGGCACTATATAGCATTCTCCTGGCATCTGCCAAACCCAGTTTCGTTCGTTGGACTGCCAGTTGGTGAAGGTGATTCATCACTCCAGAGAACGTGTTTCCACTGCTCCAGAGTCCAATGGCGGCAAGCTTTACACCACCATGGAAACCCATTTCATTAAGTTCCCGACGAACAGTTCTTGTGCTGACGTTGCTCCTAGATGTTTCCACTTCACAATAACAGCACTTACAGTTGACCGGGGCAGCTCTAGCAGGGCAGAAATTTGACGAACTGACTTGTTGGAAAGGTGGCATCCTGTGACGGTGCCACGTTGAAAGTCACTGAGCTCTTCAGTAAGGCCATTCTACTGCCAATGTTTGTCTATGGAGACTGCATGGCTGTGTGCTCTATTTTATACAATGGTCAGCAACGGGTGTGGGTGAAATAGCTGAATCCACTCATTTGAAGGGGTGTCCACCTACTTTTGGCCATGTAGTGTACTTTGTTCTATATTTGATTCGAATTTGATCATATGAAGATGAAGTGTATACAAAGGCTGTAATTTACCTAGTGTGCTTGTTCTCGTACAGTCATTAACACTCTCTCTCTCCCTCTCTCTTCCCCTCTCTCTCATCCTTTCTTCTCTCCCCCTCTCCCCCTCTCCTCCCTCTATACCCCCTTTCCCATCTAACCCTCTGTCTCTCTCCCTCACCTCTTCCCCTCCCCCTTTCTCTATTTTTCCTTCTCTCCCTCCACCTCTCCACCCCCTCTCCATAGGACAAGGAGGAGCAGTGGATGACAAAGCTGGTGTCGGGGCAGCATGACTTTGCCCTGCTACAGCCGCTGCAGTGGAACACGCGCTACGAGGTGGAGATCACGGCTCGCAACGTCAAGGGCCTCTCAGAGCCCACCTTCTACCAGTTCTTCATGCCCCAGAAACCCGACATCATAGGTACACATAGTTGTGGGACCTGCATGTGCAAGCATGCATACACAGACAATTGTGTACACACACAAAGACAACACTTGCTCAGACAAACACACACACAGTTGTTTATATTCACTGACACTCACAGACGCACGTGCACACACACACCAGTGGTGGCTGGTGACACTTTAAATGGGGAGGACGGGCTCATAGTAATGTCTGGAATGGAATGGATGGAATGTTCTCAAACGCATCAAACAGCTGGTTTCCATGGGTTTGATACCAATCCAATTACTCCGTTCCATTCATTATTATGTGCTGTCTACCCCTTACCAGACTCCTGTGACACACACTGCTGGGTGCAAACACATACTGTACACACACTGTAGTGTACCTACTCACCCAGGTAAACCCACTGTAGAGTTATGAGCACACACTCCAATCACCTTGTATTGATGTTATGTGTGGGCAAAGGGAGCAGGATCAAATGCAGAGAGCGTTAGTTTGATTAGGCCATGCTGTTTGAAGAGAGCATCTGTCTGGGCCTTTGAAAAGTCCAACTCTTAATGTTCCTTGGCGAGAAGACTTCTGAGGCCCACTGTAGGATGCGTATCATTTTCAAACAGCCCCCAGAGTTTTATATAAGACCACACATATACATACACACACACATAGAGATGCACACACATACACAAACCATCACAAAGGGAACAGTTTACAGTGAGTCACCACTTCAATATGTATGCCCCCCTGTAGTGTCTGATAAAAAAAACAAGGGGAACATGTTTTCTTTGGTGTTTACTCTTTCTGTTGCTTAGGTCGTTTCTACTGCTGCTCATGAAGGAGTGACTTTGCCTCTCTCATTACTGGGGTGGCTAAACTGCCTGTGAGTGTGTGTGTGTGTGTTCACGCGTGTGTGTTGGTGTGTGTGTGTGTGGTGTCTGTGTGTGTGTGTGTGTGTGTGTGTGTGTGTGTGTGTGTGTGTGTGTGTGTGTGCTGCTCCTTAAATGGAAAACAAGGCTGCGAACACAGTGCTTAAGCCGAGTCACTTCGATTGGCTGTCCCCTCTCGTTAGCGAACAGAGGGAGAGGGAGACCAGTGGCAAGAAAACCAAAAAAAACATTTATTTCCTGTTGAAGGGTCCAATGAGAGGGAAAGGAGGGGCCAAAATGGACCAATGACAATGGAGTCCTGTCACCTGTCAGTATTCGTCATTAATCGCCGCCAATGGGGTCTGTTCAGGAGGGTGAAACATTAAAAAAAAATGATATAAATGTATTATGTAGAATAGAATGATTGTCTGTTGAATAGGGATTCGTGACAGCTCTATTCATTATATTTCTATCTGCAACCTTCTGAATATTTCCCCTCACTGAACACACCCAAATTGTTTGACTTTTGATATTGTAGTGGCACCATTAAATGCCTACCTGCAGTGTATCTGATATGCTGTATAACCTCCAAGGATCTACTATATGCCTCTGTGTTTCTTTTCTAAACAATCTCTCTATTCAATTCCCCCTCTATATGCATTATGCATTCCCTGGGTCTGAAATTGTCACTTTTCTTTTTTCCACCTCTCCTCCCTTTCTTTCTCTCTCCTAGTTTTTCTTGCAATGAACTGCCACTACACCTCCCCTCTCCCTGCTTCATTCCTTTTTTCCCATCCATAAACTGCCCTTTGAAAAATATCATTGATTGCCACTCTGCCCTTGGTTCCTTTTCAATTTACTCTCCTTCCCTCTATCCTTCTTAAATCATAGCACTCAACTCACTTTCAACCTCCTAAATCACTATAGAGTATTCCCTCTCTCCCTCCTAAATCCTCTCTTGTCCCGGCTGTTTCTTTTTGAATTATCTCCTTTCTATGGGTTTTTCAGCATCCATCTTGGTTTATGTCCCCTGTGTGTTTACCATATGGCCTGGTGGATGTGAATGGAATGGAACATTTTGTATGTTGAATGATATTGATGTGAGTGTTTGTCTCTGTTTAAAGCTACCATAGAGCTAATCATCCTCCTGGACAATATCATAGACTACACCCTTCCAACACACACCAGTGGTGCTGGTTTAAAGCTATTGAAAAGAACATAACAGAAAGGCCTGCAAACTATGTGCTCCTTATACCACCTTTAAAGGATCATTAAAGTTGTAAGTTGTACCACTGTTCACTGGTAATGTAAACTTCTAAAATATTCCCCTTGATTTTGGAAGAATACAACGTATGCATGCTTAAACTATTTCAGTACAACGCTGCTGTTGCTATCAAAATAGATATGATAATGATGCCCATTAATGTAACTGCAGTTCTCATAAATTCCGTTTTTTCCCCCAGAGGAAAACAAGACAGGGTTATGTACAGCCAATTACCTTGAACCCCCCCAGAAACAAAAACTCACAAGCATGTACATGCAAAACAAAACACTCAACACTGTTGCAAGAATTTTTTCAGTTTGGAGATAAACTAGGTTGGGGAAGCATCCTAGAAATGCTTTGAAAATGTTTACTTTCTTATGGAGCCACTTAGGGGTCATGGTGCAGAAAAAAAGACTGGCAGGCTAATCCGTTCCCTAGTTTTCTTTCCATTCCCTTTGATTTTTGTATTTGTTCCCTCAGATGTTTTATTTGTTGTTCTCCTTATGTAGGCTACCATGATAGTCCCACTTACCCATAACATAATTATATTTAGTTAATTACATGCATCAAATGGTGATGATTACTTACCATTCAATAGCTTATTTCCAGTTTCAGTGTTTTCATATGCCTCCAAATCATAAGGGCAAATAATAAGTAACAGGCGTGAAAACCCCCTCAATTAGCCTAAGTAATTTCAAAAGCCTGAAAAGCAAGGAGTCTCACTGGCAGTCATAACTGAATGATGTACAGTTGAAGTCGGAAGTTTACATAAACCTTAGCCAAATGCATTTAAACTCAGTATTTCACAATTCCTGACATTTAATCCTAGTAAAAATTCCCTGTCTTAGGTCAGTTAGGGTCACTACTTTATTTTAAGAACGTGAAATATCAGAATAATAGTAGAGAGAATGACTTATTTCAGTTTTTATTTATTTCATCACATTCCCAGTGGGTCAGAAGTTTACATACACTCAATTAGTATTTGGTAGCATTGCCTTTAAATTGTTTAACTTGGGTCAAATGTTTCGGGTAGCCTTCCACAAGCTTCCCACAATAAGTTGGGTGAATTTTGGCCCATTCCTCCTAACAGAGCTCTGGTGTAACTGAGTCAGGTTTGTAGGCCTCCTTGCTCGCACACGCTTTTTCAGTTCTGCCCACAAATGTTCTATTGGATTGAGGTCAGGGCTTTGTGATGGCCACTCCAATACCTTGACTTTGTTGTCCTTAAGCCATTTTGCCACAACTTTGGAAGTATGCTTGGGGTCATTGTCCATTTGGAAGATCCATTTGCGACCAAGATTTAACTTCCAGACTGATGTCTTGAGATGTTGCTTCATATATCCACATAATTATCCTTCCTCATGATGCCATCTATTTTGTGAAGTGTACCAGTCCCTCCTGCAGCAAAGCACCCCCACCGCATGATGCTGCCACCCCCGTGCTTCACGGTTGGGATGGTGTTCTTCGGCTTGCAAGCACCCCCCCTTTTCCTCCAAACATAACGATGGTCATTATGGCCAAACAGTTCAATTTTTGTTTCATCACACCAGAGGACATTTCTCCAAAAAGTACGATCTTTGTCCCCATGTGCAGTTGCAAACCGTAGTCTGGCTTTTTTATGGTGGTTTTGGAGCAGTGGCTTCTTCCTTGCTGAGCGGCCTTTCAGGTTATGTCGATACATGACTAGTTTTACTGTGGATATAGATACTTTTGTACCTGATTCTTCCAGCATCTTCACAAGGTCCTTTGCTGTTGTTCTGGGATTGATTTGCACTTTTCGCACCAAAGTACGTTAATCTGTAGGAGACAGAACGCATCTTCCTCCTGAGCGGTATGACGGCTGTGTGGTCCCATGGTATTTATACCTGCGTACTATTGTTTGTACAGATGAACGTGGTACCTTCAGGCGTTTGGAAATTGCTCCCAAGGATGAACCAGACTTGTGGTAGTCTAAAAAAAAAAATCTGAGGTCTTGGCTAATTTCTTTTGATTTTCACATGATGTCAAGCAAAGAGGCACTGAGTTTGAAGGTAGGCCTTGAAATACATCCACAGGTACACCTCCAATTGACTCAAATGATGTCAATTAGCCTATCAGAATCTTCTAAAGCCATGACATAATTTCCTGGAATTTTCTAAGCTGTTTAAATGCACAGTCAACTTAGTGTATGTAAACTTCTGACCCACTGGAATTGTGATACAGTGAATTATAAGTGAAATAATCTGTCTGTAAACAATTTTTGGAAAAATTACTTGTGTCATGCACAAAGTAGATGTCCTAACCGACTTGCCAAAACTATAGTTTGTTAACAAGAAATGTGTGGATTGTTTGAAAAACTAGTTTTAATGACTCCAACCTAAGTGTATGTAAACTTCCGACTTCAACTGTATGTTTACAATGCAAACCAAATAGGCTCACTTTGTGCAAACTCAGATGTATGTAACTTCGACAACATGAGCATTTGTCAATTTTGGGCGCGTACCCCTCATGCATCAAGTTAGGGTCATATACGTCCAGCAAAACGTGGTGCATCCAAGCACCTGTATGTGTTTATGTAGTTTACAGTTGTACATGTGACTAATCGGAGACAGAAAGGAAAGGCTTGCACATTTATTGTGCATTATTTCCAAGAGGCTTCGGTGTTAACAGGTGCAATTATGCACTCTCATCCCTGCGCCAGGCAGGTGAACATCTTGTGTGACGTAGACAACCAGGCACAGATAGATGGCTCTATGTTCATAACTAAAACTGATAGCTATTTGCTTTTTTTTTTGATGACAATACATTCACCTCGAAATGAGTTAATTTCCAGGCTAGGGTAGGTAGCTAAAAAACTGCTCCGGAATATACAGTGCCTTCGGAAAGTATTCAGACCCCCACATTTTGTTACGTTACAGCCTTATTCTAAAATTGAGTAAAAATATATATATCTTTTGCAATCTACAAAAAACAGAAATACCCTTTGCTATGAAACTTGAAATTGAGGTCAGGAGCATCCTGTTTCCATTGATCATCCTTAAATGTTTCTACAACTTGGAGTCCACCTGTGGTAAATTCAATTGATTGGACATGATTTGAAAAGGCACACACCTGTCTGTATAAGGTCCCACAGTTGACAGTGCATGTCAGAGCAAAACCAAGCCATGAGGTCGAAGGAATTGTCCGTAGAGCTCTGAGACAGGATTGTGTCGAGGCACAGATCTGGGGAAGGGTACCAAAAGATTTCTGCAGCATTGAAGGTCCCCAAGAACACAGTGGCCTCCATCATTCTTAATTGGAAGAAGTTTGGAACCACCAAGACTCTCCCTAGAGCTGGCCGCTCGGCCAAACTGAGCAATCGAGGGAGAAGGGCCTTGGTCAGGGAGGTGACCAAGAACCCAATGGTCACTCTGACAGAGCTCTATAGTTCCTCTGTGGAGATGGGAGAACCTTCCAGAAGGACAACTATCTCTGCAGCACTCCACCAATCAGGCCTTTATGGTAGAGTGGCCAGACGGAAACCACTTCTCAGTAAAAGGCAAATGGCAGCCCGTTTCCCCAAAATTTTAAATAAATTAGCAAACAAATCTAAAAACCAGTTTTTGCTTTGTCATTATTGGGTATTGTGTGTAGATTGATGAGTGAAAAAAACAATTTAATCAATTTCAGAATAAAGCTGTAACATAACAAAATGTGGAAAAAGTCAAGGGGTCTGAATACTTTCATCAAGCAGAGCCAGACGGAATTCCTGCCTAGGGATGAGAGTGCATCATTGCAGCATATTTGCACCTTGAGTGGTTTTAAACGCCGTTACTAATATGCCCTTATGATTCGGAGGCATATGAATATAAGCTATTGAATGGTCATTGATCACCACCATTTTAAGCATTTAGGCTGCAATATGTTATCGGCGAAGTGGGACCGTCTTGGTAGCCTACATAAAAAGAAGAGGGAACCAATAAAAAATAGTAGGGAACAGATTATTTTATTTTATCAGGGGGAATGGCAAAAAAATCTGAGGGAATGAATACAAATATGAGGGAACAGATAAAAAGACAGGGTTACGGATTAGCCTGGCAGTTTTTTTTCTTCATGACTCCTAAGGGACCCTTAAGTACTTTCTCTAACATTTCTATGCAATAATCCCTGGTATATGACAGAAACTCTCCGAATGGACAGACCATGTCAAGTCACTATGATAACAGTCGTTCGGTCGTCAGGCATCCCATTTATGCGGTCATTTTGAGTCATTTGAGCCGTGTGATTTAACGAGTGGCTGATTCTAGGCCTTTCCCAGGAACACTTTTATCTGTGCTTTACAGCAATCACCATACCGTCGGGCCCAAATGGTCGGACCCATTTAGTTCCACAACCCTAGCGGCAACGAGGGTACTTTGCTCTTTAAAAGCGTGTTCGGTGGTAACGCTCCGTTTGGGCTTGCCGTTTTGGAGTTGTGTGCAGGCCAGTTCTCGGGTCCTTTTCGTGAGTCATCGCTCTTGCCGAATTGTTGGAGAGTGGTTAAGGAGAGAAAGTGCCTGGATATCTGTGTCTAATGTCTCTGTGACCTTTGGTCTTGGATGTGGAAGAGATGTAGTAGACAGTATAAATGGAACACTGTAAAAGCACTGGGATAAAGAGTGAAAGGAGGGCTAAACTTTTGGTCAAGGTAATTTTGTCTCGTAACTGCAAGGAGAATGTTTAAAATGACATTATAGAGTAGATATTATAGTACATGCAATTCAAGCATTAAAGTGCAAAGTTATACACTTCTTAGTTTGCTTGAAATAGCACGAGAAGAACGATTTACAACATATATGTTGCTCCAGACAACACTCTAGTTTAAAACAACATTATTGTTTCAGACTCCTTAATAGTCTTTGATGGTTTTTCCATTTCCTGATTATTGAAGTGTACTTCAGCCTTAGTAATGGTGGAGACTCATCATTCCTCTTATCTCTTGAATAAGAGGATCTGGTGTGGGTGTGCTGATTCTCTTCCAAGGCTTTCTCTAATGGAGTAGCAATACTTCCCCATGTCATAGAGCACAAAGTGTACCCTTAAGTCTAGCTATGATGGCATCACAGTCACACACACTCACAGTGATGTTTTATCCCTAAAATGCATTAGCACCTTCAAGTTTCCGCCCAATCAATGGCTCCCGTTTAGTCATTGTTATTCGACTAACAACCTCTCAGATATAATCAAGTGCAACTCAATCAGTGCTCAGGCCTAATGAGTCGATGTCAGAGACGCAGATGCATACGGATGGCTCCCACTCTGAGAGTGTTGCAGGATGACTAGCATTAACAGGCTATCAAATTGAGCTGCTAATGGGCTAATAAATCAAGAGCCAATAGGAGGTGCTTTCTAGATTAATGACATGGAATAAGCAGACAGGGAAATTGATATACATCACCATCGGTTTGATAGGATATAGAGTAGAAGACTATAAAGACACGCAATTAGCGTTGTCATTTCCGGTCTTTTCTACTACAATGAGCTGATTTGTCATTACTTTGATTATTTTAAGAGGATAAGATATAGAGTTCTATTCCCTCACTGGGGCTCTGGAACTGATATGGTCTATGTTATTCTCAAAGGCCTCAAAAACATAACTCGGCACTGCGAAAGGAAGTAGTAGTATTTGTGTTTTGAAGCCAAGCCCAGGTAATACATTTGGCAGAATAGATTGGAATGAATTTCGAACACACAGAAGCTAGGCAGCTAGAGCAGCTAACCCCAGAGGCACTTGACAGCAGAACGAGACTTCTCCTTGTTCTCCTTTTCTGTTTTCCCTCCTTTTTTATTTTCATTGTTTTCAGTCGAGAGATCTAGCTACCCCGAGACCTTGAGACACCCTCGCTATCATCGTTTGAACATTGCAAGGCACCTAATAGACATTTACAACATGTCTTTGTCAAGATTTGAATTACATTCACTTGGCGAGGATTCTTTTTCATTTCACCTTATTGCTCAGCAAATTGGAAATCGGAGGTGTGAAAAGTCGAAAAGCGCTGTGTATTTCCCCTTGGCTTCCTTCCTTGGTCCCACTCATTTGAAATGTGTTGCTTCACGTCCATTGATTCCCTCCAATAATGCAGAGATCAAACCAGGCTCGCAATGGAATACAAGGCAAACGACTGCTGAGCTACCGGCTCAAGAAAGATTGATACGGTTTAGAGAGTATGTGCCACTGTGAGGAAAAGCGACACTATTCATGGAATGCCCCATTTTCAATCCCAAACTATTTCTAATTTACTATATATGCTTTGACAATGTTCTTTCCACTACTTGGACCGTGGTCAGTGAACCATCATACCCAGTCGGCAAATATTGACATTGGACGTTATAATGACGTTGCTTCCTGCTTGTAAACTGGTTTCTAGTTATAGAGATGTCAGATTACAACCAGGTAAAAGTTTTCTTCATTATAACCCCCAAACTCTACGACATTAAAGTGATGCACTAACACTATGTTTTGTCTCTCTTTTGCTTCCTGTAATTGTCTTGATCCATAAGGATCTGTCCCTGTCCTTCAAGAGGCTATAATTGAATAGTAAAGTTGTATTACTATGATACAAGGGGATTAAAGCCGTAGGGCCAGAGCCACCAGCCTCCAAACCAAAGGAGCCTATTGGACAACAACCAGGAAGTGTGCAGAATGTGACTCAGCACAACAGTATAATACCCTTCTATGGCTATGACCAAATTCTCATAATGTCCTATTTAGAAGGCAACTAGGGGTAAATAAAAGTAATTGTGTCTCTTCTATGTCCTTAAATTATTATTTTGTCCTTATCCTTCATTCAGAATGGGGTTTGTAGCTCAGGGAAGGCCAATCATCTATTACTGTTTTCTTTTCTTTTTCTATGTGTATTCCATAGTTTTCTCTTTTCATAACATGGCGGCTTTTGCGTGATTATTTTATTCAATAGATTTTAATTTATTTAGTTCAATTCATCCTATATTTAACTGTTTTATTACTACCCATGTTGAATTGATTGCATTCATTGACGAAGTGTTCAAGGCCTAACCTCTACCGCAAAAGAAAAACAGCTCCACATTAGGCTGTCTATTATCATCTGGGAAAAAATCTTTCACAAAGATTTGCCCTGACCAACCTTCAGATGCGCATTCAGAGCAGTTATCAGTCATTACATTTACATTTACATTTTAGTCATTTAGCAGACGCTCTTATCCAGAGCGACTTACAGTTAGTGAATACATATATATATATTTTTTTTTTGTTATACTGGCCCCCCGTGGGAATCAAACCCACAACCCTGGCGTTGCAAACGCCATGCTCTATCAACTGAGCTACATCCCTGCCGGCCATTCCCTCCCCTACCCTGGACGACGCTGGGCCAATTGTGCACCGCTCATGAGTCTCCAGGTTGCGGCCGGCTGCAACAGAGCCTGGATTCGAACCAGGATCTCTAGTGGCACAGTTAGCACTGAACGCATATGATTTTATACACAAACGATTTGAGTGTGTCATTAAAAGACAATTGAACCAAGTTTCAATGCACTCTGGGAGCAAAATAGTTCAATACGACATTGCGCGATTTTGCTGTGGTAAAAAAATATACATATACAGTGGGGGAAAAAAGTATTTAGTCAGCCACCAATTGTGCAAGTTCTCCCACTTAAAAAGATGAGAGAGGCCTGTAATTTTCATCAGAGGTACACGTCAACTATGACAGACAAAATGAGAAATCCAGAAAATCACATTGTAGGATTTTTTATGAATTTATTTGCAAATTATGGTGGAAAATAAGTATTTGGTCAATAACAAAAGTTTCTCAATACTTTGTTATATACCCTTTGTTGGCAATGACACAGGTGAAACATTTTCTGTATGTCTTCACAAGATTTTCACACACTGTTGCTGGTATTTTGGCCCATTCCTCCATGCAGATCTCCTCTAGAGCAGTGATGTTTTGGGGCTGTCGCTGGGCAACACAGATTTTCAACTCCCTCCAAAGATTTTCTATGGGAGAGACTCCCTGAATGGGAGAGACTCCCTGAATACAGGTGTGCCCAGCTTGTAGCGTCATACCCAAGAAGACTCGAGGCTGTAATCGCTGCCAAAGGTGCTTCAATAAAGTACTGTGTAAAGGGTCTGAATACTTATGTATATGTGATATTTCAGTTTTTTTATTTATACATTTTCTAAAATTTATAAAAACCTGTTTTTGCTGTGTCATTATGGGGTATTGTGTGTAGATTGATGAGGGGGGGGGGGGGATGTGGAAAAAGTCAAGGGGTCCAAATGCACTGTATCTACAATACAAAATGTATAATACCACCATACAACGTTATTTCAATGTACGTGTTTGTAGAGTGCTAGCATTTATGTGCATATATATGTGTGTGTACCTGTCTGTGTGTCTCTTCACAGTCCCCGCTGTTCCATTAGGTGTATTTTCATCAATTTTTTAAATCTGATTCTACTGCTTGCTTCAGTTACCTGATGTAGAATAGAGTTCCATGTAGTCATGGCTCTATGTAGTACTGTGCGCCTCCCATAGTCTGTTCTGGTGGCATTTCTTGTGGGGTATGCATGGGTGTCCGAGCTGTGTGCTTGTAGTTTAAACAGATATCTCAGTGCATTCAGCTTGTCAACACTTCTTAAAAAAACAAGTAGTGATGAAGTCAATCTCTTCTCCACTTTGAGCCATGAGAGATTAACATGCATAATATTAATGTTAGCTCCCCATATACATTTAAGGGTCAGCCATGATGCTCTGTTCTGAGCCTATTGTAATAAGTCCCTCTTTGTGGCACCTGACCACACGACTGAACAGTAGTCCAGGTGCGACAAAACTATGGCCTGTAGGACCTGCCTTGTTTATAGTGTTGTGACGTGACTTACTTTAATGTATGACTGTTATTTATTGAATCACCTAACTATGTTTAATTGTCACTCGATTAAATGAATCATGTAACAATTAACTCATTAGGAATTTGGGGCACCATGGAAGAAGTTGTTTAATGAGTTACCCATCTCCCGAATTAAACTCTTAGAATATATATGTTATATATCGATAACAGTCACTTATCAAATAATTACTTCAACAGTCTCATTCTGAACGTCGCATAATCCATGAACCTGCAAGAACCCTAACCTTATTGATGAATCAGCAATACATAAATTGGCTTAATTATTTATTTACTAACTAACTAAATAATAACACAATACAAACACACACACACAGGTCATTGATTACTAACGTTATACAATGAAAACAGGCCCCCAGTGGACTGGACTAACAATAGCATGAATGCTTGGGTAGAAGGAGGGTCAGAGTGGAAGGGAGAGACAGAGATTCAAACTATCATGGTTACTATGCTGACGGAAATCGTAATACTTATGCACCCAAATACGCTCATTCAGATTAGAAATGCAACATTTATTTACGTGTAGCTGTCCTCGATAGTTGAGTTGATGATGTAGGACTCTGGTTTGCCCACCAGAGATCCCAATGTCCTTGGTAGAGTTTCTGGTCATAGTAGTGGTTAGACTGGATACTTCAGATGTACCAGTGGTTGTCTGAGAGGGATTGTCCTCTGCTCTCATGTCTGTAGTGAAAGTTCTCTAGACGACTATACATGCCAGCTGCAGACTGCGATGATAAGGTCTAGTGCATGGTCTTCTTCTTCACCTCGTGTAGAGGTTGAGAGTTTCAGAGTTTCTCCATTTCAAACGTGTGGACTAACGTCTCACGTTTTCTGGTCTTTCTGGTCTAACCATTTTGTAACGTATAGCTTCAGCTTCACGCTTCTTGGTCTTGTAGAAATTCAACCATTTGCAACATACGGCTTATACCGTAGTATGCTTGGACTTCCTTTGGTAATGGAGGTGTAGTTTTAAACCATTTTGTAACGTTTAGCTCACGCTTCACGTCTGCTGGTCTTGTAGAGTGTCAACCATTTTAAGCCGTGGGCTTCCTGGTCTGGTAGAAATTCAACCATTTGCAACGTTTAGCTCACGCTTCACATCTGCTGGTCTGAGGTGATTTTGTCAGATGGCTTTTTATGCACTCGGGGTAAAAGGGGCGTTCCATCATGTTTGTGCTCATCTGGGCATGGCCACTGACTGAGAACAAATCAATATGGAAAACAATAATCTCATCTAGAATGCTAAATTCACATTGTTATCTTCACAAAAGTATTATTATACTTAAATCATTTGTTTTATACAACAATTAGATGCAAACCTCATAACTGGGAAGTGTACCCCTCCAGAGATACAGTTATGTTGTTCCACCATCTTTAATGACATCACAACATAGTAACGAATTTGACATGATTGTTCTTTAAGTCCCCACCAACCATTTCCCACATTATTTTAAGTAGGAATATTGTTTCATTATCCACTTTTGGATGTTGGAGTCTTGGCGGGAAGACTTCCGTTGTTAACAAAGGGGTCCTTTCTACCAATACTTCATGGCAAGGAAGGGAAAGTCTGCACGGTATTTAGACTGGCCACCAGGAAAGGGTGTGTTCAAACCTTTGCCTAGCTGGCATGTTTGATCCTCAACCCATGAGGGCAAGTCATGACAATAATGTTGTTAAGAAGGCAGAGCAGTGCTTTATTATGGACAGACTTCTCCCCATCTTAGCTACTGTTGAATCAACATATTTTGACCATGACAGTTTACAATCCAAGGTTACTCCAAGCAGTTTAGTCACCTCAACTTGCTCAATTTCCACATTATTCATTACAAGATTTCGTTGAGGTTTAGAGTTTAGTGAATGATTTGTCCCAAATACAATGCTTTTAGTTTTAGAAATATTTAGGACTAACTTATTCCTTGCCACCCATTCTGAGATTAACTGCAGCTCTTTGTTAAGTGTTGCAGACATTTCAGTCGCTGTAGTAGCTGACGTGTATAGTGTTGAGTCATCCGCATAGATAGACACACTGGCTCAAAGCCAGTGGCATGTCGTTAGTAAAGATTGAAAAAAGTAAGGGGCCTAGACAGCTGCCCTGGGGAATTCCTGATTCTACCTGGATTATATTGGAGATGCTTCCATTAAAGAACACCCTATTTGTTCTTTTAGACAGGTAACTCTTTATCCACAATATAGCAGAGGGTGTGAAGCCATAACACATACATTTTTCCAGCAGCAGACTATGATCGAAAGTGTCAAAGCTGCACTGAAGTCTAACAAAACAGCTCCCACAATATATGTATCATCAATTTCTCTCAGCCAATCATCAGTCATTTGTGTAAGTGCTGTGCTTGTTTCGATGTCCTTCCCTATAAGAATGCTGAAAGTCTGTTGTCAATTTCTTTACTGTAAAATAGCATTGTATCTGGTCAAACAGAATTTTACTAAGGGTTGGTAGCAGGCTGATTAGTCGGCTATTTGAGCCAGTAAAGCGGACTTTACTATTCATGGGTAGCGGAATTACTTTTGCTTCCTTCCAGGCCTGAGGGCACACAATTTCTAGTAGTCTTAAATTGAAGATATGGCAAATAGGAGTGGCAATATTGGCCTTCTATTATCCTCAGGAATTTCCCATCCAAGTTGTTAGACCCCGGTGGCTTGTCATTGTTGATAGGCAACAATCATTTGTTCACTTCTTCCACACTCACTTTACGGAATTCAAAATTACAATGCTTGTCTTTCATAATTTGATCAGTCATACTTGGATGTGTAGTGTCAGCGTTTGCTGCTGGCATGTCATGCCTAAGTTTGCTAATCTTGTCAATAAAAAAATCATTGAAGTAATTGGCAATATCAGTGGATTTTGTGATGAATGAGCCATCTGATTCTATGAATGATGGAGCTGCGTTTAAGGTACTCCAAAGCTTTTTGCTATCATTCTTTATATCATTTATCTTTGTTTCATAGTATAGTTTCTTCTTCTTTTTATTCAGTTTAGTCACATGATTCTCAATTTGCAGTATGTTTGCCAATCGGTTGTGCAGTCAGATTTATTTGCCATTCCTTTTGCCTCACCCTTCTCAACCATACAATTTTTTAATTCCTCTTCAATCCACGGTGATTTAACAGTTTTTACAAATCAAATATAATCTAATTGTATTGGTCACATACACATATTTAGCAGATGTTATTGTGGGTGTAGTGAAATGCTTGTGTTCCTAGCTCCAACAGTGCAGTAGTATCTAACAATTCACAGCAATACACAAATCTAAAAGTAAAAGAATGGAATTAAGAAATATATAAATATTAGGACGAGCAATGTCGGACTGGCATTGACTAAAATACAGTAGAATAGAATACAGTATATACATATGAGATGAAAACGTTCTGCGCTAATAATGGAAGAAATAACACACAAAAAAACAAAATACTGCAAAGTTGCTTAGGAGCTAGAAGCAGAGCTGCCTTGTATGTTGGTGCCATCTTGGCTTCATGCAGTCATTTTCTTAAATGGGTGCATGCTTATTAGTAAGTGCAGCGTCTGGTTGTGCCTCACTACACACCACAGATCAACAAATATTTTTTACATCAACAACATAGGAATCACTACATAACATATTGTATGACCTCTTATACACTATATTAGTCCCAGCCTTTGGAACTTTGGTTTTCCTAAATATGGCTACTATATTGTGATCTCCACATCCAATGAATTTGGATACTGCTATAAAACACATTTCTGCAGCATAAGTAAAGATGTGATCAATACATGTTGATGATTTTATTCCTGTGCTGTTTGTAACTACCCTGGTAGGTTGACTGGTAACATGAACCAGGTTGCAGGCACTGGTTACAGTTTGAAGTTTTTTTTTTTCTTGAGTGGGCAGCTTGATGAAAGCCAGTCAATATTTAAAATACCCACAAAATATACCTCTCTGTTGATATCACATACATTATCGAGCATTTCACACATACTGAGACTGTTAGCACTTGGTGGTCTATAGCAGCTTCCCACAGGGCTCTCTCTCTGTTTCTCCCGTCTTAGCAGACTCCATGTTCAGCAGCCTGGGCCTGGGGGCAGTGGTGATGTGGCTCAGCCCGGGTTATATCACCTTGATGTGTGTCTGATGCCTATGTAACTCGTTGAGTGACAATACTCTCTCTCTGTCTGGCCTCCATCAAGCAGACTCCATGTTCAGTGGCCTTGGGCTCGGCCCTGTGGGGGGCCTGGGTTACATTAATATGATATGTGTCACTTACTCTTTCTCTGTAACTCGTTGAGTGACAGAACTCTCTCTCTGTCCGGCCTCCATCCAGCAGACTCCCTGTTCAGCGGCCTGGGCCTGGGGCCTGTGGTGGGCCTGGGCCTGGTCGGCCTCCTCCTGGTCCTCGTGGTGGTGGACGTGAGCTGCTACTTCCTGCGCCAGTGCGGCCTGCTCATGTGCATCACGCGCAAACTCTGCAGCAAGAAGACGGCCACCAGCGGCAAGAGCAAGGAGATGGAGGAGGGCAAGGCCGCCTACCTGTGAGTGGACCTTTGACCTTTGAACTGCGAAGACTGACCTTGTGTCATAGAATGTGTGATGTGACATTGTCATCAGTCAGGCAGTTAGTCGCAAGCTATTGTTCACCTTCTCACTCACTCTCTCACTCACTCACTTACTCACTCACTACCTCACTCACTCACTCACTCACTCAGAGTGTATCTCAATTCTTTCTACTCCCTTTTCCCTCATACATTCTGATCTGGAAAAATTGGATAGGTGAAAGTTAATCCTCCATTTGGTTTCAGACATATTTATTTTCACCTGTCCAAACTTTACATATACAGTACCAGTCAAAAGATTGGACACACCTACTCATTCAAGGGTTTTTCTTTATTTTTACTATTTTCTATATTGTAGAATAATAGTGACGACATCAAAACTATGAAATTACATATATGGAATCATGTAGTAACCAAAAAGGTAATAAACAAATCAAACTATATTTGAGATTCTTCAAAGTAGCCACCCTTTGCCTTGATGACAGCTTTGCACGCTCTTGGCATTCTCTCAACCAGCTTCATGAGGAATGCTTTTCCAATAGTCTTGAAGGAGTTCCCACATATGCTGAGCACTTGTTGGCTGCTTATCCTTCACTCTGCGTTCCAACTCATCCCAAACCATCTCAATTGGGTTGAGGTCGGGTGATTGTGGAGGCCAGGTCATCTGATGCAACACTCCATCACTCTCCTTCTTGGTGAAATAGCCCTTACACAGCCTGGAGGTGTGAAGGGTCATTGTCCGGTTGAAAAACAAATGATAGTCCCACTAAACCAGATAGGATGGCGTATCGCTGCAGAATGCTGTGGTAGCCATGCTGGTTAAGTGTGCATTAAGTGTCTAAATAAATCACAGACAGTGTCACCAGCAAAGCACCATCACACCTCCTCCATGCTTCACGGTGGGAACCACACATGCGTAGATCATCCGTTCACCTATTCTGCGTCTCACAAAGACACGGCGGTTGGAACCAAAAATCTAATTTGGCCTCATCAGACCAAAGGACAGATTTCCACCAGTCTGATGTCTATTGCTTGTGTTTCTTGGCCCAAGCAGGTCTCTTCTTCTTATTGGTGTCCTTTAGTAGTGGTTTCTTTGCAGCAATTCGACCATGAAGGCCTGATTCACACAGTCCACTCTGAACAGTTGATGTTGAGATGTGTCTGTGACTTGAACTCTGTGAAGCATTGATTTGGGCTGCAATTTCTGAGACTGGTAACTCTAATGAACTTATCCTCTGCAGCAGAGGTAACTCTGGGTCTTCCATTCCTGTGACGGTCCTCATGAGAGCCAATTTCATCATAGCACGTGATGGTTTTTGCGACTGCACTTGAAGAAACTTTCAAGGTTCTTGAAATGTTCCGTATTGACTGACCTTCATGTCTTAAAGTAATGACGGACTGTCATTTCTCTTTGCTTATTTGAGCTGTTCTTGCCATAATATGGACTTGGTCTTTTACCAAATAGGGCTATCTTCTGTATACCCACCCTACCTTGTCACAACACAACTGATTACCTTTTAACAAGGCACACCTGTTAATTGAAATGCACTCCAGGTGACTACCTCATGAAGCTGGTTGAGAGAATGCCAAGAGTGTGCAAAGCTGTCATCAAGGCAAAGGGTGGCTATTTGAAGAATCTCAAATATAAAATATATTTTGATTTGTTTAACACTTTTTTGGTTACTTCATGATTCCATATGTGTTATTTCATAGTTTTGATGTCTTCAGTATTATTCTACAATGTAAAAATAAAGAAAAATCCTTGAATGAGTAGGTGTGTCCAAACTTTTGACTGGTAGTGTACGCGGACAAATCTGTATGTGTGAGAGAGGGGGAATACAAGACTATGTGTTTGTTCAGAGTGTCTAAATCAAGGTACAGTGTGTGCTTATCTGTGTTCAGGCTTCACTGAGCATGCCATTACAAAACCACAGCTATTACTATTTACCTCCGCTTTCATTCCCATGGAACTGGAGTTTAATTTGACAAAAGCATGAATAATTAATACATTCAAGATAGGACTGATGACTCTAGCACAGCAGAATGGATGTAGAGTGAGAGTGAAAGAGCGATAGAGATAGGGAGAGATGGAAAGAGCGAGAGATAGGGGTTGGGGAGAACGAGAGTGAAAGATGAATCAAGAGGAGATCTGAATATAGGGAGAAAGATGGATAGAGTGGGAGAGTTGTCAGTGTGCCTACGTGCTGTCTCTCACTTGAGGCAAGGGATGGGAAGGGAAGAGCCTAACAAGACAGCGTGTAGCTAGACTGACATTGTGCTGAGTCACAGGGAGGTGTAATGGAGTCTGCTGTGTGTGTGTGTGTGTGTGTGTGTGTGTGTGTGTGTGTGTGTGTGTGTGTGTGTGTGTGTGTGTGTGTGTGTGTGTGTGTGTGTGTTGTGTGTGTGTGTGTGTGTGTGTGTGTGTGTGTGTGTGTGTGTGTGCGCGTGCGTGCGTGTGACTGTGACTGTCTGGCCGGTGGGTGGGTGAAATCTTCCTGCTGAGACTTCTGACTGCCTCTGACTCAGGCCTTTCTACACATCTGAGGGATTTGGATTAATGGAAAGTAGGAGATGCTTTAAGTTTAAGATGCTAATTCAGGTCCATCACGGTGCTTAAGTGGAGCTAAGATGGGATTCTAAGTCTTAGAGATGTGTTGAATGTTCTGTAGGATTGTATAAGTTATGTAAGACACTTACATGTAAATGGTCCACCTACTCATGCCAGTAAGTGGTGAATGGAAAGAGTTAATACCATATGTATAGTTACATTTGATTCTGATGGAGTTGACTCGTGTAGGGTTGTGCTATGTAATCCGTGTATGGTTGTGCTGGTCATGTCTGTGACGGGAAACATACAGCGTGTTTTACCAGTTTGCTTTGGGCAGCATCTTATTCCAAAAAGTTGTTCCCTTCCTTGCAGCCTCGCTAGATCTGATTAGACTGGGTGTAAGCAAAATAAAATAAACTAGCTGGAGCTACTGCTTACACCAACTCAATTGTCTCAGATCTGCAGGGGTGTTGAACAATAGCTGCCCACTTTATATTTCCCAAAGAATCACATTATCACTAAATAATTTGATTAAATTAAACTTAAACTTTAATTCACTGGCTAATTAACTATTCATTGATTTCAGGAATGAATGCTTTCAGCATTTTTAGGTGACTAAGCCTATAAATGTGCATTAGCAATGTATAATATGAGTTATTTAGTTACATATTTGATGTGGTTTTGCCTGCCATAATTATTATAATAATTCTTTATTGAGCAAGGACGTGCTTATGTGTTTATAAACGGTTTGTGTCCTTTTAAGAGATTCACATTGTGTTTCTATAGAAACAGAAATAATTCATCATCATAATTTATTTAGCTTATATAGTGCTTTTCAGTACAATAAAACATCTCTAAGTGCTTAAAAGGCTAAATAAACAAGCACAACATTATAAAAACAAATTAACACACGTCCAAATATAGAAAAATGCACTTGGGGACATAATATTACTATGAATAACATTAGGATGGAATAAATTACACAGAATAATGTTCCAGTTCGTTTATGTACAACACCGAACAGTATTGATTAACCCATTTACAGTGGGGGAAAAAAGTATTTAGTCAGCCACCAATTGTGCAAGTTCTCCCACTTAAAAAGATGAAAGAGGCCTGTAATTTTCATCATAGGTACACGTCAACTATGACAGACAAATTGAGGGAAAAAAATCCAGAAAATCACATTGTAGGATTTTTAATGAATTTATTTGCAAATTATGGTGGAAAATAAGTATTTGGTCACCTACAAACAAGCAAGATTTCTGGCTCTCACAGACCTGTAACTTCTTCTTTAAGAGGCTCCTCTGTCCTCCACTCGTTACCTGTATTAATGGCACCTGTTTGAACTTGTTATCAGTATAAAATACACCTGTCCACAACCTCAAACAGTCACACTCCAAACTCCACTATGGCCAAGACCAAAGAGCTGTCAAAGGACACCAGAAACAAAATTGTAGACCTGCACCAGGCTGGGAAGACTGAATCTGCAATAGGTAAGCAGCTTGGTTTGAAGAAATCAACTGTGGGATTGAACACGTGACTTCCGTCTCGCTTCCGCATTGTCTCCGTGCTGTTGTTGCTGTGCTGTTTGTTGCTACTTGGCTACCTGCCAAACTATTCACGTTTTACTTTTAATAAACGTTTAATCAATCTCTGTGTTCAACAAATTTACCAACTTTTTAGTTTTGTCCTCACTCATCTTTTTTCGTTAAACTTTTTCACCCCGGACGTTTATCCCGAGACAGAAGAGTCATTTTCCTGTGCGTTTTAGCTGCCAACTTTACGTTATTTTCCTTTTTTCCATCGCAACTTTTTTCCCTTATTCAACTTTTTCACTCCGGACGCTTTATCTGGACATGGTTCATCAACATCTTCAACATCTTCAACAGCCGAAGCTAAGTAGTAACATTAACATGATGTCTTCTAATTGCAGTCGCTGTACTCATAATATACAGGAGAATTCTCGCCTTACGGCGAGAATAGCTGTGCTACAAGCCCAGCTTCAGACGCAATCGTTAGGCAAGGGTAATATCAGTGTAGGAAAGGAAGAAACAGCGTCTGTGCCACCAGTAAGTACAGACAGTAACGTTAGTATAAATCCCCCCGCACAGTCCCCGCAGCCGGACAACTTTCTCATGGCTTCTGGAGGGAAATACTGTTGGAATGCTCAACCGGTGTCGCTCATTCAGCCGACAGAAACCTTCAACCGGTTTTCCCCATTATGTAGCGAGTCGGAGTCTGAGTCTGAGTCTTCTCTAGTCTCTACTCCTCCCGTTACGGGGTCTGAGACTCCGAAGGCTCCCACCATTAGCTCTGACAAATTGAAAACCCTAGTCATTGGCGACTCCATTACCCGCAGTATTAGACTTAAAACGAATCACCCAGCGATCATACACTGTTTACCAGGGGGCAGGGCTACCGACGTTAAGGCTAATCTAAAGATGGTGCTGGCTAAAGCTAAAACTGGCGAGTGTAGAGAGTATAGAGATATTGTTATCCACGTCGGCACCAACGATGTTAGGATGAAACAGTCAGAGGTCACCAAGTGCAACATAGCTTCAGCGTGTAAATCAGCTAGAAAGATGTGTCGGCATCGAGTAATTGTCTCTGGCCCCCTCCCAGTTAGGGGAAGTGACGAGCTCTACAGCAGAGTCTCAGCACTTAATCGCTGGTTGAAAACTGTTTTCTGCCCCTCCCAAAAGATAACATTTGTGGATAATTGGCCCTCTTTCTGGGACTCACCCACAAACAGGATCAAGCCTGACCTGCTGAGGAGTGACGGACTCCATCCTAGCTGGAGGGGTGCTCTCCTCTTATCTACCAACATAGATAGGGCTCTAACTCCTCTAGCCCCACAGTGAAATAGGGTGCAGGCCAGGCAGCAGGCTGTTAGCCAACCTGCCAGCTTAGTGGAGTCTGCCAATAGCACAGTCAGTGTAGTCAGCTCAGCCATACCCATTGAGACTGTGTCTGTGCCTCGACCTAGGTTGGGCAAAACTAAACATGGCGGTGTTCACCCTAGCAATCTTATTAGGATAAAGACCTCCTCCATTCCTGCCATTATTGAAAGAGATCGTGATACCTCACATCTCAAAATAGGGTTACTTAATGTTAGATCCCTCACTTCAAAGGCAGTCATAGTCAATGAACTAATCACTGATCATAATCTTGATGTGATTGGCCTGACTGAAACATGGCTTAAGCCTGATGAATTTGCTGTGTTAAATGAGGCCTCACCTCCTGGTTACACTAGTGACCATATTCCCCGTGCATCCCGCAAAGGCGGAGGTGTTGCTAACATTTACGATAGCAAATTTCAATTTACAAAAAAAAAAATGGCGTTTTCATCTTTTGAGCTTCTAGTCATGAAATCTATGCAGCCTACTCAATCACTTTTTATAGCTACTGTTTACAGGCCTCCTGGGCCATATACAGCGTTCCTCTCTGAGTTTCCTGAATTCCTATCAGACCTTGTAGTCATAGCAGATCATATTCTAATTTTTGGTGATTTTAATATTCACATGGAGAAGTCCACAGACCCACTCCAAAAGTCTTTCGGAGCCATTATCGACTCAGTGGGTTTTGTCCAACATGTCTCTGGACCTACTCACTGCCACAGTCATACTCTGGACCTAGTTTTGTCCCATGGAATAAATGTTGTAGATCTTAATGTTTTTCCACAAAATCCTGGACTATCGGACCACCATTTTATTACGTTTGCAATCGCAACAAATAATCTGCTCAGACCCCAACCAAGGAGCATCAAAAGTCGTGCTATAAATTCTCAGACAACACAAAAATTCATTGATGCCCTTCCAGACTCCTTCTGCCTACCCAAGGACGTCAGAGGACAAAAATCAGTTAACCACTTAACTGAGGAACTCAATTTAACCTTGCGCAATACCCTAGATGCAGTTGCACCCCTAAAAACGAAAAACATTTGTCATAAGAAACTAGCTCCCTGGTATACAGAAAATACCCAAGCTTTGAAGCAAGCTTCCAGGAAATTGGAACGGAAATGGCGCCACACCAAACTGGAAGTCTTCCGACTAGCTTGGAAAGACAGTACCGTGCAGTACCGAAGAGCCCTCACTGCTGCTCGATCATCCTACTTTTCCAACTTAATCGAGGAAAATAAGAACAATCCAAAATTTCTTTTTGATACTGTTGCAAAGCTAACTAAAAAGCAGCATTCCCCAAGAGAGGATGGCTTTCACTTCAGCAGTGATAAATTCATGAACTTCTTTGAGGAAAAGATCATGACCATTAGAAAGCAAATTACGGACTCCTCTTTGAATCTGCGTATTCCTCCAGGGCTTAGCTGTCCTGGATCTGCACAGCTCTGCGAGGGCCTGGGATCGGGAGAGACACTTAAGTGTTTTAGTACTATATCTCTTGACACAATGATGAAAATAATCATGGCCTCTAAACCTTCAAGCTGCATACTGGATCCTATTCCTACTAAACTGCTGAAGGAGCTGCTTCCTGTGCTTGGCCCTCCTATGTTGAACATAATAAACAGCTCTCTATCCACCGGATGTGTACCAAACTCACTAAAAGTGGCAGTGATAAAGCCTCTCTTGAAAAAGCCAAACCTTGACCCGGAAAATATAAAAAACTATCGGCCTATATCGAATCTTCCATTCCTCTCAAAAATTTTAGAAAAAGCTGTTGCGCAGCAACTCACTGCCTTTCTGAAGACAAACAATGTATACGAAATGCTTCAGTCTGGTTTTAGACCCCATCATAGCACTGAGACTGCACTTGTGAAGGTGGTAAATGACCTTTTAATGGCGTCAGACCGAGGCTCTGCATCTGTCCTCGTGCTACTAGACCTTAGTGCTGCCTTTGACACCATCGATCACCACATTCTTTTGGAGAGACTGGAAACCCAAATTGGTCTACACGGACAAGTTCTGGCCTGGTTTAGATCCTACCTGTCGGAAAGATATCAGTTTGTCTCTGTGAATGGTCTGTCCTCCGACAAATCAACTGTACATTTCGGTGTTCCTCAAGGTTCCGTTTTAGGACCACTATTGTTTTCACTATATATTTTACCTCTTGGGGATGTTATTCGAAAACATAATGTTAACTTTCACTGCTATGCGGATGACACACAGCTGTACATTTCAATGAAGCATGGTGAAGCCCCAAAATTGCCCTCGCTAGAAGCCTGTGTTTCAGACATAAGGAAGTGGATGGCTGAAAACTTTTTACTTTTAAACTCGGACAAAACAGAGATGCTTGTTCTAGGTCCCAAGAAACAAAGAGATCTTCTGTTAAATCTGACAATTCATCTTGATGGTTGTAAAGTCGTCTCAAATAAAACTGTGAAGGACCTAGGCGTTACTCTTGACCCTGATCTCTCTTTTGACGAACATATCAAGACTGTTTCAAGGACAGCTTTTTTCCATCTACGTAACATTGCAAAAATCAGAAATTTTCTGTCCAAAAATGATGCAGAAAAATTAATCCATGCATTTGTTACTTCTAGGTTAGACTACTGCAATGCTCTATTTTCCGGCTACCCGGATAAAGCACTAAATAAACTTCAGTTAGTGCTAAATACGGCTGCTAGAATCCTGACTAGAACCAAGAAATTTGATCATATTACTCCAGTGCTAGCTTCCCTACACTGGCTTCCTGTTAAGGCAAGGGCTGATTTCAAGGTTTTACTGTTAACCTATAAAGCGTTACATGGGCTTGCTCCTACCTATCTTTCCGAGTTGGTCCTGCCGTACATACCAATACGTACGCTACGGTCACAAGACGCAGGCCTCCTAATTGTCCCTAGAATTTCTAAGCAAACAGCGGGAGGCAGGGCTTTCTCCTATAGATCTCCATTTTTATGGAACAGTCTGCCTACCCATGTGAGAGACGCAGACTCGGTCTCAACCTTTAAGTCTTTACTGAAGACTTATCTCTTCAGTAGGTCATATGATTGAGTGTAGTCTGGCCCAGGAGTGTGAAGGTGAACGGAAAGGCTGGAGCAACGAACAGCCCTTGCTGTCTCTGCCAGGCCGGTTCCCCTCTCCACTGGGGTTCTCTGCCTCTAACCCTGTTGCAGGGGCTGAGTCACTGGCTTGCTGGTGCTCTTTCATGCCGTCCCTGGGAGGGGTGCGTCACTTGAGTGGGTTGAGTTACTGACGTGATCTTCCTGTCTGGGTTGGCGCCCCCCCCTTGGTTTGTGCTGTGGTGGAGACCTCTGTGGGCTATACTCGGCCTTGTCTCAGGATTGTAAGTTGGTGGTTGGGGATATCCCTCTAGTGGTGCGGGGGCTGTGCTTTGGCGGAGTGGGTGGGGTTATATCCTTCCTGTTTGGCCCTGTCCGGGGGTTTCTTCGGATGGGGCCACAGTGTCTCCGGACCGCTCCTGTCTCAGCCTCCAGTATTTATGCTGCAGTAGTTTATGTGTCGGGGGGCTGGGGTTAGTTGGTTATACCTGGAGTACTTCTCCTGTCTTATCCAGTGTCCTGTGTGAATTTAAGTATGCTCTCTCTAATTCTCTCGTTCTCTCTTTCTCTCTGAGAACCTGAGCCCTAGGACCATACGTCAGGACTACCGGGCATGATGACACCTTGCTGTCCCCAGTCCGCCTGGCCTTGCTGCTATTCCAGTTTCAACTGTTCTGCCTGCGGCTACGAAACCCCTACCTGTCCCAGACCTGCTGTTTTCAACTCTTAATGATCAGCTATGAAAAGCCAACTGAGAGACCTGAGCCCTAGGACCATACGTCGGGACTACCGGCCGTGGTGACTCCTTGCTGTCCCCAGTCCGCCTGGCCTTGCTGCTATTCCAGTTTAAACTGTTCTGCCTGCGGTTATGGAACCCCTACCTGTCCCAGACCTGCTGTTTTCAAACTCTTAATGATCGGCTATGAAAAGCCAACTGAGATTTATTCCTGATTATTATTTGACCATGCTTGTCACTTATGAACATTTTTGAACATCTTGGCATGGTTCTGTTATAATCTCCACCCGGCACAGCCAGAAGAGGACTGGCCACCCCTCATAGCCTGGTTCCTCTCTAGGTTTCTTCCTAGGTTTTCGCCTTTCTAGGGAGTTTTTCCTAGCCACCGTGCTTCTACACCTGCATTACTAGCTGTTTGGGGTTTTAGGCTGGGTTTCTGTACAGCACTTCGAGATATTAGCTGATGTAAGAAGGGCTATATAAAATAAAATTG
The DNA here is from genome assembly GCF_964263955.1 of Coregonus lavaretus. NCBI lineage: Eukaryota > Metazoa > Chordata > Actinopteri > Salmoniformes > Salmonidae > Coregonus > Coregonus lavaretus. Next base: position 663,172 of record NW_028165182.1, on the reverse strand, counting down.
ATTGATTGATTGATTATTAGGAAATGGAAGACATACAAGACCACTGATAATCTCCCTCGATCTGGGGCTCCACGCAAGATCTCACCCCGTGGGGTCAAAATGATCACAAGAACGGTGAGCAAAAATCCCAGAACCCCACGGGGGGACCTAGTGAATGACCTGCAGAGAGCTGGGACCAAAGTAACAAAGCCTACCATCAGTAACACACTACGCCGCCAGGGACTCAAATCCTGCAGTGCCAGATGTGTCCCCCTGCTTAAGCTAGTACATGTCCAGGCCCGTCTGAAGTTTGCTAGAGTGCATTTGGATGATCCAGAAGAGGATTGGGAGAATGTCATATGGTCAGATGAAACCAAAATATAACTTTTTGGTAAAAACTCAACTCGTCGTGTTTGGAGGACAAAGAATGCTGAGTTGCATCCAAAGAACACCATACCTACTGTGAAGCATGGGGGTGGAAACATCATGCTTTGGGGCTGTTTTTCTGCAAAGGGACCAGGACGACTGATCAGTGTAAAGGAAAGAATGAATGGGGCCATGTATCGTGAGATTTTGAGTGAAAACCTCCTTCCATCAGCAAGGGCATTGAAGATGAAACGTGGCTGGGTCTTTCAGCATGACAATGATCCCAAACACACCGCCCGTGCAACGAAGGAGTGGCTTCGTAAGAAGCATTTCAAGGTCCTGGAGTGGCCTAGCCAGTCTCCAGATCTCAACCCCATAGAAAATCTTTGGAGGGAGTTGAAAGTCTGTGTTGCCCAGCGACAGCCCAAAAACATCACTGCTCTAGAGGAGATCTGCATGGAGGAATGGGCCAAAATACCAGAAACAGTGTGTGAAAACCTTGTGAAGACTTACAGAAAACGTTTGACCTGTGTCATTGCCAACAAAGGGTATATAACAAAGTATTGAGAAACTTTTGTTATTGACCAAATACTTATTTTCCACCATAATTTGCAAATAAATTCATAAAAAATCCTACAATGTGATTTTCTGGATTTATTTTTCTCATTTGTCTGTCATAGTTGACGTGTACCTATGATGAAAATTACAGGCCTCTCTCATCTTTTTAAGTGGGAGAACTTGCACAATTGCTGGCTGACTAAATACCTTTTTTCCCCACTGTATGTCTTCTACCGAGATAAATGTGCAATAAATCTCCTACACTTAATTATTGTTTAGCATTTAAAGCACTGTACACTTTTCACTAAGTGGCAAATATAGTGGCAAAGTAACTGACCATGTTTTTTTAGGTTTGTAAGATTAGTTCTACATCTTGGAAGAAATAGTAATTGAATCATCTTTGGCTTAGGAGTGTTGTCTTATATTATAGGTTATAATAGGATATTTAAGGTCTGGTTCATTCATGGGACTTGAGCACTGCACTTTTGCTTCATAAAGAGCATGGTTTATATTTGCTTCCTACATGCTGTTTAGAGGACTTGGACTCGTTTCTCTCTTGTGTTTAAAGCAGGGGTCGCAAACTACAGGCCCGTAAGCCAAATGCGGCCCGCAAGCTGCTTTAATGTGGATGGTACTTGTCAATTGTCTTTACACGTTTATATTCGGCCGTCTCAGACTGTTTGAGGACTGAACCTTATGCTGGGCATACACAACACGACTTCTAAAATCTTCACAACTTGGACGTGTGCCGATTTCCTTGTCTCAAATATTTCATTCTGTCCATCCTCAACCCCAGGTTGCTCACATTACATGATGATTCCCTAGTTGATCTTGCTCTGAGTTTCTCGGTTGTCGTAGGAAAAAACTGCCGACACGCAAACAGTGAGCTGGTTTATTAGTGTGCACATTATTATGTGCAGATTTTTTTTTTTAAAGAGACAGAGGAGCAGAATATGGACTTAATATTAAATAATAATGATAATATGAAATAATCTTTTTGTTTTTTGTCATGGTAGGATGCAGATGTGATATTGGTGCCCCGGGTGGGTGGAGATTTCACTTAAGGACCATTGGAATGGTCTAAAATGAGCAAACTCTGCTCATCCGGGTCACCAGGCCATGTAAAATGAACTTGCCCATTGAAAAGGCATTGCGTTCTCTCCACAGCTCCACCAATCTATCTTCCATCACCTCATTCCACACGGTGTCTGTTGTTGTTGCTTTCCTCTTCGCCATCATTGTTTTGGTCTCACATGCTCAGTGCTCATTGGCTATTGTCAGCAATCCTTGCCCAATCGCATTGTAGCACTGCTCATACTACAAGATGCACGACCAAAATGTGCACTCAGGATTTCACCCCGATCATGGAAATTGGTCTGGGATGGGGAATTCGTGGCCAAAAAAAATAGTGTAGTGTATGCCTGGCATTATGGACTTTTCAGGCTTATTATAGGACATCGGTCCCCTCAGAGTCACTACTAACATACTGTGGAGCTTAACACCCAAACCCCCTGAGATAGGAAGTGGTTGAACCCAGGGCCAGCCAGGTTCCCCGACTCAGCCCAATGCAATCCCTTTGGATTGTCAGCAAGCCCCAAAGCACTGGTGTGGATGGCCTTATTGGCGCGATTAACATTGTCGGAAGGAAGAGCAAGCGAGCGAACGAGAGGCTTCCCCACTGTGCTTTAGTGTCACTTTGAGGCTCTGTTAGATTACAGGCAGGCACACTGAGATATCTCCTCAGCCTTCTGTGTGAGGGTTAAGTATACAGGGCTGCGCAGAGTCATGGCCGCTGGAGATATCATAGAAGAGAAGGAGAGACGAGAACAGGAAAGCACTGCTTCTGTCTGTATTGTGTCACAAATGGATTTGCTGAAGTTTGTGTGTGTGTGTGTGCAACTGTGTGTGCACGCACGTGCATGCTCATGCCTGTGTGTGTTTATGCATAGGGGCGATGGGTCCAAGGATCCTATCGTTGAGATGAGAACAGAAGAGGAGAGAATAACTAACCACGATGGGAGCCCAGTGCACGAACCCAACGAGACTACACCTCTCACAGAGCCAGAGTAAGAAACCAGAACCACTAGGGTTCTAAGGCCCTGTCCACCCTAATGCTGCGTTTAGATGGTACGAGGTAGATAGTAGACAGCAAACCGGATGTCATTGTTTTCAATGACAGCACGACGTTAAATGCCGTTGATGCTGGCGGTGAATGCCGTCAGCTGCCACGGTAGAAGGGACTTGCCGCCAGAGTTGAAATATTTAAACTTTTGCATTAGCTTTGTTTTCTACCGGATGTAGATTTGCACTGATTGTTTACTGAAATCACCATAGCAACGCATACCGTCATGCTGGCTTGCTTTTGCCATCACCCTCTTTCTTGCTTTCTTGTCCAGCTATGCTGAGTGGTATGACGTTTTTTGTGTCCCTCGTCTAACCACAGCATAATGTAACCCCACTCTTACCCAAATATGCAGCCTATTAGTAGTAAAGGGCACAGCACTTTAGCTGAAGTTGACAGGAAGCATAATGAGTTGATGTTTTAGTCTGTTTTGCAGGTCTTGGCTTATGCTGTTACCCTTGCACACACTTAACTGATATAATTTATCGACATGGTTATTGGTTGTAGTAGTGGACTGGACATATAGTAGTGGAAATGTGCTTTAGTATGAAAGAGTATGGCGAAGTCAGGCCACAACCGTGCTCAGTCAGTGAAGTGTTGTCTTTAATCGACTGAGCTTGTATGCGTACTGTAAGTGAATCTGGTGTAGATTGTTCTTTGTTGTATTTTCAACGTTATGATCAAAGATTAAGGATTGTTTTTGTTACATAATTTTTTGTTTGTGTATTTTTTATGTATGTTCAGTGAGTGAATTGAGGGCTGTTGAAACTGTTGGCTATATAAACCACTATTTTAATATATTGATAAAGTAAATGTATTAAATTAGACAGTCAGTCAGGTAGTGTTAACTTTTAATGTATTACGTGCATTGAGTAGCAGTAGGGGACCGTCAATTATGTTATGGATGCATCATTCTCCATCGTCTCACTCTATGCTGCCATGGAAACCACCACTCATCGCACCTCTTATAGTTCTACAATAAAGATGCATGCTCTGTATACATGTATGTAAATGCATTATCTAAATGTCATATCAAAATGTATACGTTTCACAGAGTTATTAAGTCCTTTCACATTCCACATTTCTATATATTGATTGTTTATGTGTGTCTTCTCTGTACAGTATGAAAATGTATGCACTCACTAACTGTAAGTCGCTCTGGATAAGAGTGTCTGCTAAATGACTAAAATGTAAAAATATATTACTGTTACCGTAATTAACAATTAACAGCCATGGTCATGAGTGAGACCTGGGTTGAGTGAAATGTGTAGTTATAATTAACCCTTTCCTCTGAGGTCTCTCTCTCTCAGATGTGTCTGTCTCCTTTGTCTCTCTCCCACAGGAAGCTACCGCTGAAGGAGGAGAACGGGAAGGAGACGCTCAAGCCCGACATGATCGAGATCAAAGTGCACAGCGACAACAGCATCCACACAAAGCAGGACGTCAGTAAAGCATAAAACGTGTGTGCCCTCTCGCCCCTCGCTGCAAACAAGAACATTTCGGAGCGTCCTACCCTGAGGCCAAAACCCAGAAAAAAAAAGACACTGAAAAAAATATGATGATATCTCTTATATGTCCATAAGGGCCCAGAGAAAAAGAAAAGTGTGTGTAAATACCAATAAGAGAGAGCAAGCCAGAGAGAAAGAGAGAGGAAGACCCCAACAACAAGCGTTTTTATGTCATTAATCAATGTTGTTGTTTCTATCCAAGATGGCTCCAGTCAAAGACACTTCGTGTTGATCAGTGATTGTAATATTGTTTCGTTTATTTCCTCTGACTTTGGTTTCGATGTTGTTTTTTTACGCCTTGGCCGTTGCTTATCCGTTGCTTTTATTTATTTTCCTTCCCCCTCTTATTCAATCCCCATTAGCAAAACCCACCCGCTCCTACACACATACATACATACACACACGAACACACACACACGTCAAAGCTCTCTGTCTTAAGGATAAGTACCACCACTATCGACTCCCACTCAAGTCTGCTGTGCCTGGTAAAAATATCTCCTACAGTAGCATTTACAGAGTAAGCTACCCTACCCTCATTGCAGCAGTCTCGTCTGTATTCTATTGCGGCTCTGGTCTAAGATGTGATGTCTGGGCTGTCCTGTCTCATGCTTGTGTGCTATGCTACATCCGCCCCTGTATGCCTGAGTATGCCCACTCCTCTTTGAGCTTCTGGCTCAGAGAATGTCGAGCTTGCTCATCGGTTATGCCACCATTTTTTGTTTTGTTTTTGTTTTAAAGAAGATAAAAAAATTAACAGGTACTATAAAGGTACCTTTGCACATTGTAGTGATACTTGTCTTGGTGTGTCTGAATGAGAGCTTCCACTGAAGTGTGCATCTGCTGTTATGAGCGTGAGAGCTAGTTTTGTGTAAATATATTTAGCGTATTTGATCAAAATCCTTTGCGTTGACTGTGCAGACCGTCTGTCTCTATTATTTTACTAGTGTACCATGTATTTCCATAAGATGACAGGAAAAAAATCTCTTTGATGATAACATCTATTTGTTAGCCAGTCGAGGCAGAATCTCCCAAGATCCATTATGGTTCTAGGTGGTTACATCTGGGAGGACCACATGGTCAGCACACATGGTCTGTGTGGTCAGGAAGTTAGCCAGGAAATTGAAAATATTTTGAACAGAATATGAACATAGTTACACCTGCCACTGTTGACCAATGAGCTGGCTTCATTGTAGGGATTGTGCAAGGTTGCGTTTTAGCACTGGTTTTGATGGTGATGCCATGACCAATAATGTCAAAAACAGATTGCTGTTTTTTTGGCAGGAAATTCATCTGTACCAGGCCCTTAAGAGTTATGGGTAACGTTTCCTGTGTATTTGTTAACCGTCTTCATGGTGTATCCATAACCAGGTTATAGCGCTTGTTATCTCGCACTTCAAAACACAATAAACAACAGAGACCATTTTGTGTTCTTTCCTGGTTACTCTGCTGTACATTGAATGTATTTTTTCTTCTTTTCTTTTGCTGTTCATCAGCAAAAAAAAAATATATCGGGCATGAACGTGAAATTGAAATGTGAAAATAATGTGGTTGTCATACAGTTGTGTGAGTAGTTAGTGGAAAAAAAGTAGTCTATAAAAAGAAAAAGACCCGATATTGTTTGTTTCATTTGAAAGTTGTGCCATCATTCTATTGGCTAAAGGCGAAAACCAATGAATGTCAAATTTTTCTGTTCTCAACTGCTAAAGATTGGACTCCAACACACGGACATACAGTATTTCAGTCATCTTTTTTAGATACACTTAATTTATAGTTGATTTTAATTTAATGCCAATATTAATTATAAAAAACCAATCACTTTTTTCGGTTCATTTTCTGTCTCTGATGTTGTCATGTAAATAGGTAAAGAAAAAAAGATATTTTACAAAGCTCTTATGTAAATAGACCTGGAAAAGATGTGTCTTTTTTCAAAAGCAAAAACAGGCTTTCTTGTGTGAATGCTCTCCAGCTGAAAAAACGCTTATTTTATTTCTGGTCCGACAGTTCAGTGACAACGTAACAGTGGTCTTTATTATTCATCACTTTACCCTCAAGAAAACACACACACATGGGCCCTTAGACTACTTCACAGCATTTAAATGGAGGCTATAATTAAGATAATAGCATGCCTTGGTTTTCCCACGGCCCATTGTCCCCCTGGTCCCTTGCTGCAGTGGCAACAGTGTAAATCATTAAATTAAAATTTAATAGAAGGCATGTTTGCCATTAGCTGATGGAGCGGCGCACATGATCTTTGGTGACTGGACTGTTCCTCGCAGAGTCGACGTGATGGCACCGTCGTTCTGCCCATGAGTTTGTAATGACCCTGTCGTTAATTATACAGTGGCGCTGTGAATGCTGGGAAATTTAGTATTTGCCACTGCTTGAGGGCTAGCTGGACTCTGACAGTTGGCTCTGCTAGGGTAACTAGGGTATTAGCACAGGGAGCGTACAGTATTTGACCACTGAAATATGTGTGTGACACTGCGTGTGTGTGCGTGCCTGTGCATGTACTGTACATGTAAGTATAAGTCCATGTGTGCTGCTTGCGTGTGCTGTGTGTGTCTTACACTGAATTTAAAAACGGATTATCATGTTTATCGCAGTCATCAATTCTCTGGCTGGAGCGCTCTGCATGTGTGTCTGAGAATCCCCTCTACCCCTGTTTCCCATGCCCCATTTGTTTTACCCCATAAAACTGGCATTTGTTTTCTCCCCTCAAACACATGTGTAAACTGTACCTGCAGTCCTGGAGTTGCTCTGTAGCCTGTTAAAACAACTGTAAATAGGGAGCACAGTGCCTGATGGCCATGATATTTGTACATGTTATTTTATATCTGAATATGAGTCAATTCCCCCCTTCCCTCCTCCCCCTCCTCCCACATCTCTCCCCCTCGGACTCCGTCTCAGTCTGTCTCCATAGAGAGTACTGGTGTGTTTCTAGCTCCGTGTATTGTGTCCCCCCTCTTGTCCCCCTCTGGACACCCCAGACTGAGTGTGCTTACACAGGGGGTGGAAACTGTCGACGTGGCCGTAACCTGTGGAACACCCTGTAACAAACCTCCTCATTTTATCAGCTGTAAATAAACATGTCCTGGTAAAAGATTATGCATGTGGGAGTCGGTCATTCAGGAGGTTTCATCTCGTCTTTTATCTTGGTTGTGATTTTACTACATTTGGTGACCAGTGTGTGGAGAATTAAAGAATAATTGTGCGTGTGTACCAAATGGTACCCTGAAGTGCACTATATAGGGAATAGGGTGTCATTTGGGACACAGGTATCCTCACGCAGGGCACCGAGTGTAGTGGTGCAACACAAGACTTGAATGGGAATTTATTCAATGTCAGACCTGGGTTCAAATACATGCGTATTTAAGCATTTGTATTTTAAATACATGTTTTCTTTGTATTTTAGTATTTTCAAATACATGCCAATATTTTCCAAGTGTATTTCCAAATACATTCCAATATTCAACTACTTGTATTTTCAAAGACAAAATATTCAAATACTCACTTCGAAATGTATGCGAAAGTAATTGAAATACAATAAATAGTATTTGAACTCGGTGATGAATAGATGTGATTTTACTCCTGGCCCTACTTATAGAGTGCTAAACATTTCATCTAGCCAGATATCATCATGCTAATTTTACATACACTGCCTAAACACACTGACCTGTAATAAATGAACATATTTCTGAATATGTTTGGAGGGCAATGAATGCCCTAAAAGCTGAGAATACCTCCAAAGACACAATTTATCAGCATGCTTTTGCACTTTATGCAAAGTCAGTAAGTGCAGATTTGTAGATAAACCTCAATCGCACCAAGGTTGCTTCCAAAACCCTATCAGCCAGCCTCGGATGAGAGGGGCCGAGCAAAACATATTCATCTGGATTCTATTTCAAGAGACAAAGTGCTTTATTAACGATAATTTACTAAACAAAAAAATTGAACTCAGCTCAAAGGGCTCCAAATGGTTCAAAATAAGAGACAACGAGAACTGAAGTGTTTTCTAACTAAGCTGCCCCCTCTTCAAAACTCATTTGAAGTTTATAGATAACATGTACTCGCCTCTCTCCTCGCTGCTCTGTTTTCCCTACAAGAGGGCCCTGTTCACTGATGGTTTGAATTGGCTTTGAGGGCTTCTCTCTGTTCTTGCTCGATGTTAACAGACTCAAAGGAGAGTCCATTAAAGGTCCTGAACAGTGAAAATCATGTTTTTCATCAAATTGGATGATATTTGGCTGAAACCAGTTCCAAGTAGTGTGACCCAAGTATGAAAATTGACTGTAACTGGTACATTGCTCAAGTTTGATCATAAAGTTACTGGTCCCCTCCCCCCAATTTGATTCAGGAGGCAGGCATTACAGAGGATTTACTTCCAGCTTTATGCAATAAAGACAGAAAATGTAATACACCAATGGTAGCCTCTTATCATCTTAACTAATTTAAATATGTACCGCTTTAAAACCGTCATCACATGTGCGCCTACGCCTTTCTTTGGCTTTGTTTACAAACCGTAAAGCTCAAGCAGAATGTATGACCATAGATACTGGTAACCTTTCATCTGTGGTTTGACTGTTAGGTAGAAAGCTACTTACCAGCATGCCAGCAAAAGCACAATGTGTTGTGACTGGATGCCACAGTGTAAAAATAACCGTACACTATTTTACGAAGAATGAAGACATCCGACAGCAGTGGCTGCTTATCATTTTGGGTGGACAGACTGCACCAAAAATTAAGATATGGTCACGCGTGTGCAGTGCACATTTCGAGTGAAGTTGCTTTATCAGTTGGGGAGAACATTCGATAGGTCTTGCAAGGAAGCTAATCCTGAAGACGGATGCTGTACCATTATTGACAGTGGATCTTGCAAGCGCTGACCATAATGTAAGTATCAGCGTTTGATGAGTCTGACACGTTAACCAACATTTTGGGGGGGATCGGGGGGCTAACGTTAGATAATGCAACTGTGGCTGTGGATGCTTTGACTTGTGAATGGTGTATTTTCCGTAACACACCTGATAGTCATATGGTTTTTGTTCTTTCATCCCTAAGCCCACTACATTGAGTCTGAGAACTGCCAGCACACAGCTGGCACGAAGGAATGTTGTCCACAAAAGGAGTTGAGTTTTTGTAATTTATCTCTGAATAATCATATTTTGCCATCTCCTTTTGTCTTTCCACTATCACAAAGCTGTAATGATAGACATTTTAGAAAATGCAACATCTACTCTGTCTGCACAGCTTCTCAGGCAACCACCGCAGCTTGAATGCTGTGATACAAAATATGCTTTCCCAAGGCAAAGAACGGAGGATATTCTGCAAAGCCTGTTGTGAAGACAGACCCAACATACTGTACGTCATAGTTATTAATTCATAGAATGAGTAGATCCTTACATCAACGAATTGATAGCATCATAACTCTGAACAGTAAATAAAAAGAAATCAAATTCACTAACCATTTAACAAACTTTCCCTTGTCAAAAACATTACAGGCTACGTTGACAGGCTCCTGGATCTCCTCTTCAACGAGGTCACCCTTGATCCAGCGCCGTATGTGGGGAAGCTGTGCGAGCTGTCCATCCCAGGACCCCTGTCTGCCCAGTGTGAGAGACCTGACAAGGAGGAGGCCATAGCTGAATTTGTCTTCCGCTTCAATCTTGGGGGTGACCGAAGCCTACTTGATTGAAGTGGGGTACATGGGTCCCCCTCCTGTCCCACTCCCCTCCCCATCAATCTCTGTAGTTGTCACGCCCTGGCTCTGGGGACTCTGAAATGTTGAGCCAGGGTGTGTAGTTTCTGTGTTATATTTTCTATGTTGATGTGCTAGATCGTTTAGATCTATGTTGGCCAGGGTGGTTCCCAATCAGAGGCAACTGTATCTCGTTGTCTCTGATTGGGGACCATACTTAGGCAGCCTGTTTGCCACTAGTCGGTGTGGGATCTTGTTCCGTAGAGGGTATGTTATTAGTCTACCTTGGACTTCACGTATCGTTTGTTTGTTGTTTTGTTCGTGTTGTGTACTTAAATAAATATGTACACTAATCACGCTGCGCCTTGGTCCGTCTCATCCGTTAACGATCATGACAGAAGATCCCACCAAAGGAGGACCAAGCAGCGTGTCCAGGAACAGACAGCCTGGACCTGGGAGGAGATCCTGGATGGGAAGGGATCCTGGACTTGGGAGGAGATTCAGGCCGGAATTGATCGCCGTCCTTGGGAGGAGACTGTGGAGGCGCGCTATAGAGAGGAGCAGCGGCAACGCAGAGGGTACCGGCCGAGGAGGAAGCCCGAGAGACAGCCCCAAGAACATTTTTTGGGGGGGCTAAAAGAGTGGTTGGCGGAGCCTAGGGTTAGAGCAGAGCCAACTCCCCGTACTCAGGCTAGGAAGCGTGTGATTGGGCAGGCTCCGTGTTATGCGGAGCCACGTACTGTGCCGCGAGTGTTCCGGCACAGTCCTGTACGTCCTGTGCTAGCACCACGCACGTGTCGTGCAAAGATGGGCATTCAGCCAGGACGGGGTGTGCCGGCTCAACGCTCGTGGTCTCCAGTACGCCTCCTCGGTCCCGTATATCATGCGCCAGTGCCACGTGCTGTAGCGCCAGTACGAGTGCACAGCCCCGTACGTCCTGTGCTGATGCCTCACACGTATTGTGTGGAAGTAGGCATTCAGCCAGGACGGGTTGTGGCAGCTCTCCGCTCCAGACCTCCAGTCCGCCTCCACAGTCCGGCCCGTTCCGTTCCGGCTCCCCGCACCAAGCCAGTGGTGCGTGTTCCCAGTCCAGCCCGGCCTGTTCCTGCTCCCCGCACCAAGCCAGTGGTGCGTGTTCCCAGTCCGGTCCGGCCTGTTCCTGTCCCTCGCGCCAAGCCAGTGGTGCGCGTCGCCAGCCCGGTCCGGCCTGTTCCTGTCCCTCGCGCCAAGCCAGTGGTGCACGTCGCCAGCCCGGTCCGGCCTGTTCCTGTCCCTCGCACCAAGCAAGTGGTGCGCGTCGCCAGCCCGGTCCGGCCTGTTCCTGCCCCTCACACCAAGCCAGTGGTGCATGTCGCCAGCCCGGTCCGGCCTGTTCCTGCTCCCGCACCAAGCCAGTGGTGCGCATCGTCAGCCCGGTCCGGCCCGTTCCTGCTCCCCGCACCAAGCCAGTGGTGCGCGTCGTCAGCCCGGTCCGGCCCGTTCCTGCTCCCCGCACCAAGCCAGTGGTGCGCGTCGTCAGCCCGGTCCGGCCCGTTCCTGCTCCCCGCACCAAGCCAGTGGTGCGCGTCGTCAGCCCGGTCCGGCCCGTTCCTGCTCCCCGCAACAAGCCAGTGGTGCGTGTGTCCAGTCCGGCACGGCCCGTGCCTGTTCCACCGGTGCCTGGTCCGGCACCGGTCAGCTGCTCCACTCTGGAGCCAGAGCAATCCGCTCCACCGGGGTCCGGTCCAACTCCAGTCAGCGGATCCACTCCGGAGCCAGAGCAATCCGCTCCACCGGGGTCCGGTCCAACTCCAGTCAGCGGATCCACTCCGGAGCCAGAGCAATCCGCTCCACCGGTGTCCAGTCCAGCTCCGGCCAGCGGCTCCAGTCCGGAGCCTGTACGGTTTGATCCACCGTCGTCGGGTCCAGCTCTAGTCAGCGGTGCCAGACCAGATCAGGGGCGCAACGGGGAGGTGGAGAGAAAGTGGTGGTCACGCCCGGAGCCAGATCCGCCTCCAAAGCGGAATGCCCACCCGGCCCCTACCCTGTTGTGTTTGTGTGGCGCAGTCGCAGTCCGCGCCTTTGGGGAGGGGGGGGGGGGGGGGGGGGGGTACTGTCACACCCTGGTTCTGGGGACTCTGAAATGTTGAGCCGGGGTGTGTAGTTTCTGTGTTATATTTTCTATGTTGATGTGCTAGATCGTTTAGATCTTTGTTGGCCAGGGTGGTTCCCAATCAGAGGCAACTGTATCTCGTTGTCTCTGATTGGGGACCATACTTAGGCAGCCTGTTTGCCACTAGTCGGTGTGGGATCTTGTTCCGTAGAGGGTATGTTATTAGTCTACCTTGGACTTCACGTATCGTTTGTTTGTTGTTTTGTTCGTGTTGTGTACTTAAATAAATATGTACACTAATCACGCTGCGCCTTGGTCCGTCTCATCCGTTAACGATCATGACAGAAGATCCCACCAAAGGAGGACCAAGCAGCGTGTCCAGGAACAGACAGCCTGGACCTGGGAGGAGATCCTGGATGGGAAGGGATCCTGGACTTGGGAGGAGATTCAGGCCGGAATTGATCGCCGTCCTTGGGAGGAGACTGTGGAGGCGCGCTATAGAGAGGAGCAGCGGCAACGCAGAGGGTACCGGCCGAGGAGGAAGCCCGAGAGACAGCCCCAAGAACATTTTTTGGGGAGGCTAAAAGAGTGGTTGGCGGAGCCTAGGGTTAGAGCAGAGCCAACTCCCCGTACTCAGGCTAGGAAGCGTGTGATTGGGCAGGCTCCGTGTTATGCGGAGCCACGTACTGTGCCGCGAGTGTTCCGGCACAGTCCTGTACGTCCTGTGCTAGCACCACGCACGTGTCGTGCAAAGATGGGCATTCAGCCAGGACGGGGTGTGCCGGCTCAACGCTCGTGGTCTCCAGTACGCCTCCTCGGTCCCGTATATCATGCGCCAGTGCCACGTGCTGTAGCGCCAGTACGAGTGCACAGCCCCGTACGTCCTGTGCTGATGCCTCACACGTATTGTGTGGAAGTAGGCATTCAGCCAGGACGGGTTGTGGCAGCTCTCCGCTCCAGACCTCCAGTCCGCCTCCACAGTCCGGCCCGTTCCGTTCCGGCTCCCCGCACCAAGCCAGTGGTGCGTGTTCCCAGTCCAGCCCGGCCTGTTCCTGCTCCCCGCACCAAGCCAGTGGTGCGTGTTCCCAGTCCGGTCCGGCCTGTTCCTGTCCCTCGCGCCAAGCCAGTGGTGCGCGTCGCCAGCCCGGTCCGGCCTGTTCCTGTCCCTCGCGCCAAGCCAGTGGTGCACGTCGCCAGCCCGGTCCGGCCTGTTCCTGTCCCTCGCACCAAGCCAGTGGTGCGCGTCGCCAGCCCGGTCCGGCCTGTTCCTGCCCCTCACACCAAGCCAGTGGTGCATGTCGCCAGCCCGGTCCGGCCTGTTCCTGCTCCCGCACCAAGCCAGTGGTGCGCATCGTCAGCCCGGTCCGGCCCGTTCCTGCTCCCCGCACCAAGCCAGTGGTGCGCGTCGTCAGCCCGGTCCGGCCCGTTCCTGCTCCCCGCACCAAGCCAGTGGTGCGCGTCGTCAGCCCGGTCCGGCCCGTTCCTGCTCCCCGCACCAAGCCAGTGGTGCGCTTCGTCAGCCCGGTCCGGCCCGTTCCTGCTCCCCGCAACAAGCCAGTGGTGCGTGTGTCCAGTCCGGCACGGCCCGTGCCTGTTCCACCGGTGCCTGGTCCGGCACCGGTCAGCTGCTCCACTCTGGAGCCAGAGCAATCCGCTCCACCGGGGTCCGGTCCAACTCCAGTCAGCGGATCCACTCCGGAGCCAGAGCAATCCGCTCCACCGGTGTCCAGTCCAGCTCCGGCCAGCGGCTCCAGTCCGGAGCCTGTACGGTTTGATCCACCGTCGTCGGGTCCAGCTCTAGTCAGCGGTGCCAGACCAGATCAGGGGCGCAATGGGGAGGTGGAGAGAAAGTGGTGGTCACGCCCGGAGCCAGATCCGCCTCCAAAGCGGAATGCCCACCCGGCCCCTACCCTGTTGTGTTTGTGTGGCGCAGTCGCAGTCCGCGCCTTTGGGGAGGGGGGGGGGTACTGTCACACCCTGGTTCTGGGGACTCTGAAATGTTGAGCCAGGGTGTGTAGTTTCTGTGTTATATTTTCTATGTTGATGTGCTAGATCGTTTAGATCTTTGTTGGCCAGGGTGGTTCCCAATCAGAGGCAGCTGTATCTCGTTGTCTCTGATTGGCGACCATACTTAGGCAGCCTGTTTGGCACTAGTCGGTGTGGGATCTTGTTCCGTAGAGGGTTTGTTATTAGTCTACCTTGGACTTCACGTATCGTTTGTTTGTTGTTTTGTTCATGTTGTGTACTTAAATAAATATGTACACTAATCACGCTGCGCCTTGGTCCGTCTCATCCGTTAATGATCCTGACAGTAGTTGGTTGTATTTCCTAAAGTCTAAGTTATTCATTTTTACTTGATATATCACATTTTGTTACTTTGTATTGTTTTTTTTCAAGAATTCGGACGGGAGATGAGTGTTAGATACTACTGCACTGTTGGAGCTAGGAACACAAGCATTTCGCTACACCCGCAATAACATCTGCTAAATATGTGTATGTGACCAATACAATTTGATTTGTTACAAATTGTACGATTCATTGGGTCCTGTACACTGTAGGGCGGCCGGGTGCCTATATTAGGCTTATGGCTCTAAAAAAAATGTTTTATGACAAATGATGTCTCACCTTTATTTCTCATGAGTGTTCATGTTGATCAATATTTCGTCTTGTCAGTATGGTACCGATGTGGATGTGATGAGGAGTCAGGCGCAGGACACAGAGGTTTAGTCCAACAAACTTTACTATTCGTAAAGTGCACAATAATCCATACACGACCTCGAAAATACAGAGGCGAAAAACAGTACGCAACATGCGTCAAACAAATACCATGAAGAGCGCAAAACACGCAGCTCAAAAGACACGCGGACAACAACACACAATATAACTAACACAAAACAGGGAACTTATAGGACACCTAATTAGGACACAAACAGACACAGGTGTACCAGACAGACCAAAGCAATCAACACACGAAACATACAACGGTGGCAGCTAGTATTCCGGGGACGGCGAACGCCGAAGCCTGCCCGAACCAGGAGGAGGAGCAGCCTCGGCCGAAACCGTGACAGTACCCCCCCCTTGACGCGCGGCTCCAGCCGTGTGCCGACCCCGGTCTCGGGGACGGCCAGGAGGACGCAGACCCGGGCGCGTGGGATGCCCACGGTGGAACTCTGTCAGGAGGGATGGGTCGAGGATGTCCCTCCTAGGCACCCAGCACCGTTCCTCCGGACCGTACCCCTCCCACTCCACGAGATACTGGAGACCACTCCTCCGGCGCCTCGAGTCCAATATAGTCCGGACCCTGTACGCCGGTGCCCCCTCGATGTCCAAAGGGGGTGGAGGGGTCTCTCCTATCTCCTCCTCTTGGAGTGGACCAGCTACCACCGGCCTGAGAAGAGACACATGGAACGAGGGGTTAATATGTTTGTACTCAATAGGCAGTTGTAATCTGTAACACACCTCGTTCAATCTTCTCAGGACTTTGAAGGGCCCCACAAACCGCCGACCCAGCTTCCGGCAGGGCAGGCGGAGGGGCAGGTTTCGAGTCGAGAGCCAGACTCGATCTCCCGGTGCGTACACCGGCCCCTCACTGCGGTGGCGATCGGCGCTCGCCTTCTGTTGACGGATGGCACGCTGCAGATGGACATGGGCAGCGTCCCACGTCTCTTCCGAGCGCCGAATCCACTCGTCCACCGCAGGGGCCTCGGTCTGGCTCTCGTGCCACGGTGCCAGGACCGGCTGATACCCTAAAATACACTGGAAAGGTGTTAATCTGGTGGAGGAGTGGCGGAGAGAGTTCTGGGCCATCTCTGCCCAGGGGATATACCTCGACCACTCCTCCGGCCGGTCCCGGCAATAGGACCTCAAAAACCTACCCACATCCTGGTTCACACGTTCAACCTGCCCATTGCTCTCTGGGTGGTACCCCGAGGTAAGGCTAACCGAGACCCCAAGGCGTTCCATGAAAGCCCCCCAGACTCTGGAGGTGAACTGGGGACCTCGGTCGGACACAATATCCTCGGGGACCCCATAGTGCCGGAACACGTGGGTAAAGAGGGCCTCGGCGGTCTGTAGGGCAGTAGGGAGACCCGGCAGTGGGAGGAGACGACAGGCCTTAGAAAACCGATCCACAATGACCAAAATGGTGGTATTACCCTGGGAAGGGGGTAGATCGGTCACAAAATCTACCGAGAGGTGGGACCATGGTCGTTGTGGAACGGGCAGAGGATGTAACTTACCCCTGGGCAAATGTCTAGGTGCCTTACACTGGGCACACACCGAGCAGGAGGAGACATAAACCCTCACATCCCTGGCTAACGTTGGCCACCAGTATTTCACGCTAAGGCAGTGCACCGTCCGACCAATACCAGGATGTCCAGAGGAGGGTGATGTATGAGCCCAAGAAATAAGCCGATCACGAACC
The DNA here is from genome assembly GCF_964263955.1 of Coregonus lavaretus. Taxonomy (NCBI): domain Eukaryota; kingdom Metazoa; phylum Chordata; class Actinopteri; order Salmoniformes; family Salmonidae; genus Coregonus; species Coregonus lavaretus. The sequence goes on along the minus strand of NW_028165182.1, from coordinate 646,429 downwards.
TCGAGCGGAACGTACGTCCGCCCCACAGGACACTCGGGGGGAGTAGGGTCGGTACGCAGCGCCCGCTCGATTTCCGCATCGACCTCCCATACTACCGGAGCCACCAGACAAGACTACGGCAGTATGGAAGTAGGCTCAATGGACCTCTCCTCCGTGTCATACTGCCGGGACAGTGCGTCTGCCTTACCGTTCTGGGACCCAGGGATGTATGTGATCTTAAAAACAAACCGGGTCAGGAACATGTTCCACCTAGCCTGACGAGGGTTCAATCTCCTAGCTGCCCGGATGTACTCCAGGTTACGGTGATCAGTCAGAATGAGAAAAGGGTGTTGAGCCCCCTCAAGCCAATGCCTCCACACCTTTAGGGCCTGGACTACAGCTAACAGCTCCCTGTCCCCAACGTCATAATTGCGCTCCGCCGAGCTGAGCTTCTTGGAGTAGAACGCACAGGGGCGGAGCTTAGGTGGCGTGCCGGACCGTTGTGACAGGACTGCCCCAATACCGGTCTCGGACGCGTCCACCTCTACTTGGAAAGGCAAAGAGGGATCCGGATGCGCCAGCACCGGGGCCGAGGCGAACAGGTTCTTCAGCTTGACAAATGCCCTGTCCGCCTCAGCTGACCACTGCAAGCGCACCGGACCCCCCTTTAGCAGGGACGTAATGGGAGCTGCAACCTGTCCAAAGCCCCGGATAAACCTCCGGTAGTAATTAGCAAAACCCAAGAACCGCTGCACCTCTTTTACGGTGGTTGGAGTTTGCCAATTACGCACAGCCGATACCCGATCTACCTCTATCTCCACGCCAGACGCGGACAACCGATAACCCAAAAAAGAGACGGACTCCTGGAAGAACAGGCATTTCTCTGCCTTGACATACAAGTCATGCTCCAACAGTCGTCTCAATACTCGGCGCACCTGGGCTACATGCTCGGCTCGTGTAGAAGAATACACTAGAATGTCGTCAATGTACACCACTACACCCTGCCCATGCATGTCCCGGAAAATCTCATCAACAAAGGATTGGAAGACTGAAGGAGCATTCATTAACCCGTACGGCATGACGAGATACTCGTAATGACCCGAGGTGGTGCTAAATGCTGTTTTCCATTCATCCCCCTCCCTAATGCGCACCAAATTGTACGCGCTCCTGAGATCCAACTTTGTGAAAAACCGCGCTCCGCGTAATGACTCCGTCATCGTCGCAATCAGTGGAAGTGGGTAACTGTATTTTACTGTGATCTGATTGAGACTACGGTAATCAATACACGGGCGCAATCCCCCGTCCTTCTTCTTCACAAAGAAGAAACTCGAGGAGACCGGAGAAGTAGAGGGCCGTATGTATCCCTGTGCCAAGGACTCGGCTATGTAAGTCTCCATAGCCGCAGTTTCCTCTTGAGACAGGGGATACACATGACTCCTGGGAAGAGCTGCTCCGGTCTGGAGATTTATCGCACAGTCCCCCTGTCTATGAGGAGGTAGCCGTGCTGCCCTCGATTTGCTAAACGCTAGTGCTAAATCCTCATACTCGGGGGGAATGCGCAGTGCGGGCACTTGGTTCGGACTCTCTACCGAGGTCGCCCCTATGGAAACACCTAGACATCTCCCTACACACTGGGCAGACCACTCCATAAGAGCCCTCTGTTGCCACGCTATGGTAGGATCGTGGGTGCTTAACCAGGGAAGCCCCAACACCACTGGGTACGCAGGAGAGTCAATCAGATAGAACTGAATGATTTCCTCGTGACCTCCCTGCGTAGTCATCGTCAGCGGTGCTGTGACATCCCTGATCAGACCCGACCCCAACGGCCGGCTGTCTAATGCATGGACAGGGAATGGAACTTCTACCGGCCGAAGGGGAATTCCTAACCTAGCACAAAATGCCCGATCAATAAAGTTCCCAGCTGCGCCTGAATCTACTAGCGCCTTATGCTGGGAATGAGGTGCCACCTGTGGAAAACGCACAGGAATACTCATGTGACCAACAGAGAGCTCTGGGTAAGTGGGGCGACTACTCACCTGAAATGACTCCCCAGTGCGTGACCTGTTGTCCCTTCTCTCAGAAGACCCTCCCCAGCACCTGGCCGCGGTGTGTCCTCCACGGCCACAGTTGGTGCAGGGGGTGGCCCTCCTCGGGTTCTCCCTCCTCCTCTCTCTAGCGCCAGCACCCCCGAGCTCCATAGGAATTGGCTCGGAGGTGCTGGAGGATGGAATGGACGACCCCCACTCGGGACGTCCGCGGGTGGCCAGCAGGGTGTCAAGCCGGATGGAGATGTCCACCAGCTGGTCGAAGCATAGGTTGGTGTCCCTGCAGGCCAGCTCACGACGAACGTCCTCTCGCAGGCTACACCGGTACTGGTCGATGAGGGCCCTCTCATTCCATCCCGCATCCGCAGCTAACGTCCGGAACTCCAGTGTGAACTCCTGTGCGCTCCTCTTCTCCTGTCGGAGGTAGAACAGACGCTCCCCCGCCGCCTTCCCTTCAGGTGGGTGATCGAAGACTGCCCGGAAGCGGCGGGAGAACTCAGCGTAGGTGATGGTAGCTGCGTCTATTCTCCTCCATTCGGCGTTGGCCCATTCCAACGCCTTTCCGGATAGACAGGAGATGAGGGCGGAGACGCTCTCGTATCCCGAGGGCGCTGGGTGTATAGTAGCCAGGTATAGTTCTATCTGCAGGAGGAACCCCTGACACCCGGCTGCAGAACCGTCATATGCCCTCGGGTGCGAGAGCCGAATACCACTGGGTTCCGGCACTGAGAGAGGAGGATTGACCGGTGGCGATGGGATGGTGTATGTGGACGTGGGCACCTCTCCACTAGCCAGCCGGTGCAGAGTGTTGGACACCTCGCCTAGAACGGCCTCCAGTTGCCGGATCATGGAGTCCTGCTGACTGAGCCGTTCTTCTAGTGACCAGGCTGTCGTCGCTGATCCTGCTGACTCCATAAGAGGTGTGTTGTTCTGTCAGTATGGTACCGATGTGGATGTGATGAGGAGTCAGGCGCAGGACACAGAGGTTTAGTCCAACAAACTTTACTATTCGTAAAGTGCACAATAATCCATACACGACCTCGAAAATACAGAGGCGAAAAACAGTACGCAACATGCGTCAAACAAATACCATGAAGAGCGCAAAACACGCAGCTCAAAAGACACGCGGACAACAACACACAATATAACTAACACAAAACAGGGAACTTATAGGACACCTAATTAGGACACAAACAGACACAGGTGTACCAGACAGACCAAAGCAATCAACACACGAAACATACAACGGTGGCAGCTAGTATTCCGGGGACGGCGAACGCCGAAGCCTGCCCGAACCAGGAGGAGGAGCAGCCTCGGCCGAAACCGTGACACGTCTATGCTGGCCTATTGTAAATGATCAAATAAATGTCTGATCATTATATACAATTATGAACATATTGTCATTTTTAATGCTAATGCAGAGCAACCAATAGATTGTCCAGTAGACGTATTGTAGCCTGATTTCACGTACATTCTTATGTCTAAGCTTCTAAGGTGACTCAGGCTTTACTAATTCTTGTGAAGAAGTGTATCAGTGAACTGTATTCTGTAATTAGTTACAAAACAATATAAATGCAATTGTGTATGTCTGTTGTTTGTCTGATATCCAACAGTCCATGATCAGCTCTGTTGAACATGAGAGCATTTTGCAGAGACAATGGTGTGCCAGTCAAGGCGAGCTCATGAATATAAGCTCCCCGCCTACAACCTGTTATTTCAGGCTTCCTGATAGAGATGAGAGAAAAGGTAACATTTCTTCAAATCTGAGCATTTTAACCCTTTGACACGTGCCAACAAACGGATGTGATCATTCTACAGTGGTCCCTGCAGCGTACGCTCAAACCGGTGTGATTAGAGAATGCTTATTTCGATTGGCCGCTGTTTTTTCACAGAAACATTTTGCACAAACACAGTCCTTACAAAGTTATGTCCTGAATGTGACCAGTTTATTTTTGGATGCAGTGTTAGACATTTACAGAAGTAGTTACAGTATAACACAAACATCCAAACCGGAAAATGTAGGCTACGTTAGTCCTAGAGCTAACTGAGGAAAGATTGACAACACAAGCGGTCATATTTAGCTAACTCTTGGCTGACAGAAACCACAATATGAATTAGGTAATAGTACTTAGCTACTATTTACAATTCATCACATCACGGGTGAGCTCACCATTGATCGAAATAATTAAGTAAAACACTTTCTAAAAATCAAAAGTAAGTAGTTTGTGCGCGCCACCGTGTTAGTTTTTTCCCATCAACCAAAGATAAGAAGAGGAGACAAGATGAGTTTGGTTTGTTTGCAGTATGCATGTTGAAGGGGGTGTGTCGTCTACGATCATTCACTTCCCTTCATTCACTTCCGTAAGTTTACTTGAAAGATGAGTGAAACCATTCCTTGACCTCATTTTGTTATAACATCTTTGGTCTGACAGACGTTTACGTGAGACCCAGAATGCATTGTATAATGTCAACAAACATGGCGCAACACATAGCTGGCAAATAGCTTAGCATTAGCTCATAATCAGTACAACCTTCAAAAAAGTATTCTACACACATCATAGGTGTCCATTACAATATATGCAATAATCGGAATGTGTGATTTGTCACCAGTACTTGAAAACATGTGAATAAAACTGTAAATACATTATGCTCCATACATACATACATACTGTATGCTACAGTAGAAACGACAACACGATATACAGAAAATAAGGCACTTACTTCGATATGAACGCACACATGTTGTTGTTAGAAAATGAAACTTGTTAGAAAATAACTTGTAGTTGACAAGTTGAAACATACAGATAATTAGCAGGCAGCGTGTTTTGGTTAGCGCGTGTTAAATGTCCTTTTGCATAACGGCGACCGTTAGAGATATTTGGAACTCATGAGTGAAAAGGTTAATGGCATACAAATATATGGGTGATGTTTTGGTCATTCAAAGGCTATTTTTACTTGGGAAAAAGGATGACTTTGCGGGACCTTTAATGCATCAAAGAGATGGCCATTTCCCCAAGTTTATCTCCCTCAACGAGCTCAATGAGAACACTCATATCAGAGGGCTCAAAGACACTGAGTGAACAAAACATAAAGAACACCTGCTCTTTCCATGACATGGACTGACCAGGTGAAACCAGGTGAAAGCTATGATCCCTTATTGATGTAATTTGTTAAATCCACTTCAATCAGTGTAGATGAAGGGGAGGAGACAGGTTTAAGAAGGATTTTTAAGCCTTGGGACAATTGAGACATGGATTGTGTATGTGTGCCATTCAGAGGGTGAATGGGCAAGACAAAATATTTAAGTGCCTTTGAACAGGGTATGATAGTAGGTGCCAGGCGCACCGGTTTGTGTCAAGAACTGCAAAGCTACAGGTTTTTTAACACTGAAGAGCTTCCAGTGTGTATCAAGAATTGTCCACCACCCAAAGGACATCCAGTCATGCCCTAATGTTTGGTATATTCAGCATACTCTTTGTGTGAGTGAGTGAGTGAGTGAGTGAGTGAGTGAGTGAGTGAGTGAGTGAGTGAGTGAGTGAGTGAGTGAGTGAGTGAGTGAGTGAGTGAGTGAGTGAGTGAGTGAGAGGCTCCTTCCTAATTTACACCCTATTCCCTACAAAGTGCAGGGCCCTGATAAAAAAGAATGGCTATGCCATTGGGAAGCAGTGAAAGACAGCAGATGTACTTGGGGCTGCAGGGATGTGTGCACTGTGACCATATGTGACCGACCGGCTTGATTAGATCTTATGTAGCAACATTTGAAATTGTGTTTTTTACATTGGATAAAAGTATGGTATATCATACACTACAGTTGAGGAACAATGGGAAAGTAATTATGCTTTGAAAGTTGATAAACTTGTAACCTCACTTTTGAGAAAATGGCCTTTGAATGTTTTGGTACACCTATTGGAGAGCTCTTCTTTGTCTACACCCATTCAGCATCGTTCACACCCTCTTAAGCTTTAGCCCCTCCCATCTCTTTAAGGGTTGATCTGAGCGTTCTGTCCTAACAACAGCAGTCAAGTCATTGGCTAGCTTGCTAGCTACTTCCAGACCCAAATGAGAGAACAGCTCACTCTGACCGTTTTACTCGCCTTAGCAGAGCTGGTTAGGCTGTTTTTATGTTATTCAGAGCGTTGGTGACTGCAACTGTGCTGCTGGAAACAATTTATGCTTTTTTGCCAATATCTGCTGACACCAGCCATATTCAACGGGTGTTGAGCTTTCGTAAATTTGTCAGTTATTCTGCGCTCTGGCACACTCAGACGAGAGTGCTCTGAAATCAGAGTAGATAGCCAGAGCGAATTTACCAGCTACGTCTATCAACAGCTGTTGCAGTGACATCATGAACATTCTATTGGAATGGAAACTTGCATAATGGAGTCTTTTGTTAAGACATCTAGCTAGCTAGCTAGCTAGCTAGCTAGCTAGCTATCTAAACAATGAACCATAATCCCAACTCCTGACGTTACTACCCTGCATGAATCTGCACGTAGCTAACCAACCAGGTTCAATGTTAGCTAGCTAACATTAATCTATAACTAGCCATGGTTGCCTTTAGTTTGAAGATGTAATCCGGAAACAGGTGTTTTCTCCATCTCCTTAGCTATCATGCTCTAATTCCACTGATTTCAAATTTTGGTCCTCCAGAAACTGGAGAGCAACACTTATGCAGTTCTACTACGCTATATATATATTTTTTAAAGCTGCGTTAGACAGGATTACCTATACATACTGAACAGCTCAAATAGACAGAAGCGTGCTACATGGCATACCAATCCGAACTCATCTATCGGCATGTCCAGCCCACTCATTATCTCAGCCAAACATTGCTAGCGGGAAGGTTGCTGTCTGTTTCTGTGGCTAAACCAACTAGGCTCGTAATTTAACAATTGTATTCGTATTTACAGATGGCATACAAGTTTGTTATTAAGGCAAATTACATTTCACATGTTCCAGAAGGCATTTCTGCCAAAAAACTAATTTCGATTTTTTAAAATGGCTCTCCTGTGAGGTAGTGATGTGCAACATACGCCTAGTTTCCTGAAACAAGTAACATATGTCAATCACTGGGTGTGTTCAGTTTGGCCAATGACAGCGAGGAAGGACTCTGTGTTCCGAGTGCATAACAAGGTACCTATGGCTAGGCTATAAAGGATAAAACGCGATGATTTACACAGACCCTCTCTTTTCTCCCTCTTGCTCTCCATCCCCCTCTCTCTATATATATTTCACACACACACACACACACACACACACACACACACACACACACACACACACCCTCTTACTCTGTCTAATGTCCTCCTCTGTATGAACAGATGTCTCAGCGAGCCTTCAGTCAGGTACATTTCCCCCTAATCTCCGTTTCCAGAATCTCCCAGGATGCTAGGGGCTGACAGCACTTTAATCCGCACAATGAGAGAACTCTTGGAAGTTTTCAAGGAAATAGTTAATGTCACTATTGCCACAATTTACCATACACACGCACACAGGCAGACATACACAGTTCCACACAAACACACACACACAACCAAACATACACACATACACACACACTTACACACACAGGCTCACAAACGCACACAGGCACACACACAATAAAGTCAGACTTTTCCTGAAGTGTGGAGAGGTCCCCCCAAACTCTACGCCACATGAGCAAATCCTCCGGTAAGCCTGTTGGCAGGTGCTGCCTCCCCTCCTTAATCTTCACGCTTTCAGAATCTCCCATGATGCTGTGGGGGTTATCCTGAGGCTCGCCTTACCTCTGATAAAGGGAGAAGAGGGAGAGAGAAGGAGGAGGGGGAGGTTGGTGGCCCTGGAGGGACACGTGCAGATAACCACTTCCTAATTAAAGAGGGGGAGGGATGTTTCGTTCCTCTGGCTGCAGCTGCAGCTCACGCCCGGCTGCAGGCGTGCCCGGCTGCAGGAGTGGAGCACCGGAGTGACCATGTTGACTGCAGCCGAAGCCTTGCCTTCATTTGGGCCCTCAGTCTTACACAGCAGGTACTATGATGATGGGGATAGTGAGACACAAGCACTTTTAATTTAAGAGCATGGTAATCCTACGAGGGAAAATAACATTAAAAAATGACAAACAAAAGCAAATCTGTTTATCTGTCAAAGACACATTGGTGGAACTTGGAGCCAGAGTTCCTATGTTTGTGATCGTACAGTATTATTCCACTAACTCTATAAGAAGAGGTGTTAACGTTGCACTGTTTTAGTACACTGTATTTGATGCCATAACATCATTTGAAGCATGTACGAAGCTAATACATGTATGAGCCTGTGAGTTTGTCCGATGTGGCATGCATGTATCGCACCCTGGGATTGCCAAGCCCCCCTAGTCATTTATGTATGTGTAGGAAGTGAGCACACTATGGAAACATTAACTGTGCACCACACAGCACCAGCAACGTATGTGAAAGCTTTCACTTGTCCCATTATTTATTTATACTTTCTCACAGCCGAGGCATTACATCTGAGAGGTGTGCCATATTCAACATGATACAATATCTCAGTGGAAGGGACAGCTTCAGTACTGAATGTGCTGAGTTTCTTTACCTTTTCTCCCTCCCTCTCTCTCTTTTAGATTTGTTTTAGCTTAGAACGAGGTCAGGCCACCAACTCACAGCATTTAAATTGATTATTGTCAGCGCCTGCGGAAATGAGTATTGCCTTGCATAAAGTATCCAACATCAGTATCCAAAAACTTGCTGACGATTTGTTCAGACTTTCAATATTTTCTCAGTCACATAATCATGGAATCTAGACTGATGTTCGAGCTATGTTATTACAGTCCTCTATATTTTAGAACATGCCTGTTGATTATGTTGTTATTTTTATTAAATATCACTGACATACTTTACAAACAGAAAACATATTATTAGATACCTTGTTGCTTTTATTTTTTAAATAGTATAGTTTTAGGATAGTGTTAACTCGCCGATCCTATACCACAAGATTTGGATGGGACTGGATATAAAGTCAACAAACCATTAAAAAGCAAAGAAATATTGAGCATACTTTTTGTAAGTGTAACTGTTTCCAATTATTAAAGGGGCAATATGGGATTCAAACAACAACAATGTGAATCAATGGCTACACTACCAGTCAAAAGTTTTAGAACACATACTCATTAAAGGGTTTTTCTTTATTTTTACTATAGTGAAGACATCAAAACTATGGAATCATGTAGTAACCAAAAAAGTGTTAAACAAATCAAAATATATTTTATATTTGAGATTCTTAAAATAGTCACCCTTTGCCTTGATGCAGCTTTGCACACTCTTGGCATTCTCTCAACCAGCTTCACCTGGAATGTTTTTCCAACAGTCTTGAAGGAGTTCCCACATATGCTGAGCACTTGTTGGCTGCTTTTCCTTCACTCTGCTGTCCGACTCATCCCAAACCATCTCAATTTGGTTGAGGTCGGGGGATTATGGAGGCCAGGTCATCTGATCCAGCACTCCATCACTCTCCTTCTTAGTAAAATAGCCCTTACACAACCTGGAGGTATGTTGGGTCATTGTCCTGTTGAAAAACAAAATGATAGTCCGACTAAGCCCAAACCAGATGGGATGGCGTATCGCTGCAGAATGCTGTGGTAGCCATGCTGGTAGTGTGTGTATCATGAATTTCAAAAGTCAAAAAATGGAGGTACCAATCCCAGATTTCCCCTTTAAATCCTATAACAAATGTTATAGCAGTGAGTCCCCTGAATCACCTGTAACTGAATATATATCTTGATGAACAGCCAACTGAGTGAGAGGGGGATAACATTAAACCATTAGACTTCATTGTTATGGACAGTGGAATTCACTTCCATTAGTATAATGTGCCCAAGCTTCTCCACTCTCGGCTTGTGCAAATTCATATTGGATTTTTATTAAAACGCAAACCAACAGTAATAGAAGTGCCTCTGGGGTAGCTTTAAAGAAATCAATTTCCTAAACACCACACAATTACCTGCCTAATTGTCTCATTGGATTGTATTACCGTTGAAGGTGATTCCAGTTTGACCGAGAGTCAACTTGACTGCCCATCTATGAATGAATTTGTTTGACTCTGCGAGGACTCGGGGACGGTGAGCACGGCGCTTGTGTCCTTTCATTACCGCCGACAACGCCACTACGGCTCCACAACGGGGGAGCGGTTTGGGGGTCAGGGCTGCGTTTCTAAACCCAAAACCACAAGACACTGCATGAGTGCCGAGCGAGCTGGCGCGAGTCAGCTCTGGCCATCAATTGGCCCTCCAGCGACTCAGTAACAAACTATTAATGAAGTCCAGTGAAGTCTGCCAGGGGAGCCAAAATAGAGCCATAATATTTGGAATTGGAACGTGAAGACAATAAGCCAGGCTCAGCTTTGCTAATGAGCCAGGGAGAGCGAACAGGCAGACAGGATTAATTCAGGCTGACATTTATGGATAATAACCTTATGGTGGATAATACATTTGCATATTCACACCTGATGACTATGCATGAGCTCATCAAACACAAAAGAAAACAGGGAAAATGAAACAATTGGAGTACTGTCCACTACACTCTTACTATAACGTTGCTATACCGTGTGTTAGGGAGCGGGGGTGGGGAGGCGGTTGGTTGGATGAAGACGATGGCTGGGTACAAATATTTGTTAAAATTGTATCTGTAACACCCACCCCCCAAAAAATACTAAAATAAAAGAAGAACTGGTCCCCCCCAACAAAAAACATGTTAAAAAAAACATATCCTTTTTTTTCTGCTTGTATCTGTCCATGCTGTAACTGAAATGGGTAGTGAATATATCAGCACAGGAGTTGAACACTCAGGTTGCATCCCAAATGGCAGCAAATTCCCTATATATGCCCAATGGGCCCAGGTCAAAAGTAATGCACTAATAAGAGAATAGGCACCTTCAGTCAGGATAGATAGATTAGATAGATAGATTAGATAGATTAGATAGATTAGATAGATTAGATAGATTAGATAGATTAGATAGATTAGATAGATAGATAGATAGATAGATAGATCCAAAGGTGTTATTTTGTGTGTCTGATTGTAGTGTTGGCCTGTAGGAATTCGATTGCACATGCATTTATCAAGGCACAGGTACAATTTAAATAATGTTGATACAATAATGTGTGCTCTTGTAGGTTTGTAGGTCAAACTAATTAAACGTGGTTATTAATTGGTTCTACTACAAAGAGCATGCGACTACACTGGATCTCCCTCATATTGTCACAGTGGTAAAGGTCACACTAATTGGATATTGGATTAAAAAATGTCCAACATGTTTTCTACCAATTGGCTAAGGGTACAGCCACACAGGGATATTGAGTCAGAATGTTATGGATTGAGATAAGGATGTTTCAATGGGATTCATCACTTGACGGATAATGGACACCGGAGAGGATTGTCCTTCAAAATATGCACATAATGTTTTCCTTTGTGTGAATGCAACTACAAAAAGTTGAACTTTTGACAGATAAATGCATTTGCCTTTTCATATTTCTCTGTGTGTCCTTAGCCTGAATGGTTGAGCTTCCATCAAATATAGATTAGGTGACATTTATGCAATGTCCACAAATGACCTTCCCTAAATTATGATTGATATTGAATAGAATAGATCTTTATTTATCAATTCATAGGGATATAGCGTCCCTTATCTCATTGGTTTTCGTCTAGTCTACAGTATCAATCACAGTATCAATCACCATCTTGGTATGGAGAATGAATCATTTTGAAGTTAAACATGGGAATATGTATCAATTTATCTTAGAAATACTGTGATATTGCTTAATGTACAGTGAGGGAAAAAGGTATTTGATCACCTGCTGATTTTGTACGTTTGCCCACTGACAAAGAAATGATCAGTTTATCATTATAATGGTAGGTTTATTTTAACAGTGAGAGACAGAATAACAACAAAAAATCCAGAAAAACGCATGTCAAAAATGTTATAAATTGATTTGCATTATAATGAGGGAAATAAGTATTTGACCCCTTCTCAATCAGAAAGATTTCTGGCTCCCAGGTGTCTTTTATACAGGTAACGAGCTGAGATTAGGAGCACACTCTTAAAGGGCTCCTAATCTCAGTTTGTTACCTGTATAAAAGACACCTGTCCACAGAAGCAATCAATCAATCACAATCCAAACTCTCCACCATGGCCAAGACCAAAGAGCTCTCCAAGGATGTCAGGGACAAGATTGTAGACCTACACAAGGCTGGAATGGGCTACAAGACCATCGCCAAGCAGCTTGGTGAGAAGGTGACAACAGTTGGTGTGATTATTCGCAAATGGAAGAAACACAAAATAACTGTCAATCTCCCTCGGCCTGGGGCTCCATGCAAGATCTCACCTCGTGGAGTTGCAATGATAATGAGAATGGTGAAGAATCAGCCCAGTACACGGGAGGATCTTGTCAATGATCTCAAGGCAGCTGGGACCATAGTCACCAAGAAAACAATTGGTAACACACTACGCCGTGAAGGACTGAAATCCTGCAGCGCCCACAAGGTCCCCCTGCTCAAGAAAGCACATATACAGGCCCGTCTGAAGTATGCCAATGAACATCTGAATGATTCAGAGGAGAACTGGGTGGAAGTGTTGTGGTCAGATGAGACCAAAATCGAGCTCTTTGGCATCAACTCAACTCGCCGTGTTTGGAGGAGGAGGAATGCTGCCTATGACCCCAAGAACATCATCCCCACCGTCAAACATGGAGGTGGAAACATTCTGCTTTGGGGGTGTTTTTCTGCTAAGGGGACAGGACAACTTCACCGCATCAAAGGGATGATGGGCGGGGCCATGTACCATCAAATCTTGAGTGAGAACCTCCTTCCCTCAGCCAGGGCATTGAAAATGGGTCGTGGATGGGTATTCCAGCATGACAATGACCAAAAACACACAGCCAAGGCAACAAAGGAGTGGCTCAAGAAGAAGCACATTAAGGTCCTGGAGTGGCCTAGCCAGTCTCCAGACCATAATCCCATAGAAAATCTGTGGGTGGAGCTGAAGGTTCGAGTTGCCAAACGTCAGCCTCTAAACCTTAATGACTTGGAGAAGGTCTGCAAAGAGGAGTGGGACAAAATCCCTCCTGAGATGTGTGCAAACCTGGTGGCCAACTACAAGCAACGTCTGACCTCTGTGATTGCCAACAAGGGTTTTGCCACCAAGTACTAAGTCATGTTTTGCAGAGGGGTCAAATACTTATTTCCCTCATTAAAATGCAAATACATTTATAACATTTTTGACATGCGTTTTTCTGGATTTTTTGGTTGTTATTCTGTCTCTCACTGTTCAAATAAACATACCATTAAAATTATAGACTGATCATGTCTTTGTCAGTGGGCAAACGTACAAAATCAGCAGGGGATCAAATACTTTTTTCCCTCACTGTATGGGGTTGGTGGTTACTATCGAGGAAGCCATCACCATGCCCACCATGCCGAATCACCCCAATTTACCAATCACTGGAGTTCTTCCTGAAGCCAGAACCAATGAGATCATGGCATGCTGGGTCAACAAACAGCCAAAACATCCAATCCAACGTCTCCTGTCGAAAATGAAAACATGTGTCGGTTTCATCCCAATAGAGTCCCAGTAAGTGGATTAGTAAACAGCATCTCCACACTGTTAAACCCACACGGCCCCTTGATAAGGACTTAACACAGAGTGAGGGGAGTGGCAATCCTGTTAGGCTAGGGCTGCGTCTCAAATGGCAACCTATTCCCTATGTAGTGCACTTATTTTGACCCTGGGCCCAATGGGTTCTGGTAAACAATTGTGCATTACGTAGAGAATATGATGCCACTTAGGATGCATCCATAGCCTATGGGACGACAGGGAGGGGGCCTGCGGCTGGAATGGGATGGGGGAAATGGGCATAGGGATGAGGGGCTTGGGAGTATCACCGGAGGCTCTTGGCTAATCCTTACCACAGGGTCTCCCATGGGTCAATCGCTTCTGATACCGACTTCTGTCCACTTTCCTCTCAGGACCACCGAGAGGTTACAGAGCAGCAGCAGCACCAATGCCAGGTTAGCCTGATCCCAGATCAGTTTGTACTGTCTAGCCAACTATAGTCGTTTGGCATGGCAATGTAAGAATATTCGAAGATAAATGTACACAACGCAGAGGACTAGTGGTCAAGAGGGAATTTACGATCAATTGAAATAGTTGTTTTTATTCATAGCTACATGTGGCAAGTTTCATTGGTCCAAATGGTCTATACATTGAGCCTGAAACAGGATACTTGGGGGGTTGGCCATTGGCCCAATTTAATTGCAAGGAATTCTAATTGGTCAGCCACATGCTAGGCTTGAGGCAATAAACTACATCCTGTTTGTCTCTTTGTTCAGTGGAGAAACATTGAAAACAGGGAAGAATGAACATCTACCATCTACTTCCCAACATAACAACTATGATTTGTTCTCTTTGAATAAATATATTTTTCTCCCCCTGATTTTCTTTGGGGTCTGTGTTATTGAAGAATAACATCAACTGCTAACAGCAATGACCATAGGAGTTGGCAAGAGCACAAACAAATCTGGGACCAGGCTAACCAACTGTAGCTGGAGAACAAAGCTCTGACGAGAGTAGCTAGGGTTATGGTTCCATTTAACAATATAGTATTAGTAACAATGGAAACCGATACCTATAGCAGTGTAGGGCTTTTAGAAAGTTAAAACATTTATCAACATCTCACGTACCTAACACAACATCATGAGAAGAACACAAAACTTACACCAGTAAAACACCAGATCACCTTAGTTTACTTTAATCAGTCACAAGCTTCCTTTGGATTGCCTCATCTGTTTAGAAATGCATGTGTCCTCTCCACTTTCTACTGCCTTTGCCTCTTCTATTCCCCATACAGCCTTTGCCAGCCCAGCATGTGTTCTGCGGCCATCCTGTCCCTCACCAAAGAGATGAGTTATGTCACCTTTAGCGGGCACCGAAGGTGAAATGACATTTGAGCGCTGTGCCAAATGAGAGTGCAGTCTCCACTCAAACGCTCCTGTCAGAATTGATCACTGTTATTTCGGCGTGGCGCTCCAACAGGGTCCCGGGCGGCTCACCCCAATACTGCATTAAGTTAGTCCAGATAGAAGCCCTCAGCTTGGCCCCTACTGGATAAATATGATTAGAGGGGGCCTAATAGCACATTGTGGGGAGAGCACTATAGTGTATGAAGAGAAGACAGAGAAGACACAGTCAGGACTTACCCTCTGTATCATCCCCCTCTCCTCTACCTCATCTCCTTCTCCCACTCTCTCAGTTCACTCTATTCATTGTCCCTCTCACTCTCTCTCTTTCTCTCTCTCCACATCAGAGTGTATTATGGCGTTACGGTCACCTTGGGGTGTGATGGGAACAGAATAGACTACTCAACAGACAGTGAAATCAAGTTAGCTGTTATTGGTTTTAGGCCCCACTGAATGATCAGTATTCTGTAAATGCGCACACACACACACACATACACAAACACACACACACACTTGAGAACTGCTTATAACAAAGAAAAAAGTTGGCTTATGGAGAACTTTGCAAATACCCATGGCCATGACTGTGTTGTACAAAGAAGCAAATTTGTAATAATAATACAATGAGTGGTTGTGTGCATCTCTTACCACATTGTGATGCTTCTTGAGATAGCCATGCCATCATCTTTGCTCTGAATGGTTAAGAAACATACTCTTAATTGTTCCAGAAAGTTTATTGAATAGATGTGAAATAGATTAAATACGTTTGTTGGAGAGAGCTATTGGTTTGTTCCCTGAATACAATGCCTTTTATGTCCTTGTGACATTATGTGTGTACATTTTGATAAAACACAACATTTAACAGTTGGATCACTTACATCTACACTCTAACACTCCAATTGTAGTGTGTTTTCATTCAAATGAATTAGTTGTTTTCTCTTCAAATCCAAATTTTGGCATGTCCCACATCGTTTGTTTGACTTCTAGGAAGATTTTAACTCACTTAACACCATAATTTCCCCAAGTTTTCACCCTCATTGTAAAGCCCTAGTTATGTCATTTCTGAAGATTGTTAATTAATTTACATTCTTCCTTCAGATTTAAGGTCAACCCTGTTACGTGAACTGAACTCTTGTTTTAATATGGAAAAAACATTCCTTTAAAAAATATATGAAAAAAGAACATTGAGCATCTAATAGTGAAATCATGTGTAAAAGCAGGTGAACTGGTGGAAAACAGTTTTTTATACATTTGGAGAACGAAAGCTTACTAAGATAATGAAAGCTGAATGTTCTGGGAACTTGTTTTTAAATTAGGTAGTGTCATGTAAAATCTTCCCAGTGTGAAATAGTTCCCAATCGTTCTGATTGTGCTGTGATTGTGACGTCATGTTGTAAAATGTTTCACAGCGTGAAAATGTTCCCAGTCAATAATTGCACGCTCGTCTGTGTGGATGGCTGAGCTCGTGCAGATGTTTCTCTCACACCCCCTATTTAGCTAGCTAACTAGCATAACTGATCGAGATGGCTTGTTCTCAGAGGTGTGCAGTTTGAACTTGTTTTTATAGCTAGCTAGCTAACTAACAAACAAACAAACAAATATATGCACTGTCAATCGAAAACTTTGCGCCCAAGTCTCTGCTCACATCAACCCTCAGCAATTTTACGCGTGAGTCCGGTTATTTATATGCTGACCTCACGCCTCAACAAGCTTCTGATTGGTCAGAGTCAATACTCCTGGCCACCATTGATTAGCGGATGTGTGAAGCAAATGCACGTGCCCACAGAACAGTTTTTTTAGGTCGAGGGAGGGTGTGAGAAACATCCGCACGAGCTCAGCCATCCACATAAAGAGATGCAATTATTAAACTGGGAACATTTTCAATCTGGGACAAATTTTACAGCATGACGTCACAATCAGAATACAATCAGAATGATCAGAACGATTGGGAACTATTTCATGCTGGGAAGATTTTTACATGACAGGTGGCAGGGAGGTTCTGTGAGGTTCCTTACATTCTAAGAACGGAATTGATAGATTATTTAAAGGCATTAAATAACATACTTAGAATATTCTCTGCTGCAAAAGTTTTGTTTTCTTAACACTCTAAAAGGTTGTCTAGAGTTTTTTGAATAACATTCTTAAAACTGTCACTGGGATTTTTTTAAACACTGCTAGCTTACATTCGATTAACTTTTTGAACTCCAAGCACAGATACAGATGTTGGATCTTAATTTGACCCCTCCTGCAGCAGGAGGATTTGAATGAGTGATATTTAGAATCGCCGCCAGGGGGCAGCTGGAAGCGGTATTTGTATGCTATACAATAACTTAGACTGCAGGTCCATGAGACGTCAGTTCAAGAAGCCTATGTAGGCTATGTGCAGGCTGCACTGCATCTCGTGTGAATTATTATGTGGATTATAATCAATTGAAATTTGTAGGGGGTAGATGTATTTTTCGTTAGGGAAAATAATTTGTTTTCATCAATTGTTTTATTATTGTCACGCCTACTCCTGTTCCCTCTCTCTGGCGCTCAACAACGCCTGTCTACTTACCACAGGTCCTGGCAACCCACATTATGCACACCTGGCAACCATCATTACCTTGATTACTTCCCCTTTATTTAGCCCTCAGTAGCCTCAGTCTTCAGGCAGTATTGGTTTTATTCACGTTCAGTACGCTTCTCCTGTTTCGTTTATCTGCTTATTCTCATTATTACACTCACCTTCTGCACCTGCTTCCTGACTCCTAGCGTATACGTTACATTTATATGTTCAAGGCAAGCAATAGGCCAAAAAATATATATTATTTGTTACTTTTTTTTAGGGGGTAGATCAGCTTTAATATTTCAGATAGATTGTAACTTCCATCAAAGTAATTGTCTGCATCACTTCCAATCCCCCATATGTTTTTTTTCTTGCATATACAGTTGAAGTCGGAAGTTTACATACACCTTAGCCAAATACATTTAAACTCAGTTTTTCACTATTGCTGACATTTAATCCTAGTAAATATTCCCTGTTTTAGCTCAGTTAGGATCACCACTTTATTTTAAGAATGTGAAATGTCAGAATAATAGTAGAGAGAATTATTTATTTAAGCTTTTATTTCTTTCATCACAGTCCCAGTGGGTCAGAAGTTTACATACACTCAATTAGTATTTGGTAGCATTGCCTTTAAATTGTTTAACTTGGGTCAAACGTTTCGGGTAGCCTTCCACAAGCTTCCCACAATAAGTTGGGTGAATTTTGGCCCGTTCCTCCTGACCGAGCTGGTGTAACTGAATCAGGTTTGCAGGCCTCCTTGCTCGCACAGGCTTTTTCAGTTCTGCCAACACATTTTCTATAGGATTGAGGTCAGGGCTTTGTAATGGCCACTCCAATACCTTGACTTTGTTGTCCTTAAGTCACTTTGCCACAACTTTGGAAGTATGCTTGGGGTCATTGTCCATTTGGAAGACCCATTTGCGACCAAGCTTTAACTTCCTGACTGATGTCTTGAGATGTTGCTTCAATACATCTACATAATTCTCCTTCATCATGATGCCATCTATTTTATGAAGTGCACCAGTCCCTCCTGCAGCAAAGCACCCCCACAGCATGATGCTGCCAACCCCGTGCTTCACGGTTGGGATGGTGTTCTTCGGCTTGCAAGCGCCCCCTTTTTCCTCAAAACATAACGATGGTCATTATGGCCAAACAGTTCTATTTTTATTTCATCAGACCAGAGGACATTTCTCCAAAAAGTATGATCTTTGTCCCCATGTGCAGTTGCAAACCGTAGTCTGGCTTTTTTATGGCGGTTTTGGAGCAGTGGCTTCTTCCTTGCTGAGCGGCCTTTCAGGTTATGTCGATATAGGACTCGTTTTACTGTGGATATAGATACTTTTGTACCTGTTTCCTCCAGCATCTTCACAAGGTCCTTTGGTGTTGTTCTGGGATTGATTTGCACTTTTCGCACCAAAGTACGTTAATCTCTAGGAGACAGAACGCCTCTCCTTCCTCAGCGGTATGACGGCTGCGTGGTCCCATGATGTTTATACTTACTTTATACTTGCGTACTATTGTTTGTACAGATGAACGTGGTACCTTCAGGCGTTTGGAAATTGCTCCCAAGGATGAACCAGACTTGTGGAGGTCTACAATTATTTTTCTGAGGTCTTGGCGTATTTCTTTTATAATAATAATAATATAATATGCCATTTAGCAGACGCTTTTATCCAAAGCGACTTACAGTCATGCGTGCATACATTTTTTTTTTTGTGTATGGGTGGTCCCGGGGATCGAACCCACTACCTTAGCGTTACAAGCGCCATGCTCTACCAGCTGAGCTACAGAGGACCACCACTTTTGATATTCCCATGATGTCAAGCAAAGAGGCACTGAGTTTGAAGGTAGGCCTTGAACTATATCCACAGACACACCTCCAACTGACTCAAATGATGTCAGAATTATCAGAACCTTATAAAGCCATGACATCATTTTCTGGAATTTTCCAAGCTGTTTAAAGGCACAGTCAACTTAGTGTATGTAAACTTCTGACCAACTGGAATTGTGATACAGTGAATTATAAGTGAAATAATCTGTATGTAAACAATTGTTGGAAAAATTACTTGTGTTACGCACAAAGTAGAAGACCTAACCGACTTGCCAAAACTATAGTTTGTTAACAAGAAATTTCTGGATTGGTTGAAAAATGAGTTTTAATGACTCCAACCTAAGTGTATGTAAACTTCCGACTTCAACTGTATATAAAACGATACAAGATTCAAGACTTCGTGCTTACAGAATTCTTGCCACCAAGAAAATGTTGAATATTTGGAGCACACAATAATCGCAGCTCTGTAGATTTTGTTATGAGGATACAGAATCAATAGACCATTTGTTCTGGTATTGCCCTCATTTAGCCTGTTTCTGGTCTCAGGTTCAGGAATGGCTGAAAAAGCATAACAATCTAAAATTGACCCTAGAAATAGCATTGATGTGAAATCTGGAGAGACCTGGTCAGTCAATTACTTATATACTAATACTCTTAGTAAAAGTATTTGTCTTCAACTCGCAATCTGTGGATTCTATTCGATTAGATCGATTCAAATTGTATGTTAAACATCACATCATAGTTTAAAGATATATGGCGCGTAGAAATCCGAAGAGGGTGGCCAGCAGAGATTGGTGGGATGGGCTGTGGGAAACTAGGAGATCAGCTCACAATAATGTCCGGAAAGACGGAAATGGAATGGCATCAAACACCTGGAAACCATATGTTTGACGTATTTGATACCATTCCACTGATTCCGCTCCAGGTCATTACCACAAGCCTGTTCTCCCCAATTAAGGTGCCACCAACCTCCTGTGATGTGCACACACACACATACACACATGTAAATAGTGCCACACATGCACTCAAATGTATAAAGTTGGTCAAGGTGTTTTTGCATTATTGTTTTCTGTTGTTGTTTTTCTCTTTTTTCTCTTTTGTTCATTTTGTTGGTTGTTGGTGCATTGGGGGACGGTGGCTTGAGAGGGGGGTTTGGGGGTGGGGAATGGAGGGAGAGTTTTTTTTTTCTCAGGGGGTGGTGGGATGTGGGGTACTTTGGGGAGAGGTCTTTGGGAGGGGTCTCGGATGGTTGGTGGCCTGGCGTTGGGAGCTTGGGCCGGTGGCTGATAGGTTGCTGGTTCGAGATCTGACGACTTGCCCTTTGGCGGAGTGCTTGAACCTGTTTGCTCCTGTGGGTCCAGATGACTGAATGTAATGTGAATGTTGAGCGGCTTCACTGCAGGTGGATTGTATGTGTTAATATAAAAACTATAAAAAATAACGTAAGTTGAGACCCCGAAACATACTCACTTTACACTACTGTAATAAAAACTGATTACAATTTTTCTCTTTGACCAAGTGGATCATTTATCTTTAGGCTCCCCTACTGGTATATATAAAACAAATTATAGATCGAACTCCATTAGATTATATGCATAACTTTTTCTAAATTACAAAATATTATATAAATGTACCTCAAAATCATTTTGTTGGAGGGACTTAAAAAGTTGAGATGAGAAAGAGGATTTTTTTTTGTTGAGCAAGACTAGTGCCATCCAGGAAAAGTGTTGAAAATGTTTCGGTGACATACAGTGCATTTGGAAAGTATTCAGACCCCCTTGGCTTTTTCCACATTTTGTTACGTTACATCCTTATAAAAATATATATAATTCTCATCAATCTACACACAATACCCCATAATGACAAAGCAAAAACAGTTTTAGCAAAATTATTGCACACCCGAGCCACTGCCTGTTCACCCCGCTATCATCCAGAAGGCGAGGTCAGTACAGGTACATCAAAGCTGGAACCGAGAGAATGAAAAACAGCATCTATCTCAAGGCCATCAGACTGTTTAATAGCCATCACTAGCACATTAGAGGCTGCTGCTGCCTATTGAAATCACTGGCCACTTTAAGAAATGGAACACTAGTCACTTTAATAATGTTTACATATCTTGCATTACTCATCTCATATGTATATACTGTACTATATTCTATAATATTCTACTGTATCTTAGTCCATGCTGCTCTGTCATTGCTTGTCCATATATGTATATATTCTTAAATTCCATTCCTTACTTATATATACTGTGTGTATTGGGTATATGTTGTGAAATTGTTAGATATTACTTGTTAGATATTACTGCACTCTCGGAGCTAGAAGCACAAGCATTTCGCTACACCCGCAATAACATCTGCTATACACGTATATGTGACAAATCAAATTTAATTTGACATTTATTAAAAATAAAAACTGAAATATCACAAATGTTTGCTAATTTATTAAATATAAAAAACAGAAATACCTTATTTACATAAGTATTCAGAACCTTTGCTATGAGACTTGAAATTGAGCTCAAGTGCATCCTTTTTCCATTGATCATCCTTGAGATGTTTCTACAACTTGATTGGACATGATTTGGAAAGGCATATAAGGTCCCACAGATGACAGTGCATGTCAGAGTAAAATCCAAGCCATGAGGTCGAAGAAATTGTCCATAGAGCTCCGAGACAGGATTGTGTCGAGGCACAGATCTGGGGAAGGGTACCAAAAAATGTCTGCAGCATTGAAGGTCCCCAAGAACACATTGGCCTCCATCATTCTTAAATGGAAGAAGTTTGGAATCACCAAGACTCTTCCTAGAGCTGGCCGCCCGGCCAAACTGAGCAATCGGGGAGAAGGACCTTGGTCAGGAAGGTGACCAAGAACCCGATGGTCACTCTAAGAGAGCTCCAGAGTTCCTCTGTGGAGATGGGAGAACCTTCCAGAAGGACAACTTTCTCTGCAGCACTCCACCAATCAGGCCTTTATGGTAGAGTGGCCAGACGGAAGCCACTCCTCAGTAAAAAGACACATGACAGCCCGCTTGGAGTTTGCCAAAAGGCACCTATAGGACCCTCAGACCATGAGAAACAAGATTATCTGGTCTGATGAGACCAAGATTGAACCCTTTTCCTGAATGCCAAGTTCACATCTGGAGGAAACCAGGCACCGCTCATCACCTGGTGGTGGCAGCGCATGCTGTGGGGATGTTCCGGGACAAGTCTCTGAATGTCCTTGAATGGCCCAGCCAGAGCCCGGACTTGAACCTGATCAAAACATCTGGAGAGGCCTGAAAATAACTGTGCAGTGACGCTCCCCATCCAACCTGACAGACATTGAGAGGATCTGTAGAGAAGAATGGGAGAAACTCCCCAAATACAGGTGTGCCAAGCTTGTAGCGTCATACCCGACAATACACGAGCCTGTAAACACTGCCAAAGGTGCTTCAACAAATTACTGAGTAAAGGGTCTGAATACTTATGTAAATGTGATATCAGCAAAAAAAATCTAAAAACCAGTTTTTGCTTTGTCATTATGGGGTATTGTGTGTAGATTGTTGAGGGGGAAAAAACAATTTAATCAATTTTAGAATAAGGCTGTAACCTAACAAAATGTGGAAAAAGTGAAGGGGTCTGAATACTTTCCGAATGCACTGTGAAGTGGTTTCTGTAAGAATTACAGGAGGGGGTGGGGGGGACATTTAAAAGAAAAGATATTACCATTTATACAGTAAATGGTAAAATTGCCAGATATGATTGCATTTTAGAACCGATTCAAGATGAATGGTTTTGACCACTAACGTTTTAGGCAAATTAATTTTGCATGGCCCGGTGCCCTGGTTGTGCATGGTTTGCTTAATTTCGACCATTCCATTGATCCTAAAGAGATATCTCCACCCACCTGGGCACCGGGCCATGCAAAATTAACTTGCCCATTGCTTCAATACACGCTCCAAACCGTTCAATAGTTAGGCTATCCATATTACTGGAGCTTATATTCTTTCTATTTCTGTGGCAGATTCATGGCAGCAATTCAGATAGCCACAATTTAGCTAATGCATTGAGATAGCCTATAGCTGCGGAATTTAGATAATGCATTGACATATACTGTAGCTAGCTAGCTTGCTGAAATTATAACAGAGAGAACAAATTATATACCTATTTGATAATGTCTGTGTGCATGTTCAAATATGAATGAAGTCTGGAATCCAACATGGTTTCACTGGAATTATCAAATGGCAAGAGTCAGACAAGCGTCAACCCTCAACATGTCAACAGCTTTTATAGGCACGGTTTAGCTGAGACTCATCTCTTGACAGGTAGGCTGGTAGTCTTTTTCTGAAATAATTATTTTCACCTGTCTTAACTGAAATGGTGCTCACATACCTTTCATTAGCTGGCTAAGGTTAGCATGCTAGCTAGTTACACTGACAGCTGTCAGTCAGTGCCCTATTTGTTGTTAATTCTCTGCTACACGTGGAAATCACCACAACGTTCCCACCCCTGATTCCTGAATAGGTATTAGCAGCCTGTGTCAGACTTCATTAACGAGAATTTCCTCTCTAGGACAGAAATTACTCGAAATAGGTGCGGCAACTTCCTGAGGTATGCCTTTAACTCCAAATTTTTTTTTTTTTTTTTTTTACATGAATCGATACTATTGGTTCCCCTTTACGTCTGTATGAACGTTTCACAACCATTGAATAATTAATTGTATTTAAAATAGCTTGTCATCAAACTCTTAAGTTCATTGGCTCTCAAAGTTGTCCGTCAAACCCCATATCTCCACCACAGCTCTTGAAGTGAAGCGCACATCTTCACTCCTGAGGATAGTTTTGTTCATGGGTTCTTAGCCAGACGTGATCAGAGTTAAGTTGCACTTTAATTACCTTCTGCCTTTGTAATATGATATATTTCTGGAGTAAGATAAGTATTTCTCAGATAAAACTGCTGTTGAAATTGTGTTTGGAGGGCGAGTGCAAATCAAATGGCTAGTAGCTTTGGCTAACCCAGAATCTGACAGACAAAGTTGAATCTCCTGTTTTTAGTTCCCCATATGATCTCTACTTGTTGGCTAACTAGCCACCTTGTCATTGGCACAAACAGTTAACAGATTAATCAGATGTGTGTGGCAATAACTAACTAGCTATCACATTAGGTTGCCACTAGATCCTCTGTAGCTCAGCTGGTAGAGCACGGTGCTTGTAAAGCCAAGGTAGTGGGTTCGATCCTCGGGACCACCCATACACAAAAATGTATGCACGCATGACTGTAAGTCGCTTTGGATAAAAGCGTCTGCTAAATGGCATATTATTATTATTATTATATTAGATAACTGGCTGTGTGTGTGTGCGTGTGTGTCTGTCTAAAAGTAATTCTGTTTTTATGACAAAAGGCCTATAAGCACATCTGTCATACAGTCAGTGTATCATCTCAGTATGAGTTGTGCCATATACTGGGGGTGTATGTCTTTTTATTTACAGCTTGTAGCGGAACAACCGAGGGGGAAGAGAATGCGCCAGCCTAGCCCTTGATCATGACTCACAGTTCCATTACAATACACATACGTCATTGGATGAAGGCATCTTCTGAATGGGGGAGTTTTGTTAAGAGCCCCAACGCTTAATCTGAACATTAACAGGCATTGCTTGGGGTACGCCTTTGGAAGCTTGAAGTTATTATCTTTCATATCAGTGAGATTTTTTTTTTTTTTTTTACAAAATGTTAAATTGATACACACCTTGATAGGGTTAGTGTTCCCATACGGCCATATCTCCATGTTACAGTGCTTGTTTATGGAAGACAAGAGGCGACCACCTGTGCTAATTAGCTATCTAGCATCCTCTGAACACCTGAGTGTAAGCGTAACTCGGGAAGTGTAGCGGAAGTGTAGTTTCATCTGATTGAGGCACCCATAGCTGTATTTGTTATTTTAAGGATTCTTGCTCGCTGATGAAATATTTGATTATTGACGTTTCTTAATGTTCAAACACACCGTTGGGATTGTTAATTTTTTACTCTTACTTGAGTAGTTTCTTAAGAGGGCTACTTTAATTTTTACTTGACTAGATTACAATCTAAGTGACAGTACTTTTACTTAAGTACAGATTTTCAGTACTCTACCCACCTACAACTAACTATAAAACGTGGGCGAGCATCCACACTGGAGAAAAGCTTATCATTCTACAGTACGCCTACATCTGTCAATCAACTGACAGCCCAAATCAGCTCATCAACTCAGCCAGGGAAACACAAACAGCCTATTATCGGTTTTCACACCTTTCATTATGTGACAATGGATAGGCTAACGGGTAGCCTACAAAATGTAGCCTATTGGAATATATTCAAATAATAAGGGGCCTATTGCAACCACTGATGGCACTAGATTATCACCAGCTGATACTCATTAACCATCAATATGCGTACAGCTGATCTCAATTGCAACCATTATTGGTCACCTCATTACCGCCCCCTAAAAGATGTTACCTTAGTCAGATATCTGTATATAATGATGAGATGCTCATGTCTCCACCCTAACTATGGGAGTCGTTGTCCTAAAGGCCAACCTGGACTCAGAGATAGACGTAACATAGTAAAGGTAAATCCGGGAGACAACAATAAGTATGATATGTAAAGTTTTGTATGGTATGTATTAATTTGTGGATGTCCATCATCCATTTCTTATGGTATGTTACGAATTGCAATTTGTACAATATATTATCAGTTTGCGAAACGTATGATATGTTTTACGAATTCCAATCTGTTGTTAGGAGTTAGGTTAAAGGGTTAGAAATAGGGTTAGGGTAAGGATTAGCTAACATGCTAAGTAGTTTCAACGTAGCTCAAAAGTAGTAAGTAGTTGCGATTTAGCTCAAATGCTAAAGTTATCTGTGATAAGATTCGAACACACAACCTTTGGTTTGCTAGTCATTCGCATTATACGCCTACCCATCCACCCTGACCAACCACCCTTTCGTTTTTTCTTAAGTAACCTTTTGTCTTATGTAACCATACCAAACGTGTAACATTATCATACTAATTAAATGCGGAAGACACATTAAGAGTCCCAGATTTACGTTTACTATGTCTAGTCTATGAGATCAGGCTGCAAAGGCAGGAAGGCAGGCGACAAGTTTAGGTGTGCATATTAAGCCCATTGAAACGCATTGGGCTTATTCTGGACAGATTTAGGCGAGAGTGAGCCCTCTCGCTCCATCTCTTCCTCTCTGCCTTAGTCCTGCTTGCAACCAAAGTCAAGATATGTTCGCCCTCTAGTGTTCCATTATTAAAGTGACCAGTGATTCCATGTCTATGTACTCGCCGACAAATTCTCACAAAGCACCCGGATCTGCGCCCCCTGTATCTCCATCTTTTCTTCATACGAATGACAAGTGGGCCTAGTCCGGGAGCAACAACGTCACTCATTAAGTAAAAACATCTTCTTCCAGTTCGAGGTGAATAAACACTGTTCTGATATCGAGAAGCTCTTTTCAGTCATAGGATACGGTAGCAGCAGCATTATGTGAAAAAAAAAAAAGTTACAAACAATGCGAAAAAACATACAAAATAGCACAATTGGTTATGAGCCAGTAAAACAGCAGCCATCCCCTCCGGATAACGAATGGCGGTGGTTCGCGGTTTCAGTTTTGCCCGAATGCTGCCATCTATCCACGTTTTTTGGTTTGGGTTGGTTTTAATAGTCACAGTGGGAACAACATCCCCTATACACTTCCTGATTAACTCAGTCCGTGTATACGTCAATATTATTCTCAGAGGCAACCCGGAACAAATCCCAGTCCGTGTGATCAAAACAATCTTGAAGCATGGATTCCGATTGGTCAGACCAGCGTTGAATAGACCTTAGCAGGGGTACTTCCTGTATGAGATTCTGCGTATAGGAAGGGAGGAGTAGGATGGAGTCATGATCTGATTTGCCAAAGGGAGGGCGGGGGAGGGCCTTGTAGCCATCCCGGAAGGGGGAGTAACAATGGTCAAGAGTTTTTGATGGGCGAGTACTACAGGCAATGGTAGCGTTTTCCTCAAATTTGCTTTGTTAAAATCCTCAGCTACAATAAATGCGGCCTCAGGATATATGGTTTCCAGTTTGCACAAACTCCAGTGTAGGTCCTTGAGGGCCGCTGTGGTATCGGCTTGAGGAGGAATATAACCGAAGAGAATTCTCTTGGGAGGTAATACGGTCGGCATTTGATTGTGAGGTATTCTAGGTCAGGTGAACAAAACGACTTGAGTTCCTGTACGTTATCACAATCACACCATGAGTAGTTAATCATGAAATATACACCACCACCTTTCTTCTTCCCGGAGAGTTCTTTATTCCTTTCTGCGCAATGTACTGAGAACCCAACTGACTGTATGGACGGAGACTGTATATCCAGAGAGAGCCATGATTCTGTGAAAAAGAGTATGTTACAGTCCCTGATGTCTCTCTGGAAGGAGATCCTCACCCTGAGCTCGTCTTCTTTACTGTCCAGGGACTGAACATTAGCGAGTAATATACCCTGAAGCGGTGGATGTTGTGCAGTCCACTCCGAATACCACTTCTCCGCCAGTGGCGTCTTGGAGCAGCCTCTGGGATAAGTTAAATTGCCCTGGGAGGTACGAGAAAGTCGTATTTCTGGTCATAATGCTGGTGAGTTACCGCCGCTCTGATATCCAAAAGTTATTTCCGGCTGTATGTAATAACACAAAAAAACGTTCTGGGCTAATAAGGTAAAAAATTACACACACACAAAAAAAAATACTGCAAAGGTGCATTGCCATGTCTGTCAGCACCATCTTCAGGTTACAGTAATAGGACCTAGGCCTAGCATTTGTGCGAGTGAGAGAGAAAATGATTGATAGCATGCCCTGATCCCAATGACTCGACTGCCCCCACATGGAGAGAAAGAGAACGGCTAATTTTAAGGGTATCGCGAGGCTCATTTGAATTTCCTGATGCAGCAGGAAAGTTCAAGACAAAAGAGTGATCAAGTTAAGATTTGACATCTGTAAAAAAGAAATTCATTTGATTAGGCATTAATCCTTAAAAGTCTATTGACGCACCGGTGCGTCAATCGAAAAAACATAAAAAAATCTCCATCAAAATGTGCCAGTTTAAGCTAGATATATATCTTCTTGTATGGGCTGTGTATAAATCCACCACACCCGCATCTGGGGTGGAAAGTGGGTGAGCTACAGCGGTGTTTGTCAGACCAGGAGACATCCCGAAAATCGCTCTTCTCACGAAAACGTCTGTATCATCCGAACGTTTGAACAGACTACACACTATGGAAAGATGAGATTCTCACGAACACGATTGCTGTTTTGCTCTACGACCCCCACAAGTGTCACGGGACTCGTCTGAAGGTACAATGCATTCGGAAAGTATTCAGACCCCTTGAATTTTACCACATTTTGTTACGTTACAGCCTTATTCTAAAATGCATTCAATTGGTTTTTTCCCTCATCAATCTACAAACAATACCCCATAATGACAAAGCAAAAACAGGTTTTTAGAAATTTTTGAAAATGTATAATAAATAAAACTACTTAAATATGACATTTGCATAAGTATTCAGACCCTTTACTCAGTACTTTGTTGAAAACAATTGGTAACACACTACGCCGTGAAGGACTGAAATTCTGCAGTGCCCTCAAGGTCCCCCTGCTCAAGAAAGCACATATACAGGGCCGTCTGAAGTTTGCCAATGAACATCTGAATGATTCAGAGGAGAACTGGGTGAAAGTGTTGTGGTCAGATGAGACCAAAATCGAGCTCTTTGGCATCAACTCAACTCGCCGTGTTTGGAGGAGGTGGAATGCTGCCTATGACCCCAAGAACACCATCCCCACCATCAAACATGGAGGTGGAAACATTATGCTTTGGGGGTGTTTTTCTGCTAAGGGGACAGGACAACTTCACCGCATCAAAGGGACGATGGATGGGGCTATGTACCGTCAAATCTTGGGTGAGAACGCCCTTCCCTCAGCCAGGGCATTGAAAATGGGTCGTGGATGGGTATTCCAGCATGACAATGACCCAAAACACATGGCCAAGGCAACAAAGGAGTGGCTCAAGAAGAAGCACATTAAGGTCCTGGAGTGGCCTAGCCAGTCTCCAGACTTTAATCCCATAGAAAATCTGTGGAGGGAGCTGAAGGTTCGAGTTGCCAAACGTCAGCCTCGAAACCTTAATGACTTGGAGAAGATCTGCAAAGAGGAGTGGGACAAAATCCCTCCTGAGATGTGTGCAAACCTGGTGGCCAACTACAAGAAACGTCTGACCTCTGTGATTGCCAACAAGTGTTTTGCCACCAAGTACTAAGTCATGTTTTGCAGAGGAGTCAAATACTTATTTCCCAATTTATAACATTTTTTACATGCGTTTTTCTGGATTTTTTTGTTGTTATTCTGTCTCTCACTGTTCAAATAAACCTACCAGTAAAATTATAGACTGATCATGTCTTTGTCAGTGGGCAAACATACAAAATCAGCAGGGGATCAAATACTTTTTCCCTCACTATAATTAACTACTTTGAGAGCGAGAGAGAGAGCAAGAGAGAGGCGTGGACTTTCTGCACTATAATTTGTATTTTGGGGAACATTTGCCTGTAGCTGTTGAGTGTCACAATTGCAATGGCTCACAAACGGTCAATGGAAATGTCAGCTAATTCTGAGCGTTAAGTGCCATTTCACATGACTTGCAAATTGTTGTGTTGCCATCTGTCACAGAATGAGATGTGCCTCTAACTACGATGCACAGTTCCTCATAGGAACACATGGTATATCAAATAAAGAGACACCAGATGGGTCTTCTTCTTTTAAGGAGACCGGAGTAACAATTCCCCCCTTTGCTTTTTTTGTTTTTGTTTTTTTAACAGGACAGATGTAAGCAGCGTTGGGGAGCTGTCTTCGATCCCCCGTCGCCGAGGGGCATGTGTGGTCCAGAGTGGGAGCTTAGACCACTACAGCAGACTTAAGCACCAGATGCGTCTTCTTAACAAGATTAACAGGAAATATTGGATTTCATTTCTTATTGAAGGACTAATGTTCATGGCAATGTAAACATGTGATTGATATATCTGAAATCGCTAAAACAAATGTGCAGTCTTGGGCAAACCAAATGAGAAGTGCAAGGCATTCCCAGTGGCTGTGACATAATAATGATGTCATATTCTGCTGCCATGAAGACGGCAGGGAAAGATGTCACATGTGTTTTGTTAATTGGTCAGATAACCGGATTACAACCAGTTAAACATTTATTATTCTGGTTGCTAAAAATAAAATTAAATAAAGTATTTTACAACCAGTATAACGTGACCATGGCGCAACCAAAGACATAATAATGACGTCATTGCAACCAGTTTTTCCCGCTGGGTTTTGATGTTCTAGTGTCATGCTTCCATTTAGATTTCCTTCGATTCCTAATGATTCTATGGGGGTTATGCAAATAATGTTTAATGAGATGAGCTAATGATCCTCAGCCTATTGGTCATGTGAGATCCATTATATTGGAGTGTCCTTGAGCACTATGTAAATCTGTTGGGTATGTACTGTTTGAAAGACTGTGTCCTCCTGTTGCGGAAACCTCTCTCTCACTCTGTCTCCCTCCATCTCTCTCTCTCGCTCTCTCACAGTATGGGCGGAACACCCGGAGCTTCCGTATTACCTGATTAACAGCAAACATCTGCTTCTCTCTGCCACACAGTCGTCCGGTGATGAGGAATCCTCTCTCTTGTAGTCTTTGGGTGTTTGTGAGTGACACCGCCCTCTCCACCTCATGTTCCCTTTATACTCTCTCAGGCCAATCTCCCCCAACCTCCTCTCAGCCCCAACCGACCTCCCCTCGGCCCCCTGGTTAGCCAGCAGGCTGCGACCCGCCTGGCTCCGACCTGTCTTACTTGCCCAGGGTCGCAGACGGCCAGGGCTAATGTGACAGACACATCTGCTAATCAACCGCCGAAGCAGGTACTCACCAGCTGTGTTCGGATGTAAGGGGTTGTTCGGGTTGGCCTGCAGGAGCCCCATGATGCATCTCTGCTGACTGAGACAGACGGGCAGATGCACTCGGCTCCACAGAGGAAGGAGAGAGCGTCCTGACTTTAGCAACACCCTGGTGGAGGAGAAGAGGGATCTCGGACACAGGAAACTTGAAGCTGGAAGTTACTTTCAGATGTTTCGGGGTTGAAAACTATTTAAGGCTGTCAAATAAGAAAAGTTTTTATCATTGCGACTACAAAAACGGCCTAATCGATGACAGTATTTCCTTCTATTCTATGCCTTTTGACCAGAAAGAGCTGTAGAGAGTAGATCCCATACAAAACCAAACATTGGTTTCTTTGAAAGTTTGGAATTGATAATAATATAGGCTTCCCTATTGCAGCGATGACAATCAATGCTAACACAATGGGAAGACAAACTGCTCCAGAGCTGCAACTCTCCAAACAATCTGCACAAACAAAAGCTAACCAAGCCCTCTCTGGCACTAATTGTTAATAAGAGGGTTCAGCGTAATTCATTTTTTCTTTGTTCGTCTCTCCAATTTATCCTCTAGATTGTGTGTGTGTGTGTGTGTGTGTGATATATGTGAGTGTCTTTGGGGTCCAATCCAATCTAACACTTCTGTTTCCACTGGAAGAGCTTTTCAACAATCATTCCCAACAGGCATTGAGGCAGGCAAGAGATTGAGAGACTCGAAAACACACAGTGTATTTCCATTTCCCACCTATTCCCTTCACTAACAGATGCGTTTCATATGTAAATGGGAGTGCACCTTCGAGACTTTGTGATTGAGCTGTCGGCGAGGCAAAGTTCAACTCAGTTGTTGTAGTAACTCTTGGTGGCTTTTGATGCAGCAGTAAAGGAGCCATGGACATGGAACGACATGGAGTCACTACGTTTGCATATTGAAATAGACAGCTGCCAAACACAATTTAAGTCTTTATTGGTGTCTTTTGAGACTTGAGTGTTACCATTTACCGTGTGTTTTTACCCAATACTACAGAGCTACCAAACTACCAGAAATCAGTCATTTTCAATGGAAGGAGGTAGTGTGAGGTGACAGTGATGTGGCTGTTGGCAACACAACACAAGTTGAGCAAGGTTTAATTATCCAAATGATCGGGCATATGACGGCGCGATAACCAATCAGGGAATGTCTTACTTGATAGCTTTTATATTGTTCAGGATAGGCTACCACCCAAGTTCTGTTTTGCATGTAGTATGGTGAAGTTTCCCCTAGATGCTGATCTTGGGTCAGTTTAGCATTCTCCCCATTAATGGTTAAGGTTAGGGAAGGGGAAGCTGGTCCTAGATCTTTACCTAGGGGAAACTTCACCCCAGAGTGTTTTCCATGGTGTTCAGAAAAATCACCCACAAGGTGTGATGCCTTACTACAACGTAGTGTGAAAACGCACTGTTAATCTGTCAATATTTATGAAATCAAAACTGTTACCATTAAATATAGGAGAAATACACTGAGTGTACAAAACAATAGGAACACCTGCTCTTTCTATGACAGACTGACCAGGTGAAAGCTATGATCCCTTATTGATGTCACTTGTTAAATCCACTTTAATCAGTGTAGATAAAGAGGAGCAGACAGATTAAAGAAGGATTTTTAAGCATTGAGACAATTGAGACATGGATTGTGAATGTGTGCCATTCAGAGGGTGAATGGGCAAGACAAAATATTTAAGTGCCTTTGAATAATAATAATAAGCCATTTAGCAGACGCTTTTATCCAAAGCGACTTACAGTCGTGCGTGCATAAATTTTTTGTGTATGGGTGGTCCCGGGGATCGAACCCACTACCTTGGCGTTACAAGCGCCGTGCTCTACCAGCTGAGCTACAGAGGACCACTGAATGGGGTATGGTAGTAGGTGCCAGGCGCACCGGTTTGAGTGTGTCAAGAACTACAACGCTGCTGGGTTTTTTACACTCAACAGTTTCCCGTGTGTATCAAGAATGGTCCACCACCCAAGGGACATCCAGCCAACTTGACACAACTGTGGGTAGCATTGGAGTCAACACAGGCCAGCATCCCCGTTGAATGCTTTCGACACCTTGTAGAGTCCATGCCCCAATGAATTGAGGCTGTTCTGAGGGCATAAGGGGGTCCAACTCAACATTAAGAAGGTGTTCCTAATGTTTTGTACACTCAGTGTTTATTGTGCTGAACGTTTTGGTTTATTTAATGCAGAGTTTTCTTGCCCAGCACTGAATTGTAGTACAATATGCCATTTACTGCATTGCATTCTATTCCACCATTATCGAATTGTTCTCTTGTTTTCTCTTAGTGCTGAAGTTTGATTGACTTCTCACAGTAGCCACCCTTTCATTTGATATCTTCTACTTTGTTTAGACACAATGAAATTGCCACACTACTTTGAACCTTATCATGTCAGAATCAAATTGGAATTAATCTAATTAGATTAGTAAATTAGCAGCGACTGGATTAATTAAATTAGCTGTCAAATCCTCAAAGCTTTTTTTTCAGGAAATACGCAGAATAGCGAAGGTCTGCAAGCTTCTACATTTGCGCTCTTCTCTTTAAAAATAAACGGTACTGCTGGGCATCAAATGCAGGGTTTTACCCATGGACTGTTTACTGGAATCTGTGTAGAATTGTTTGAACTCTTCACTCTTAAAAAAAATAGGTGCTATCTAGAACCTTAAAGGGTTCTACGGCTGTCCCCATAGGAGAACCCTTTGAAGAACCCTTTTTTGGTTCCAGGTACAAACCTTTTGAGTTCCATGTAAAACCTCTTCCACAGAGGGTTCTACATGGAACCCAAAAGGGTTGTACCTGGAACCAAAAAGGGTTCTCCTATGGGGACAGCCAAAGAACCCTTTTGGAACCCTTTTTTCTAAGAGTGTTTGATAGCACAACGAATTATATGGCCTCACAACTTATCTCAAAGCCGCCACGCATACACTGTACACAAGCACAGCGATACCTATGCATTGATAGGCACGCTGCGTCTACCGCATGCCTAGGCTACCGCTGCTTAGGCTTATCTCGGCATCACACGAGTGGGTTACTTTGGGGAAAGCATTTTTGTGATACTGGTTCACTTTACTCGTTTATACAGGAACTTTTGATTGCTGAAAGTCTATTTTTTTACACACACACACACACACACACACACACCCACCCACCCACTTGGGTTGGCTTCTCTTTGCAGGGGGATAATAGTATCTACCACTTGGCACTGATAGGTCTAAGAGGACATTTTTCACAAGATATCATGAACAAACTCTCATTTTGTTTGCCAAAATTGGACCCACGGTGCCTTTCTACTTGTATAACCCTGTCATTTATTTTCTCCTTTTGCAGTTATTAATGATTATTTCCTGCAGGTCCATTTTACCTCTGTCCTATTGTACTACTTACACCATAAAAAAAGGATTGGCTCTATCGCAAATTGTCTTTCCCCGATTCCTTGCATCCTATCTACTCGCCTCCTTATTGAAGGACCAAGGTCCCTCCCCTCAGGCCTTCTCCAATGCGTTTTTTTGAGAAGGAGGCAAGGAGAGAGGGTGCAAGGAATTGAGAAAGGATGAATTGAGAAAGAGTCCATGTGTTGTTCCACAGCAGGTCAATCAATTGATTGATGGGGGCATGGTGGCTGGCCAAAGGTAGCAATGATGTTATAAACTATGTGCACCATTTCTTTGGTAATCATGAGGAAGGCGAAACAATTATTAATTTTCCATTGTGATTACTGAAGTGGCATGAATAACAGCAAGTTAACAATCTCCACCACAAGGCACACCATTTCTTGATTGCTGGCCACACCCTGTTTGCTCCTGATTGGCTCTTTGGCTTGATCAAACCATATCAGGAAGACTAAGTTGGATAGTATATCAGACAATGCTGTGGAAAAGTTTAATTGTGGATGGAAGTACAAAATGTGACATATCTTAGAAGTACACACATACTTCAGTTTACTAAAATAAGTTGAACACTATGAAGAAGATGGTTTAATGGTGGCGGAATGCTATGACTGGCACACGCATCTTGCTCTGCAACACATCAAGAAGTATCTGCACTTAAGGTCTGTGTGTGTGTGTGTGTGTGTGTGTGTGTGTGTGTGTGTGTGTGTGTGTGTGTGTGTGTGTGTGTGTGTGCATACATGTGTGTATCTGTATAAGTAACCCTCCAAAGAATTTCTGAATCTAAGGTCAGTGCGGTGCAGAGTTATTTTCTTTATGTTGAGTGGCTCTGTAGCATAATGTTATAATTCACACTGCCTGTTTGGAGCAATGTGAGTCCTTGGGAGGGGGAACACTGTTTTGTACACAACCCAAAGGCCAGTGCATTAAGCTGCTCTGTCATTCCTAGCAGTGTATATTTTCTACAAACCGGCCATATTAGCGACCTAAAATAATTTCTGAGCCATCAGGTTGAGCCCTGCTCTGTCACTATTAGAAACTTGCTAATTAGTGTCATTACACCCTATTCAATACTGTAATCAGACTCCATCACATCCTGCCTCATGTTGTCACACGGCTGCTAGAATCTTGACTAGAACCAAAACATTTGATCATATTACTCCAGTAATGTGTGAATTTAAGGATGCTCCCTCTAATTCTAATAATAATAATAATAATATGCCATTTAGCAGACACTTTTATCCAAAGCGACTTACAGTCATGTGTGCATACATTTTTGTGTATGGGTGGTCCCGGGGATCGAACCCACTACCTTGGCGTTACAAGCGCCGTGCTCTACCAGCTGAGCTACAGAGGACCATAGGAATTCTGTCTCTCACCCTCCCCTCCCGGATGACCTGAGCCCTAGGACCATGCCTCAGGACTACCTGGCCTGATAACTCCTTGCTGTCCCCAGTCCACCTGGTCCTGCTGCTGCTCCAGTTTCAACTCTTCAGCCTGCGGCTATGGAACCCTAACCTGTTCACCGGACGTGCTACCTTGTCCCAGACCTGCTGTTTTCAACTCTCTCTCTCTCCTGCTATTTCTACCTTTAAATGCCCGGCTATGAAAAGCCAAGTGACACTCCTGATGTACTGACCTGTTGCTACCTCTACAACCAATGTGATTATTATTTGACCCTGCTGGTCATCTATGAACGTTTGAACATCTTGGAGAAAAATCTGGCCGTAATGGCCATGTACTGTTATAATCTCCACCCAGCACAGCCAGAAGGGGACTGGCCACCCCTCAGAGCCTGGTTCCTCTCTAGGTTTCTTCCTAGGTTTCTACCTTTCTAGGGAGTTTTTCCTAGCCACTGTGCTTGCTGTTGTTTTTCCTAGCCACATCTGCTTTGCTTGCTGTTTGGGATTTTAGGCTGGGTTTCTGTATAGCACTTTGTGACATCTGCTGATATAAAAAGGTCTTTATAAATACATTTGATTGATTGGCGTAATGGAATGAGCTTGAGGCGGTGAATACATTTTAACAACGTCTCAGTAACGTCCTAAAATAGCCAATGGTGATAGGATTAGAGTTGGGTGTATCCCCGGGTCAGATATCCCATGATAATTCAGGTTTATGGTCCATTATGGTCCCTTCCTGCTCCACTGTAATTGGAATAAGGTCCAAATGCACTGATAAGGAGTGGACATAGTAATCATGAAGTAGACCCACATACTCTCAAGAGTCTGATAGATCTAGCATTTGTGCACAAATGTCCCCTTGATGCCAATGTTTGATTTACGCAAATGTTTGAGCTATTGACATTTTTCACAATTTAGAGATCAACCCATAGTTGAGAATTTATTTATATATTTTTCTAGGAAATGTAACCTATAAAAGGAGACACTTGTTCCCCTGTTACAGGACATTTAAACAGCATTCTACTCTACAGCACTCGTGTTGAATTTCCGCAGCTCACTATGCTGAACACAGGGGATAACAATGTTTGGAATAATGAATGCGTTTTGGCAGAGAAAAAAAGCTCCCAAAGTGCAAAGTTCAAACATTTCCTCTCGTGGCTAACCCAATTACACATTAACGACGAACAAAAGTGAGG
Source organism: Coregonus lavaretus (assembly GCF_964263955.1). Lineage (NCBI taxonomy): Eukaryota > Metazoa > Chordata > Actinopteri > Salmoniformes > Salmonidae > Coregonus > Coregonus lavaretus. Next base: position 609,072 of record NW_028165182.1, on the reverse strand, counting down.
TGCGGGGAATTCCCTTACGTGCTGTTAGATGAAACACAAACATCAAGCGGAGACATCTTTTCTTCAGGTGGGCTCCTCTCGGGATCTTGTTATTCCTCATGACCCCGTAAGGAGGGGTCAACCGATAGTTTAGGGCTGTGGAGCACCCTGCGGCGAGCTAGTCCTACCTAAACAGATTCTCTCTCTTCCTCCTGCTTTTGTTTATCAGCCATCTTCCCACTCCAGGAAACCAAAAAAATACGATTTCAAAATAATAATTAATAAGCACCATTAATGAAATCTGTGACTGAGTCTGAAATGTTTCCCATACAAAACCAGGGTGGAGGGTCGTTTCAATCATATTTAATAGTTAATTCAGAACCATCATTTAATAAAAAAATTAGTTCAGAGACAAACACACAATCAATTATCTCACCTACTGCCACCTGGTGAGGTGAGGTTAGCATAGGGATAAATGTGCCAGGTTATATAATGGGAACAGCTAACATGTAGCCTTTGATCACATGCAACTACGTCAACGTTTTTAATTGGCTGATGCTTAAACTAAAACAACAATTTTCTAATGTTCGCAAGTATGGACCCACTACTCCACTAGCTAGCCAATAAGGAGATTCCACTGAGATCAAACAAATCTGTGGCGTGTTGATTTTGGCACTACTAAAGCTATAGACTACAAGAATGCATGAATACTTAGATACCACATGTTGTGATTAATGTTTGAGAGATATCCATATACAGGTATGTGTGTGTGATACGATATACGCACACTCAGTTATCGTTTGAAATGAGACTCCAAAATAATTCGGAGAGACTCAAAGCGCAAAGAACATTCTCAGTTGTTTTGTTTTTGTCTCTTTTAGTTTTTGTTGTTGTTTAGGACATGCAAGGCGGTTTATTGAAGGTGATTAGGACAACGCAGACTTGAGACGGCGAAGACAATTGTGGGCTTCTTCAAAGGTGCTGTTGGGTGGCAAATCGGCGCTAGCGCACGCTGTTTACCGCGTAGCATGGAGTTCCTACCGCTTGCCATACGGGGTGCCGTTAATCATTCCTCATCAAAGGTCTCGCCTCACTCAGGGATAAACACACGCCAGGGGCCCCGTCTTCAAAGGCCCCTCCAACTCTTTAAAGAGCCTTGCCGATACGTGGAGTTTGCATTAATTACCGCTTCACCACAGACCCCTGGACTCCCTGCTCCTTTTGGAGTATGGCTTCAAATATGTAGGAGGAATTGTGAGGAATCTGGGCACAATAGTGTGAGGATGCGCTGATGCACTCTATGTCGGCCAGTGTCTGTTGCTAATGTGACACTTTAAAGAGCATTGATTGGGTTCTGCCTTGACTTGGTGCTAAGCACAGCGAGCAACCAAGTCAAACAGGAGGGTCATCGTGAACCCCTAGCTTGAGCTGTTGACGTATTCCAGTTCTTATTTGTCTGTTATGCATCTCCCACCCCAGCATTTATCATCCACAAACCTTAGATAGATGACACCCATGTATTCAATTAATCACAGCCTCCACAGCGATAAATCACTGTTGCCTTACAATTTTCTTTGCCCATAGTAGCAGTAACACACAAACACTTGCAGACTTACAAAAACAAGATGGTTAACCATTCCTCACCTCAGGATATGGAAGAAAGACGATGTTTGGTTTATTATGTAGTATCTTGTTTGCAATTGGCTTTAAATATTCAGCATTTTATACTACTTTTTAGCTTTTTTCATAATATCATGTTATTCTGTTTAAGCTCGCCCTCAAGCCCAGGAGCTGAGAGGTCGACACCCCCCTCTGAACTTGTTAAAGGGATGAATACCAGTTACCATGGCAACTCGGCAGGTTGGCTGAAGTCAGTTTAACCTTGAATAGCCTACCAGAGAGGGAGGGCAAAAGCTGTGCACGACTGAAAACAAACTATTCGTCATTCTAGTGAGTGGTAATTCACTCCCTTTTGTGCCTTTTAACTCAATGTCTCAATCAATAAATATTTTTGAAATGGAATTGCTTCTGTGCAATGGCTCCGATCCCAAAACAAAACAACTCATATTGACAATGCTAAATTCAATGCTACTGTGAGTTTGGCTTATTACGTTTTTCCTAGCTCTCCAGAGAATAAGTTCAGAAAAATAGAATCTGTGTTTTGTGTTCGTCACATGGAAATCTTGGGCCACACAAAACCAAATTAAGGATATTGTTGCATGCAAATTATGACTAAGGCCTACGAGGCATTAGCCAAATAATGTAAAAGTCCATTGTAAAATCATGATTGTATATTTTTGTCTGTGCAAAAGTAATGACATATGAGACCATATTTTAAAACCTGCATTACGTTTATGACTGAAGTCTGTCAAAAACAATATCTGGTGATTTTAATATCCACTGATGGACTCAATGTATAGTTAGCTAGTTAATTGTAACAGTGTTGCTTCCGTCCCTCTCCTCGCCCCTACCTGGGCTTGAACCAGGGACCCTCTGCACACATCGACAACAGTCACCCTCGAAGCACCGTTACCCGTCGCTCCACAAAAGCCGCAGCTCTTGCAGAGCAAGGGAAACAACTACTTCAAGGTCTCAGAGCGAGTGACGTCACCGATTGAAACGCTACTAGTGCGCACCGCTAACTAGCTAGCCATTTCACACCGGTTACACATGGATTGAAATTTGAGCAAACTACAAAACACTTTTTACTTGATAAAACCACAGAAAAACAAAGCGCAATGATTTGAACAGCTTTTGAAAAACTATCAACGAGATATGTTATTTCACATGTATTGCAATGTAATAACTGCACAGTCTACATCTTCCAATTGCGTTTCTCAATTGAATAATAGGAAACCACTGGAAAATGTGCTACACTGTAAATAAATCCCAGCAAATAAATCCCCCTTTATTGCGATCTATTCACATTTCATTACGGCTTAGTTGGGAGGATTTTTCGCCTTGGAAGCCGAGACTCCATTTTGCGGCGGGTATAAGCAACCCTGTGCATCCTCTCACTCATGTCTAAAGGCAGCTAATCTCCCCTTCCTGGGAGCAGAGAGACAGGATTACGGCGACGCTTTGTGTGCCTGTGTGGTGATCGCGGGGCGAGAGTGAGACCCGAGCTTGGGGCTAAGCCTCTCTGTGTTCTATTAGAGAAAATGGCAGATCCTATTACAAGGGTTGGTAATCTGGCTGGGGCCAGGGCTGTGTCCCAAATGGCCCCTATTCCCTCCATAATTCACTTATTTTGACCAGGCCTTATAGGGCTCTGGTCAAATCTAGTGCACTATGTAGGGAATAGGGTGCCATTCGGGACGCACCCCTGGGCCATGGCAGTGTCCAGTGACCTTGCTGAATCCAACCAACCTCCTCTGGCAGATCAGTCAAAAACTGGTTTAGAGTTGGTGTTGTTGTCGCTCGGAGTTGGTGTCTTTATGGCTTGAGATGGTGGTCGTTGTCACTTGGAGTCGTTAACGCTTGGAGTTGGTGTTGTTGTCGCTTGAAGTACAGTGCCTTCAGAAAGTATTCATACCACTTAACTTGTTCCACATTTTTGTTGTGTTACAGACTGAATTCAAAATCATTTAAATGTATAATTTTTTTCTCACCCATCTACACACAATACCCCATATTGACAAAGTGATAACATGTTTTTAGAAATTTTGCAAATTTATTGAAAATGGAGAACATAAATATCTAATTTACATAGGTATTCATGTTAGAATCAATTTTGGCAGCGATTACAGCTGTGAGTATTTCTGGGTAAGTGTCTAAGAGCTTTGCACACCTGCATTGTACAATATTTGGACATTTTTGTTAAAAAAGTCTTCAAGCTCTGTCAAGTTGGTTGTTGATCATTGCTAGACAGCCATTTTCAAGTCTTGCCATAGATTTCCAAGATGACTGAACCAGGTTTTCCTCTAGGATTTTGCCTGTGATTAGCTCTATTCCATTAATTTTTATCCAAAAAAAACTGTAGTCCTTGCCGATAACAAGCAGACCCATAACATGATGCAGCCAGAACCATGCTTGAAAATATGAAGAATGGTACTCTGTGATGTGTTGTGTTGGATTTGTCCCAAACATAACACTTTGTATTCACGACATAAAGTACATTTCTTTGCCACATTTTTTGCAGTTTTACTTTAGTGCCCTATTGCAAACAGGATGCATGTTTTGAATATTTGTATTCTGTACAGGCGTCCTTCTTTCTACTCTGTCATTTAGGTTATTATTGCGGAGTAACTACAATGTTGTTGATCTATCCTCGGTTTTCTCCTATCACAGCCATTAAACTCTGTAACTGTTTTAAAGTCACCATTGGCCTCATGGGAAAATCCCTGAGTGGTTTCCTTCCTCTCTGGCAACTGAGTTAGGACGGACGCCTGTATCTTTGCAGTGACTGGGTGCATTGGAAAACCTCCCTGGTCTTTGTGGTTGAATCTGTCTTTGCAGTGGTGGAAATAGTACCCAATTGTCATACTTGAGTAAAAGTAAAGATACCTTAATAGAAAATGACTCAAGTAAAAGTGAAAGTCACACAGTAAAATCCTACTTGAGTGAAAGTCTAAAAGTATTTGATTTGAAATATAATTAAGCATCAAATGCAAATGTGATTGCTAAAATATACTTAAGTATCACAAATAAAAGTATGAATAATTTCAAATTCCTTATATTTAGCAAACCAGACGGCACCATTTTATTTTTATTTTTGTATTTACAGATAGCCAGGGGCCCATTCCAACACTCAGACATAATTTACAAACGAAGCTTGTGTGTTTAGTGAGTCCACCAGATCAGAGGCAGTAGGGATGACCAGAGATGTTCTCTTGATAAGTGTGCGAATTGAACAATTTTCCTGTACTGTTAAGCATTCAAAATGTAACGAGTACTTTTGGGTGTCAGGGAAAATGTATGGAATAAAAAGTACATTATTTTCTTTAGTAATGTAGTGAATTAAAAGTAAAAGTTGTAAAAAAATATATAAATAGGAAAGTACAGATATCCCAACATTTTTACTTAAGTACTTTACACCACCATGTGTTTGAAATTGAAATCAAATTGTATTTGTCACATGCGCCGAATACAACCTTACCGTGAAATGCTTACTTAAAAGCCCTTAACCAACAATGCAGTTCAAGAAATAGAGTTAAGAAAATATTTACTAAATAAACTAGAGTAAAAAAAAATCAGAAAGTAACACAAGAAAATTACATAACAATAACGAGGCTATATACAGGGGGTACCGGTACCGAGTCAATGTCAATGTGCGGGGGTACAGGTTAGTCGAGGTAATTTGTAAAGTGACTATGCATACAGTGAGGGAAGAAAGTATTTGATCCCCTGCTGATTTTGTACGTTTGCACACTGACAAAGAAATGATCAGTCTATAATTTTAATGGTAGGTTTATTTGAACAGTGAGAGACAGAATAACAACAAAAAAATCCAGAAAAACACGTCAAAAATGTTATAAATTGATTTGCATTTTAATGATGCATTTTAATGTGGTCCTCTGTAGCTCAGCTGGTAGAGCACGGCGCTTGTAATGCCAAGGTAGTGGGTTCGATCCCCGGGACAACCCAAACACAAAAATGTATGCACGCATGACTGTAAGTCGCTTTGGATAAAAGCGTCTGCTAAATGGCATATTATTATTATTATTAATGAGGGAAATAAGTATTTGATCCCCTCTCAATCAGAAAGATTTCTGGCTCCCAGGTGTATTTTATACAGGTAACGAGCTGAGATTAGGAGCACACTCTTAAATGGAGTGCTCCTAATCTCAGCTTGTTACCTGTATAAAAGACACCTGTTCACAGAAGCAATCAATCAATCAGATTCCAAACTCTCCACCATGGCCCTTGACCAAAGAGCTCTCCAAGGATGTCAGGGACAAGATTGTAGACCTACACAAGGCTGGAATGGGCTACAAGACCACCGCCAAGCAGCTTGGTGAGAAGGTGCCAACAGTTGGTGCGATTATTCGCAAATGGAAGAAACACAAAATAACTGTCAATCTCCCTCGGCCTGGGGCTCCATGCAAGATCTCACCTCATGGAGTTGCAATGATCATGAGAACGGTGAGGAATCAGCCCAGAACTACACGGGAGGATCTTGTCAATGATCTCAAGGCATCTGGGCCATAGTCACCAAGAAAACAATTGGTAACACACTACGCCGTGAAGGACTGAAATCCTGCAGCGCCCGCAAGGTCCCCCTGCTCAAGAAAGCACATATACAGGGCCGTCTGAAGTTTGCCAATGAACATCTGAATGATTCAGAGGAGAACTGGGTGAAAGTGTTGTGGTCAGATGAGACCAAAATTGAGCTCTTTGGCATCAACTCAACTCGCCGTGTTTGGAGGAGGAGGAATGCTGCCTATGACTCCAAGAACACCATCCCCACCATCAAACATGGAGGTGGAAACATTATGCTTTGGGGGTGTTTTTCTGCTAAGGGGACAGGACAACTTCACCGCATCAAAGGGACGATGGACGGGGCCATGTACCATCAAATCTTGGGTGAGAACCTCCTTCCCTCAGCCAGGGCATTGAAAATGGGTCGTGGATGGGTATTCCAGCATGACAATGACCCAAAACACACGGCCAAGGCAACAAAGGAGTGGCTCAAGAAGAAGCACATTAAGGTCCTGGAGTGGCCTAGCCAGTCTCCAGACCTTAATCCCATAGAAAATCTGTGGAGGGAGCTGAAGGTTCGAGTTGCCAAATGTCAGCCTCTAAACCTTAATGACTTGAAGAAGATCTGCAAAGAGGAGTGGGACAAAATCCCTCCTGAGATGTGTGCAAACCTGGTGGCCAACTACAAGAAACGTCTGACCTCTGTGATTGCCAACACGGGTTTTGCCACCAAGTACTAAGTCATGTTTTGCAGAGGGGTCAAATACGTATTTCCCTCATTAAAATGCAAATCAATTTATAACATTTTTGACATGTGTTTTTCTGGATTTTTGTTGTTGTTATTCTGTGTCTCACTGTTCAAATAAACATACCATTAAAATTATAGACTGATCATGTCTTTGTCAGTGGGCAAACGTACAAAATCAGCAGGGGATCAAATACTTTTTTCCCTCACTGTAGATAATTAACAGCGAGTAGCAGCAGTATAAAAACAAAGGGGGGTCAATGTAAATAGTCCGGGTGGCCATTTGATTAATTGTTCAGCAGTCTTATGGCTTGGGGGTAGAAGTTGTTAAGGAGCCTTTTGGTCCTAGACTTGGCGCTCTGGTACCGCTTGCCTTGTGGTAGCAGAGAGAACAGTCTATGACTTGGGTGACTGGAATCTTTGACAATTTTTTGGGCCTTCCTCTGACACCGCCTAGTATATATGTCCTGGATGTCAGGAAGCTTGGCCCCAGTGATGTACTGGGCCATACACACTACCCTCTGTAGCACCTTACGGTCAGATGCCGAGCAGTTGCCATACGAGGCGGTGATGCAACCGGTCAGGATGCTCTCCTTGGTGCAGCTGTATAACTTTTTGAGGATCTGGGGACCCATGCCAAATCTTTTCAGTCTCCTGAGGGGGAAAAGGTGTTGTCGTGCCCTTTTCACAACTGTCTTGGTGTGTTTGGACCATGATAGTTTGTTGGTGATGTGGACACCAAGGAACTTTAAACACTCAACCCTCTCCACTTCAGCCCCGTCGATGGTAATGGGGGCCTGTTCGGCCCTCTTTTCCTATAGTCCATGATCAGCTCCTTTTGTGTTGCTCACATTTTATTGAAATATACTGCTCAAGTGAGGGACCTTACAGATAATTGTATGTGTGGGGTACAGAGATGAGGTAGTCATTCAAAAATAATGTTAAACACTATTATTGCACACAGTCCATGCAATGTATTATATGTCTTGTTAAGTAAATGTTTACTCCTGAAGTTATCCAGGCTTGCCATAACAAAGGGGTTGAATACTTATTGACTCAAGACATTTCAGCTTTACATTTTTTATTATTTTGTAAAAATTCTAAAAACACAATTACACTTTGACATTATGGGGTATAGTGTGTAGGCCAGTGACACTAAATCTCAATTCAATCCATTTTAAATTCAGGCTGTAACAACAAAATATGGAAAAAGTCAATGGGTGTGAATACTTTCTGAAGGCACTGTAAGTGACTGGAATAAGTGAATCTTTTCCTCGATGTGTGACTGTCCTAATATGGACACCGTACTCATTATAAATTATCTCGACAGATGGAACCCAAATGACACATGAAAAGGGAAACAGGGACTGTAAATGCAAATGAGATCTGATATGGCTGCCTCGACAGATCAGTCTCAACATCATCAGATCAGATATACTGTATAGTGAATGAACATGACACATAGCTGACTAGAATGGACTACCTGCATTGACTTCTATTTTATTTTTGCACTGACTTTATGCACACTCATAGGACTCTACACACTCACTCACACACACACACAAACTTAATTTGCTCACACACATAATATGCACACACATTCATACTGACTCTACACACATGCACACACACACACATACAATCATTATATACGCTGCTGCTACTCTGTTTATCATATATCCTGATGCCTAGTCACCTTACCCCTATACAGTGCCTTGCAAAAGTATTCATCCACCTTGGCGTTTTAACTATTTTGTTGCATTACAACCTGTAATTTAAATGTATTTTTATTTGGATTTCATGTAATGGACATACACAAAATAGTCCAAATTGGTGAACTGAAATTTAAAAAATAACTTGTTTCAAACAATTCTAAAAAATAAATAACGGAAAAGTGGTGCTTGCATATGTATTCACCCCCTTTGCTATGAAGCCCCTAAATAAGATCTGGTGCAACCAATTACCTTCAGAAGTCACATAATTAGTTAAATAAAGTCCACCTTTGTGCAATCTAAGTGTCACATGACCTGTCACATGATCTCAGCAGAGGTGGGACAAAGTCATTGTTATGCAAGTCACAAGTAAGTCTCAAGTCTTTGCCCTCGAGTCCCGAGTCAAGTCGAGTCAAAGATGAGGCAAGTCCCAAGTCGAGTCAAAAGTCAAAGCCATCAAGTCTCAAGTCGGGTCCAAAGTCTACCATTTTAGTTTCGAGTCATTTCAAATAAATGTATACAAATCATGTATGTCTGTAAGATTTGTATTTATTTAAACCTTTTTATACAATAACATTAATCAAATACAGCAAAAAACATAACATTTAATTTTCACAAAAAAAATGCTTGTATTTGAACAGCATATTGCACTAGAACAATGCAGAGAGAGAGAGAGAGAGAGAGAGAGAGAGAGAGAGAGAGAGAGAGAGAGAGAGAGAGAGAGAGAGAGAGAGAGAGAGAGAGAGAGAGAGAGAGAGAGAGAGAGAGAGAGAGAGAGAGAGAGAGAGAGAGAGAGAGAGAGAGAGAGAGGAGAGAGAGAGAGAGAGAGAGAGAGAGAGAGAGAGAGAGAGAGAGAGAGAGAGAGAGGAGAGAGAGAGAGAGAGAGAGAGAGAGAGAGAGAGAGAGGAGAGAGAGAAGAGAGAGAGAGAGAGAGAGAGAGAGAGAGAGAGAGAGAGAGAGAGAGAGAGAGAGAGAGAGAGAGAGAGAGAGAGAGAGAGAGAGAGAGAGAGAGAGAGAGAGAGAGAGAGAGAGAGAGGAGAGAGAGAGAGAGAGAGAGAGAGAGAGAGAGAGAGAGAGAGAGAGAGAGAGGAGAGAGAGAGAGAGAGAGGAGAGAGAGAGAGAGAGAGAGAGAGAGAGAGAGAGGAGAGAGAAGAGAGAGAGAGAGATTTACGGGGAAGGACAAACACCAAAGCTCTGGAAGTAAAAACAGTGTGGGAACCTGCACTGCAAATGAACAGATCTTACTCCATGTGAAACTCCTACCACAGGAGAGAGAGAGCTGTGTGGACAGGTGATGAGCAGAGAGTGAGTGTGTGTGCGCGCATGCGTGCTGTGGACAGGTGGAGGGAGGCCCCTATACTGCATTGCATTTGCAAAAGATCAAATTGGCCAAAAGTCTGTCAGTCATTTGTGCACGATGGGGACGCAGAATGATGCCACCATGGCTGAAAACTCGCTCCACTGGAGCACTAGAAGCAGGCACTGCCAAGACTCGGATGGCTACTTGAAAGAGTGAAGGAAGAGTCTTACTGTTCAGTGCCCAGAACAAAAGGGCATTCTGTCCTTCTGCCATGTCAATGTAGTGACTTAGCTGTACTGCTGGTGGGGTCCCAACATCCCTTTTCTGCCTCTTATGGTATGCAGCAAACAGCCCTTCTCCTTCCATGTCCTCTAGTTCTTCTTCAGCAGGCACCGGCACAGGCTGCTCTGTCTCTGCAGCATCTTGCAGGATCAATTCTAAAAATAAAAATAAAAACGTGTCACAACAGCAGAAACAAAAGAGCCCTTATTTCTGATGTTGATGATACTGTTCAAGACTGAAATTTTTTATTATTGTTAAAGTCAGATTAATATCACATTAGATCCTATATCAGATTAAGATCAAATTATTGTACGTTGCATTTAAGTTGCATTGCAAGTCAATAATATTTACCTTTAACTCGTTGTGCCACCTCTGCCTTGATGTCACGGTTGACCAGCACATGGGGCTCAATCCACAGCAGACAAAAGGCTGGATCCAAGGCAGCTGCTTTCAGGTAGACTGTGTCTGAAAAGGGGGCAGTGATCCCTTCTTGAGACTGGGCCATTTTTACATTAATGAAGATCCCAAGAAATCTTTTTTTCAGGGATGCCTGCAGACCTCTGACCAGGCCACTCAGGAAACGAACTTGAGGCTTCAGCTTCTCAAGATGGTGATTGAGGGACAAGATGGATGGAACAACTGCACTGATTGTAATGACTTTCTCCCCCTGTGTCAAATCAGTTGCTTCTCCGAACGGTTTTAAGATGTCCACCAACTCCTTCAGCAGATTCCACTCTCGTGGTGTGAATGACAGTTCTTTATGCCCGGCCTTCTCAAGAACTGCGCAGAGCTTTTGCTGATCACAATGAAGGACTGCTTTTACCTGCCGCAGTGTGGAATTCCACCTCGTGCTCACTGCAGCAGGGATGCCTCTGTGCTCCCCAAATTCACCATCGAAGATGTCTTTAAACGTTGTGCTTGTGTGGAGCAGGGAGCTAAGTTTTGATAACTTGGAGAGAGAAGGACATGCCGCTTTTGTTTCTTTCAAACCGTCTCCCACAACCAGCTGCAATGTGTGTGCAAAACACTGCAGGCGCTGTTTCTTTGCCATAGCAGCATCGACGGTTTGCTGGTCTTCTTGGGTTAAGTCATGCCATAGCTCAGGATCATCAAGATTATCTCCAGCATCTTCATCTTCCTCCTGTTCGCTGGGGAAGCAGACTGTAAATGCCTTGCGCATGTTAGCAGCATTGTCACTAATTATATAGTCCAATTTAGCTTTGATGTTGTATTCATCACATATTGCCTCAAATTGGTCACAGATTCGCTCTGCTGTGTGAGAGCCTTTGAAGCGGTTGCAGGCCAAGAGATTAGTCTTTAGCTGTACCCTCTCTGCATCTCGCTCCATCCAGTGCACAGTGACACCAAGGAATCCCCTCATCTTTCGATCAGACCAAATGTCCACAGTGACTGAAACATGGTCAGTGTTGCTCAATTGAGTTTTTAACTTTGATCGTCTCTCCTCAGCAAGGCTCTCTGTTTTTGTGGTCAGCGTTCGGCGACATACTGGGGTATACTTGCTGTCCAGCACAGCCAGAAAGTGACGAAAGCTCTTATTTTCCACAATAGACAGAGGGAAATTGCAATCAATAATCAAGTCAGACAGTATCGCATTGGAGATGGCCTTCTGCTGTGGGTGGGTCAGGCTGTAACGCCCTACACGAGTGTCAAGGAATTGTGAGATTGAAGGCTGTTGTGGTTCATCTACGATGATTTTGTTCATCTGGTATTCTTCATACCTGTAACAGAGAAGAATATGAAACAGATGTCAGAAAATCCTTTACAGCCACACATGTTGTATTTGAAACTACTCTTTACTCATATCAATGTTGTTGTGTTAATATTCATTGCCTATTGTACACTACGGTTTACGATAATACATTTCAGTGTCAGTGTATGCAATATTAAGAATATTTTCACTGCTTCAAAATTCATAAGAAAGCCCTTTCCCTCAAGAAACTGAAGTCATATGCTTTATAGCAGTGGTTTTCAAAGTGGGGACGGGGACCCTTGGGTGCCGCGAGGGGGTTCTAGGGGGGCCATGGCAAGTTGGCATGAAAAGTATAGAAAAACAAAATAATTGAATAAATTAAATAACTAAAGTAAACCAAATTAAACCAAAAATAAGCTAAACAATATTCCCATTAGTTAAGAACTGCACTATAATAATCTATTGCATCTCTGAACATTACTACTATAATCGTTATTATTTTATTATATACTGTATATATCCCAGTGGTGCGCTGCCTCACAGACCTACTGTAGACTACGGTAGCACTCTGTCCATGCGCTGTCTGCTGTTTGGGCATGATATGAAAAGGGAAGGCTAATGGTGGATCTACTGTGACTGTGTTATCATTTTCCTCTTTACAATGTATTGTGATATTTTGTCTTCAGCGACAATTCAGCTTAGTTGTGATTAACCAAAATTACATAAACGACCTCAATGAGGCAGCACACCAGCAACTCTGAAACTGAATTCTAAAACGCTTAACGTGAAAAACGCTTAACGTTGCTTAATGCTTAATATACTAAGACAGTAATATTATAAGACCAAACTCTGCAAATATCATATTAATAAAGCATACTATGTACAAAACATCAGATGAGCCCAGAATACATAGTAGCCTACATAAGACATGTTAAGCCTTTTCTTATAATGGTTTTCTATGGGAGGAAAACACTTAACGTGTTGTTAAACGTGTTTGCGTTCATATTCTGGCCTCATCTGATGTTTTGTACATTTAGTATACTTTATTAATATGATATTTATAGTTTGGTCTTTTAATATTACTGTCTCAGTATATTAAGACACGTTAAGCCTTTTCTTATAATAGTTTTCTATGGGAGGAAAACGCAACGTGTTATTAAACGTGTTTGCGTTCATATTCTGGGCTCATCTGATGTTTTGTACATAGTATACTTTATTAATATGATATTTACAGAGTTTGGTCTTTTAATAACACTGTCTTAGTACATTAAAGAACGTTAAGCGTTTTTCACGAAAGCGTTTTAGAATGTCCATATAATAGCAGTTCAAAAATCCATATTTTTGTAAGCATGAACCAGCAAGGGAGACGTGCGTTTGTCTCGTTGATACAGTAAATATGCAGCAGCTAGCTAGTAAGTTACGGTACATCCGATAAGGTGCGTAGCATTCGTTCAAAACTTACCTTTCTTTGTGCAACTTCAGGTGTCGAACAAAGTTGGACGTTGTGGCAGCTCCGTCTGTAATCTTCGATCCGCATGTTTTGCAGATTGCAACTCGTTTTTTGTCGACTACCTCGTAATTTTTATAGCCAAACCAAACTATCTTCGGTATCATTTTGACAACTGGCGCGTTGTTGCTTGATGTGCTTCATTGGTTGTCTTGCAATGTGCCTGCTTAGATGCTGTCGAATCAAAACAACGTGGGACTACAGTGATTGGATAACGTGCAGGCAGCGCGCGCTCTCTGTATGCATACAGGTGGATGGTGCACATTTTTTTCACAGATGCAGATAAACGGAGAGCGGCGCGGCCGTGTGAAAAATTTTTTCCCCAGTTTTCATGGGAAGTAGCAAGTCTTCTCGAGTCATAAGGCGCAAGTCCAAGTGAAGTCACGAGTCATTGATGTTAAAGTCCAAGTCGAGTTGCAAGTCTTTGTACATTTTGTCGAGTCGAGTCTGAAGTCATCAAATTCATGACTCGAGTCTGACTCGAGTCCAAGTCACATGACTCGAGTCCACACCTCTGGATCTCAGCATATATACATACACCTGTTCTGAAAGGCCCCAGAGTCTGCAACACCACTAAGCAAGGGGCACCAACAAGCAAGCGGCACCATGAAGACCAAGGAGCTCTCCAAACAGGTCAGGGACAAAGTTGTGGAGAAGTACAGATCAGGGTTGGGTTATAAAAAAATATCCAAAACTTTGAACATCCCACGGAGCACCATTAAATCCATTACTAAAAAATAGAAAGAATATGACACCACAACAAACCTGCCAAGAGAGGGCCGCCCACCAAAACTCACGGACCAGGCAAGGAGGGCATTAATCAGAGAGCCAACAAAGAGACCAAAGATAACTCTGAAGGAGCTGCAAAGCCTCACAGCGGAGATTGGAGTATCTGTCCATAGGACCACTTTAAGCCGTACACTCCAGAGCTGGGATTTATGGAAGAGTCAAGCTTGTAGAGATATACACCTAGAGACTTGCAGCTGTAATTGCTGCAAAAGGTGGCTCTACAAAGTATTGACTTTGGGGGGATGAATACTTATGCACGCTCAAGTCTTCTGTTTTTTTTTGTCTTATTTGTAGTTTGTTTCACCCCCTATAAAATGTTGCATCTTCAAAGTGGTAGGCATGTTGTGTAAATCAAATGAAACAAACCCCCCAAAAAATCAATTTTAATTCCAGGCTGTAAGGCAACAAAATAGGGAAAATGCCAAGGGGGGTGAATACTTTCGCAAGCCAATGTACATATCTACCCCTACCACTCCAGTATCTCTACACATTGTAAATATGGTATTGGCACGGACCCTGAAACTGACCCTTTATATAGATTACATTCTTTCTCGTGTTCTTATTTCTATTTCTTGTGAGTTTTTGTTCTACTTAACTTTTTTTGATATAGTACTACTGATATTGCTTGTTGGGAAAGACCTTGCAAGAAAGCCATTTCATTGTGCTTGTGCACGTGACAATAAAAAAAACTTGAACCAACGTATGACTGAAAGAAGCAAAAACACCTCACCAGATCCAGGTACTTTAGCCTCCTACAACTTGTATTAGTCTGCTCACCGAGCTGATTAATGAAATACAGGTCCAATTCACACATATTGGTAAACAGACAGAGCAACATGTGACCGGTGCCAAGAATCTCCCCACGTGTGTAATAGTCACTGTGGTGACTTCCTTTTCCTGGGGGGAGAAATAGGTGTGATAGTCTATAATGGAGACTTAGGGATTTAGGAATTATTTGAAACTTTGTCTTGGCGTTTTTTAAAGAGTTAGTGATTAAGTGAAAACAATGGTGCATTAGACACTGTTGGTTGTTAATCACTGTTCACAAAAGCATTATGGTGTATTACTTTCTATGACAAGGGTCCCTGAATATTGTAACCCACAATAAGACCGCCGCACTACTAAGGAATAGCCTTCGCATGCCCCCCCAAACCACATACCCTAAACCAGGGTGAGAAATCTGGATAGTCATTTGTTGTGGGCATGCGAAGGCTAATCCTTAGTAGTGTGGCGGTCTTATTGTGGGTTACAATATCATCAGAGACTTAGCGTTGGGGTCACAAACCCACTCTGAGCCATCACCTATTCAGGGACCCTTGTCATAGAAAGTAATACACAATAATGCTTTTGTCACAGCAACATTGTTCTCGTAAAATTTGCCAACGAGTCAATTTATCCCAGATTAATGCTACTCACAAATACAAAAATACTCCCTTAACTCCCCTTCTCCCTTCCTCATTCCCTCTGCCATGGATGCGTCCCAAATGGTACCCTTTCCCCAATATAGTGCACTACTTTTGACTATAGAGCCATATTGGCCCCAAAGGGAATAGGGTGCCATTTAGGACATGGGCCTTTTTCATTTCGGATACACTGCTGTACTGTATACAGTGTGTGTTTGAAATAGTACTCCAAGAACATATACCATTTGTCTACTGTATATATGGTTGCTGTTATTGGGGTTTAGAGGGAATTTAATTATGGTTTGGCCTGACATCCGCCTTGCGAGCAGTGCTCTCCAAAAGCTATTTCACACAATGGAAAACTAAGATCATTTATAAGCCCATATGACTGACACTTCGGTCAGAATGACTGAACGTCAATGGGGAGAGAGAGAGTGAGAGCAAATGAATGTAGATAGGGAGGAGAAAAAAAAAAAAGATGATTATCACACAACAGGACATGAGTATCACGCACCGACAGGCATCTGGGTTGTTTGGTTGAGAGATGGGCCGGGAAACAACAGGAGCACCCTGTGCGTGTACGTTTTAGGAGCTCCCTGTGTGTGTACGTCTTAGGAGCGCCCTGTGTGTGTACGTCTTAGGGGCTCCCTGTACGTGTACGTTTTAGGAGCTCCCTGTGTGTGTGTTTCGCTTGTGTTTTGGAGAGAGGCATTAAACAACAGGAGCTCCGTGTAAACTCATACCGCTCCGCTGAAAGATGTGTAGTACACCGCAGAAGCCCTTAGGTATGCCCCGATTCCTGAAATATGGCCGACACACAACGGGACCCTGGGAAGCTCGGTGTGTAGTGAGAAATGGGGGTATAAATGGGTGAGTTTACAGGGGGTATGAATTTACATTTGTGTGTGTGTGTGTGTGTGTGTGTGTGTGTGTGTGTGTGTGTGTGTGTGTGTGTGTGTGTGTGTGTGTGTGTAAATGATCACGGTAACACTAGGGAACCTAGCTGACTCACTAGATAGTGTTTTTACAATGATTCATGATTGTCCCTGAAGGACAGTTAGCAATGACTCATGTAGGCTACTGTGCAATGTACAACAGGGTGGTATTCATTAGTGTACACTGTCACAAAACTTTTTGCAATAGAAAACAAAAACAAGTGTTTCTCATTTAACAAGATTAGGTAGTCCTTGTTTGTCAGTTTTCTTCCATTTGGTGCCAAGTGAATAAAACCCTGATTTACAGTATATTCTACCTACCTGAATTGTAGTTTCGTTTGATGATCTCCCTGGCACAATTGAGTTGCAGGCTAAAACTAGCCTAACTGGCCATCTACACATCCCCCCCACACCAAACACTGGTCAGCATAACTCATAAAACGAATTTAATATAACTCAAACCATATGGTGTACATATTAGGACAGTCACATCCATGGGAATTGTCAGTCACAACTTCTATGGTGTGACTGTCCTAATATGGACACCGTATAGATGGACAGTGATTTCCTTTAAATGAGTGAGTGTGTGGCAGGGACAGCCACCTGTCCTGTAGATATTCATATTCTCAATAATAAAGATGCAGATGTCTGCTAACGACATCAGCCTGCTGTAACGAGCGGTGGCTGGAGCTGGTAGCTGGTGCCCACATGTTCTCCTTTTGATTGGCTTGGCACGGGTCCTTTTCACTTGACCCGGTGGTACAGATACCCCTCACAGGTTGCCTTTTCTGCCTTTCATGGGTGGTTCTTTCGTAATAAAAGGCTTGCGGATGTAAAAAATAAATAAATAAAAGCCTTTCAGAGTTTGTCGACTGCCTCTACACACAGTTGGCTGGGAACATTCTATTGTGGATTCATTAATAATTATTTTACATGCTCACAAACAAACATCGGTGCGCACACACAAACACACATTTAAATATATATTTTTTTATTTTAACCTAAATTCAATGTTATGGTGAAATGTTTTGTTGATTTACTGTTGTATTAATGTTAGTTAATGACTCAACCAAATATAAATCAAAAATAGACGTTGAACTGACGTCTGTGCCCAGTGGGAAGTGTTGACACACACACACACACACACACACACAAGGCATAACTAATTCACCACTCCCATAAAGCATGTGTTGGGCCTCAGCGATGCATCTGTCACTCTGACGTCCACTAGTGTGGCCTGGACCCGCCAGGCCTAATCCATCTGTGGTCTTTGGGGACGCTCTCCCTGCCAACTGGATCCATCCCTAAACCACAGCAGAAGCCTTTGGATCCAATCCGAAGCTTCCACCAGCATGCTTTGATAAGTGTTTATTTATGGTTTTGACGAATGTGTTCTCTGATGAATCGGAAGCCTGGACGGCTGGTTCTTTGATGTCGTTGGTTGAGCTTGATGTTCTGGCAAGAGAAGGAGTCGGGAAAACTTTAATTCCAGACACCAAAGGCAGAATAGGAGGCCCTCCACTTTGATCTCGCTCATGTGAGAATTCCGTAATTTTCCACTGCTACGCCACCGTGGTAGTCATATTGGATTGGAAATATCTGATGTTCCTTTTTAATCCTTCCTGTCCACTCGTGTATGGCCCGAGGTGTCGACGTGCATGGCGCATTGGAGCAACCTCTTCCCGGTACGGACTATAGCGACAGGGAGAGAGAGAGAGAGAAAGATAGAGAGAGAGAATCTGTTTCTGCTGTAACATGGACTCTACACTGTGAAGAAACTGTGTTGCTCCTTTCTGACACAAGCAAGGTGTTGTAACAAACAAGTATTTGGTTGCCTAGGCAACTGCCCCCTCTGCAGCAGCAGCACATGCAGTCAGGAGCGGAGGAGAGGATAAAATGTAAAAAATATATACAATTCTATTCGAACAGTTAACGGTGACTGTGGTCATTTGGCTGACAAATAACCATCATCCAAAATTCCATGACTGTCATAGCCGTAGTCATGGTACCGATACAATATATCACCATGAATAAACAGGTACAATAGCCATTCCATAGGCCCTGTGACAGACTAGTGTCCGGGCTGTTCTGGCTCGGACAAGTTTTACTCTTACTTAAAGCCATTCTTATGGATGGTGTGTGTGTGTGTGAGACTGGTGGCCTCACACACACACTATCCAGGTCAGTAACTTGCTATGGTAATGTACAGAATGATCAAACATCATGTAATACATTGTGTAATATATTTGTGTTTACATATGAGGATAAGGGGGTATTCAATTTGGTTGGAAAGCAGCCAGTGGCTTCAATGTCAAGTGAGCTACAACTGTATAGTGGATTGTGTTACTGCTGTTATGACCAGTCCCATAGTGATGACACGTGTGTGCAGCCAAAGTGAAGGTTACAAGATCCTCTGTATCCCTCATCCTGTCAGGGCTTAAGTCTTTATTGCTCTCTCTTTCACAGACACACACACACACACACACACACACACACACATGCAGGTGCCCTCACGCACACTCTCTCTCCCAGACACACACTTTCAGGAGAGCTCCCTTGGAGACACTCACTCCTGGTGTCTGGGCTATTAAAATGGCCTGTCCATCAATGGTATTTGTGTCTGACCCCCGCACATCTCCACTAGATCAGACACCTCTGCCCGGAAACTACGGGGACCAGAAACCATGGCAACACTTTAAGGGGGTTGAACATATAATACAGTACTGTGACTCCATTGAACTTTTGAGAATGTTCTAAGAACATTGCGTGATGGTCCAAAGGGAATGTTGCCTGTGGGACCTTTGTTTAGTTCCCTGTACATTCCCAGGACGTCACTGAGGACCATGTCGGGACCTATTTACGATGTTCTCAGGACTGATGGTCCCAAGGGGACGTTGTCTGGGGGACTGTTTTATAGTTCTCGGTTTGTCCTGGGGACGTTTCTAGGACATTCTTGGGACACTGTGTCATGGTCCCCTGGAGGTTTTTGTCACATGATGGTCCCAGGTGTCCCAAACCATTATAAGTAAAGTAATTACATGGTATAAGGGTTTTAAGGTAAGTGGTACGCTGCTCAGGTAAAATAGTGTACAAATCTTTAATCAATGACATTGATTATATTTGACATGATCTCTTAGTACTGACTTTTCAATTTGACCCCACCAGAGATTGTGAGTTCAAATCCCTGGTGGGGTCAAATTGAAAAGTCAGTACTAAGAGATCATGTCAAATATAATCAATGTCATTGATTAAAGATTTGGGGTATGCTTATCTTTCTGCTGTACCACAAAGTCTGCAGAATTTCAGAAGTCACCTACACATTCATTACCTATAATACATCTCTGCACTTAGCAAAATAGTGCCATCTGCACTGCTATTTTAAGTTATCAGTTAATCTGACTATTCTCTCATTGATTTCGTTTACTTATTTCAGCAATTTGAGTTTAGGTTTTCAGTATAGTTGTCTAATGTTGGTGGGGCATATTATTCTATTTTTAATGTTAGTTTTTCTTCAGTATATTTTTAACAGAGCTGAGATTTACTTTGAATTGCAAAGTGTTGGAATAGGCCTACAGGTGAAATCAGTCATTGATACAGACATGGTGGCGTAGCAGGAAGATCAGAAATCCGTGAACCAAGAGATTGTGATTTCAAATTACAGGTGAGGACATGTTAAATAATTATTACTATATGATTACACATACACAATGTAATCATGTCAAATATGTAAGTTGAAAACACTATGTTGAAAGCACTGTTTGTGTGTGGGTGTCCCTAGCATTGCCAAAAGACAAAGAGTTTCTTTGCGACCATCAGGTGACGTACCTGGGTCAAAACGTGAACTAGACAAAACCTCCAGGGGACTATGACACAATGTCCAACTTTAGACAACCATTTCGTGACGTCCTAACGACTCATTATTGCTTGCTGGGTACATAGAGAATAGGGTGACATTTGGGATGCAGAGCTTATTCAGCTCCTTGGGGACCCACACACACAGCTGCCTGTCATGAGATAAATAATCTCTGTGACAAACTAACTGTGAGTAAAGGAAAAGGTCAGTGTGGTGGATAAGAGTGAGACCTGCGTGTGTGTGTGAGAGCGTGAGTCTCTGACATCAGAATGCAGTAGCTCCGTACGGTGCGACATCACATGGTTCCAGCATACACACACATGCACACTTTCCTCCCTGAGCGTCTACCCAGGGTCAGCCTCTTATTTGTTACGTTCACCAGCAAGAAAACCAAAAATGTCACTCAAACAGAAGGGGGAACTAACAGAAGAAAGACACTGATGGAGGTGTCCACTGAAAGTTGACTAGCAACAACAACTGGAACCTAAAAGACACCCACTATGAGTGCCCACTAAATTTGTCCAGGAAGAGGCAAACAAAAGAAAAACCCACAACAAACTTAAAGGCAGGTAGCAAACCAAAAAGGTGAAGCAAAACGAAATCAGACAAAGGAATGTTTTTTTTCTATAAATCAAATAGGGAGCACCAACTAAAGGTGTTGACCCTCCACATCTCTCAAGACAACTGGGCCAGCCACTCTTAAATAGCACCTGGGCCAGCACAGGTGAAACACCTTCCCACTGACAAGATGGCAACCAGCACAGGTGTAACACATACTGACTAACGAGGTGACACCAATCGGCGTGCCCTACGTGCTAATGAGCTATACAGTGGGGGAAAAAAGTATTTAGTCAGCCACCAATTGTGCAAGTTCTCCCACTTAAAAAGATGAGAGAGGCCTGTAATTTTCATCATAGGTACACGTCAACTATGACAGACAAAATGAGAAAAACAAATCCAGAAAATCACATTGTAGGATTTTTAATGAATTTATTTGCAAATTATGGTGTAAAATAAGTATTTGGTCAATAACAAAAGTTTCTCAATACTTTGTTATATACCCTTTGTTGGCAATGACACAGGTCAAACGTTTTCTGTAAGTCTTCACAAGGTTTTCACACACTGTTGCTGGTATTTTGGCCCATTCCTCCATGCAGATCTCCTCTAGAGCAGTGATGTTTTGGGGCTGTCGCTGGGCAACACGGACTTTCAACTCCCTCCAAAGATTTTCTATGGGGTTGAGATCTGGAGACTGGCTAGGCCACTCCAGGACCTTGACCTTCGTTGCCCGGGCGGTGTGTTTGGGATCATTGTCATGCTGAAAGGCCCATCCACGTTTCATCTTCAATGCCCTTGCTGATGCAAGGAGGTTTCACTCAAAATCTCACGATACATGGCACCATTCATTCTTTCCTTTACACGGATCAGTCGTCCTGGTCCCTTTGCAGAAAAACAGCCCCAACGCATGATGTTTCCACCCCCATGCTTCACAGTAGGTATGGTGTTCTTTGGATGCAACTCAGCATTCTTTGTCCTCCAAACACGACGAGTTGAATTTTTACCAAAAAGTTATATTTTGGTTTCATCTGACCATATGACATTCTCCCAATCCTCTTCTGGATCATCCAAATGCACTCTAGCAAACTTCAGACGGGCCTGGACATGTACTGGCTTAAGCAGGGGGACACGTCTGGCACTGCAGGATTTGAGTCCCTGGCGGCGTAGTGTGTTACTGATGGTAGGCTTTGTTACTTTCGTCCCAGCTCTCTGCAGGTCATTCACTAGGTCCCCCCGTGTGGTTCTGGGATTTTTGCTCACCGTTCTTGTGATCATTTTGACCCCACGGGGTGAGATCTTGCGTGGAGCCCCAGATCGAGGGAGATTATCAGTGGTCTTGTATGTCTTCCATTTCCCACAGTTGATTTCTTCAAACCAAGCTGCTTACCTATTGCAGATTCAGTCTTCCCAGCCTGGTGCAGGTCTACAATTTTGTTTCTGGTGTCCTTTGACAGCTCTTTGGTCTTGGCCATAGTGGAGTTTGGAGTGTGACTGTTTGAGGTTGTGGACAGGTGTCTTTTATACTGATAACAAGTTCAAACAGGTGCCATTAATACAGGTAACGAGTGGAGGACAGAGGAGCCTCTTAAAGAAGAAGTTACAGGTCTGTGAGAGCCAGAAATCTTGCTTGTTTGTAGGTGACCAAATACTTATTTTCCACCATCATTTGCAAATAAATTCATTAAAAATCCTACAATGTGATTTTCTGGATTTCTTTTTCTCAATTTGTCTGTCATAGTTGACGTGTACCTATGATGAAAATTACAGGCCTCTCTCATGTTTTTAAGTGGGAGAACTTGCACAATTGGTGGCTGACTAAATACTTTTTTCCCCCACTGTACGTGCTTAGTCCAACCTCAAAACATAAATAGAAAAACCAAAACCTGTAATATATTAAATACATGTCCCATCACGGAGTTGTCCTTGAGTCAAGAGCTGTCCATGTTTCTGGAATGACTAAATCACCGCCACCATGCAGCCCTTATAGCCCTTTTAGCTCTTAGCTTAGTAGCCTACTAGCTGGTGCAGGTAAATACATGCTCTAGAGAAAAAACGAATGAGCTACCTGGCTTTTGGACTGTGTTATGCAATGGCAATAATGCACATATTTAATCAATACTACTTTTAATATAATTTGCTATACGGTTAAAAAAATAAATAATAAGTTTGGTCTTGTAATTTTCACAATTTCCACAACTTTACCTCAGTTTCATTTATTATACAGCTCAGCTTGATCATGCTGCATAATCAATAAAAGGAGATTCACTTTCAGACAGGGGGTCGTAGGTGAGTGAAGTCTGAAAATATGTTGGGTTTAAAATAAAATAAGGCAACTTTAAAAGAAAAAGTCATTTGTTTTGTTTTTGTATGAACAACATTTTCCCATAGGGTTCCAGCGGACGTGTGGTGTAGGCTGGGTATTGGCATCCCTCACTCTCCCTCTATGGGGGTAGGAGAGAGAAAGAGAAGAGAAAAGGGGAAGAAAAAAAGAGGGAGAGAAAGACAGAAAGACAGTGAGATTGGAAGGAAGAGACCAAAAGAGAAAGAGAGAAAGTGAAAAAGAAAGAAGAAGTGCAGGGTTGTTGGTGCAGACCTGAGGATTGAGAAGCAGACCATCTCCTCAGCTCACTAGAGGCTGTCGGTACATGTTTGCTTGGTCATAAAGCTGGGTTGATCTGTGTTGATCTGTGATCTGTGTAAGCTACTTGCAGGATTTTTGGCCAGGGCCTGTCGAACAAACAAATTAATCTCTTCTCTTCTGTCAAGATTAGACCTGCTAAGGCTGAAGGAGAATCCACCCAATACATACTGTATCATACATCTTATAGGGATTTATCTGTATATGTGTGGGTGGGCTGATGTGTGTGTGGGTGGGTTGATTGTGTGTGTATGTGTGTATGTGTATCTGTGTGTGTGTGCGTGTGTGCATGCTTTTGCATATGTGTATGTGTATGTACACTGAGTGTACAAAACATTAGGAACATCTGCTCTTTCCATGACATAGACTGACCAGGTGAATCTAGGTGAAAGCTATGATCCCTTATTGATGTCACATGTTAAATCCACTTCAATCAGTGTAGATGAAGGGGAGAATACATGTTAAAGAGAGATGTTTAAGCCTTGAGACAATTGAGACATGGATTGTGTATGTGTGCCATTCAGAGGGTGAATGGGCAAGACAAAATATTTAAGTGCCTTTGAACAGGGTATGGTAGTAGGTGCCAGGCGCACCGGTTTGAGTGTGTCAAGAACTGTAAAGCTGCTGGGTTTTTCACGCTCAACAGTTTCCTGTGTGTATCAAGAATGGTCCACCACCCATAGAACATCCAGCCAACTTGTTTTGTATGCTCAGTGTATGTTTGGAGTTTGCGTGTGTGTGTGTGTGTGCATTTGTGTGTGTGTTTGTGTGTGTGTGTGTGTGTGTGTATGTTCATGTGTTGTCAACGTTCAAATAAATTGTACATAACTACTTAAAGAATTCTCTAGTCTCCAATTCTTTTAAGTCCTATACAGATGTAGGATTTTATTTTTTAGTAGGTAGATCAGCTTTAATCAGATGTAGGATCTTAATTTTAGCCACTTTGCTACAGCAGGAAAATAATCCTGCAGCAACAGGAAATGTAAATTATTATGTGGATTAATCACATTTTTTTGTAGGGATTGTTTTTTTTTTTAAGTGCAATTTTTTTTTAATTACAAGCTTTAGAAGCCTTTTTAAACCTTGAATATACTACAAGTTTGTCTTTCCTGCTGTGCTAATAAAAACACACAACACAGTCTTCACCGTTCCCCAGGTTTTTTCCTAACACCGTCTGTTAACATCCATTAGGGAAGCACTTGACTGTGTTGATGGGGACTGCAGACCAACTAAAAGTTGTTAAAAGTCACTAAAAT
This sequence comes from Coregonus lavaretus, assembly GCF_964263955.1. Taxonomy (NCBI): domain Eukaryota; kingdom Metazoa; phylum Chordata; class Actinopteri; order Salmoniformes; family Salmonidae; genus Coregonus; species Coregonus lavaretus. Next base: position 584,263 of record NW_028165182.1, on the reverse strand, counting down.
GTTTGCTTGAGCATGCAGAAGTGAGAGCTAAGAAATGTACCTGTCAACTTTCCCATAATGACAGGTAATCGTGAGGGGTAGAAAGTGCCTGTTAATACTACATAACTGGCCTGTGTGGCTCAAAATGGACACAAAAATAGACACCCACTAAGGTGTTAAAATGCCTTTAAGAGCTGCCATTTGCAAACCGTACAATAAATGTGCTAAGAAATGCTCTGTGTAGAAATGCTCATGAGTGGTTCGGAAGGTTATGGACCAAGCTCTCACAAATTATATTTTTCCAGGCTAGCATCTCAAACAACTTGGCTGCTACTGACCAATAAACATTCACGTGAGCACATAAATCAGAGACGGTTATTCGTATTGAAACAAAACTTGATACGCATGTTCCAAACACTGTCAAGAACAATTAGATCCACCAAATGGTGGCGCTTTAACAGGCACATATTTATATGTCTTGATCTGTTTGACTCAGTCATGCAATTTGGCACACTTGCTCAGCAATGTGAGTCTAGCTAACCTGTAGAGTACGGTTCTGTTTGGCCTCATGGTGGCGCTGTTGGACAGGAAAAAACATTAATGCAAGCTCATTGGCTTATAACTGCCATGTTATAAGTATGAAAAATGTATGCACTCACTAACTGTAAGTCGCTCTGGATAAGAGCGTCTGCTAAATGACTAAAATGTAAATGTTATTTGGTAAATGTGGTAAGAAATACAGAAGTAGCTCATCCAAGGGTGATTTGTCCAATTTGTCCTGAAGGTGGTGCTGTGGGGCCAAAGCTTGAACCCCAGCATGTTTGCTTGCAGCTATATTTTAATTTGTGACTGTATATTCAAGGGATTGGGTGTTTCTATATGGCTGTTACAGTCTAGTTACAGTTTAATGAAACATTGTGGAACAATTAACTTTTTAATGGTACAAAAGCGCAATAATGGATTTACTTACACTCTTGTAATTATAACACATAGTAAGTAGTCTGTGGAACTGCTCTGGCCAACTATGGCCAAGTTTTTTCTTTTCACTTTGATCCTCACAGCGGCGTAGTTTCTCTCATCCATCAAAGTGCTCTCTTTGATCCTGGTCCTGGTCACAAAGATGGATGAGTCCACAGAGTAGAAAGCACGGAACAGTCCGGGCCAACTGTATTCTCTCGATGGATGAGGCACACACGTGCAAGCATGGACACACACACCCACACACACACACACACATACACATACACACACACATTTGCACACATGCAAACACACACACACACACACCTCCAAACCTTCACTCATTAGCCTCATAACCCTTTGAGAGTATATACTATACCAGATATAGATTCCCACTCATTCAATCAAATGATCTAATTAGCAAATACATGTGTCCTATAATCTCATGCTTTTACCCCTTCAATTTCCACTACAATGTAGCCAATATGTACCAACAAGCTTGTCTCCAATGGACTAGATTGACATTCCGCGTGGCTGTGTTGACGAGAGTAGCAGTCAATTAGCCGGTGTGCATGCAGCAGGTGGTTGAGTTAATTGGCAGGAGGGGTGGATTGAGAAGAGAAAGGAAAAGAGAAGTCCAGCAGAGTGAGGAGTATTGCCTCTGCTGCCGGCTATGGCTCAGCGCAGTATGGAAGAGGCAGAAAGTATATTGTCATCCCCCCACGCTCCGCCATACTAATTATTCTTGCAATACTCTCTCCCATTGTTACTATAAACTGGTCCACTTCCCAAAGGATCGCTCTCACTCTTTCTTTCTTTCCCTCTCTCTCTTTCTTTCTCTCTCCTCCCACTCCCTCCCTCTCGAAAATGTATTTTCGTCGCACATTTTCCTCTCCCTCTCTCTTTCTCTCTTCTTCACCCTCTGTTTCTTGCAGACTCCCCATATCCTCGCCCTCTTGATCAAATCTCCGCCCAGTCTTTCTTTGTCTCTCCCACACTCTCTCTCTCTCTCTTTCTCTCTCTATTTCTCCTCCTCCTCCTTCCATTGTGGAGGTGGATATTGTTGTAAACACATTCAGGAGGCTGAGTGCTTCTTTATTGGATCTCCCCTCGGGGGTCTCTCTCTCTCTCTCTCTCTCTCAATTCCCACGCCCAACGGCTGTGGGAATTGACTTCACTTCCAATAGGCTTCTCCCTAGCCCACCAGTCCACCCACTGCCATGTCAATGAGACGCTGGGCTGCTAGATGAGATGCTCAGAGAGGGTGGGCTGATAATGTCGTTTCCCACTGCAGTGAAGATGAGGGGGATGGTTCTAGGCAGTTTGCTGGAAAATCAAGCAAACAAATAGAACGAGCGATGAGAGAGGGAATTTGATGGAGCTTGTTTGTGTAAAGAGGGGAGTTAAGTGATGTGATTGGAGGATCCATTTCCACCTAGCTTCCTCTGGTGGGACATCGTCAAATCATAGCTGGAAAAACAACTTAAGTGTGACTTTGCATATTCTCCCTGAGGTGACATCACCAAGACAGCAATAGTCATAATTTTCATGGCATCTGTAACGTTTTAACCTTGTTTTAACCCTTCACAACCGTAATAATACTCTGTCGTCCATGCCTCTCTCAACTGTTGTTGTCGCTGTTCTATGTCTCAGTTGATGTTTTTTACTGGAAGTTGATTTCAAACTATTTCCGAGCAGTGACATTTACTTTCATGGCTGAAGATCTATGGCCACGTCCCAAATGGCACGTTATTCCCTATGTAGTGCACTACTTTTGACCAGGGCCCATAGGGCTCTGGTCAAATGTAGTGCACTGTATAGGGAATAGTGTGCCATAGCACATATTGGTAGTGCTGTTGTGGATGTGTTTGTGGTGTGGCCCTTATCTCTCTGTGTTTCTTTCTCCTGACCTTCTCTTCAAAGTGAATGAAAGGCATCTGTCTCATGCACAGATCAAAGTAGTGCAACCCAGGTACGGGCGGCATTTTGCACTCATGTCACTTCCTCGACTTTAGACAAACAATAACCTTCACAACTGCAGTGTCCTCGTGATCTGTGAACAACACAATTAGGTAAATAATCATCAGCCATAACACAACTGACTACTCATTTTAATAAACACTACTATTATTGGATTATTATTCATTCATTTACAACATATTGACCCTAAATTGACGCCACACATCAATGCTTAGTAGGCTACCCCATTCTTGTTGTGTAGAATATAATAGGATTCTAGAACACATAATTTACTACGTCCCCAGTGTCCCCATGGCCCAGTGTAGTAGTAGTAGTAGTAGTAGTAGCAGTAGCTGAGCATCGCTGTCCATGGTGCTGAAATCTGAGCCTGGGTTATATTTATTAGTGCACATGTAGTCCCTCCCTGTTTCAGTCTGTTTTTTACTGTTTGGTGCCTATTGAATACGACCCTGTCCTATAAAGTGTAACTATCATATCAGGGATTCTGTTTGATTCAACTATAGCCTACCCATGTGATGTTATTGACACTGAAGCCAAACATATAATTCCTGTTAGGTTGTCTGAGTTTGGGCTTGATAACCTTCCACCATTCCGCTTTCAATTATTTCATGCATAATTTCACAGAGTAGAGCAGAGTAGATACCATAAGATGATTGAGGTTGTCGGTGGTCAATGTCAGTAGGGTTTATAGGTTTTTGTTGGCAGCAGGTGAAATGGTCACATCAATGGCCAAGTGACTTGCTCGGCTGAGCTTTATTAGAGAGGTATTGTGTAGCCCTGAAGGGAGACACAGGGGGATAGAGAAAGACGTTGGAAAGGTTGTGCTATTGAATTTATTTGCTGACAGCTGACTGACCTTTCAGAAGAGATGGAGCGGAAGAGACAGAGATGGATTCCTCCATGAGCCCTGGAAACCCAAATGCACGCATGCATACATGGGTGCGCGTGCACACACACAAACACATTTGCAAATGGTGCACACATGCACACACACACACACACACACACACACACAAACAGGTCCATAGGGACATTCATCTAATGTTGATCTTGGTCTTCTTTAAGAATGTTAATGGAGGTTCTATTTACGTCACTTGTCGGACCCTTAGCATGACCAATTGCAAGGCATTTGCAGGTAGCCTTTACTGTACTGAAGTGTACAGACGGCTGCATTAGCTAGCATGGATTAAATGAGGCAGCGCTAACTTCTACTGTAGCCTTCTATTGCCTTCATATAGTATGGAGCTAGCTCATTAATTTAGGGCTTCTCCCCAAGGCAGCAGGTATGCAGGAGAGAAAGACAGGCCACAAGTGGGCTCATCCACACAGCAAATTGTCCCCTGTTCTAATCAATGACCTGTTTCCCTGACCACACCGTGAAACTGCCATTCATAACTATATGTACTATTTCTATATAATATCACACAGCTAGGTAACCAATGCTAGTGTCTCAGCTAATGCCGTATGAATGTCAATGATGTCTCACGCCCTCAATTCGCGTCCCTCAGGGTAAAATGTAATCTCTCTCTCTACATCCCGAGGTGAGACACATAAATCACTAGTTCTTCTATCCGTTTCTCCACAGGAGTGAAGGGAGCTCCCGGAGACAAGATAGGAAGAACATGGGAATGGGGATTTGCGGCAGTGGGTGTTTGTGTGCATATGCATCACGTTGTCCGTTCATCTTGTGGATGCACTTGGAATTATTTTCCTGGTCTTTTACCCACTTGGCCTTCCATTAGAATTCCTGTGGGAATCCAGGAAAAAAGGCTTTGGTTATAGGATTGCTAAGAGGGATAGGTACATTCTACTAGTCTTCCTCGCAGTGCTAGAGTGCAGAGTATCATGAAGATAAAAGGACATGAGAAATGAAACATGAGTTACTCTGTGTTTCATTCGTCATCCTGCGTATTGATGGTAACACACAGAGAACTGTTCTGTATCTATGCTCCATTACTCTACCTGAGCAATTACCCTTAGATACAGAACCTTATTGATTCCCAATAACTCATGCCTTGTGCTGATCCAAAGAGCAAAAAAGGAGGGTGAAGTTGCCCCTAGATGCTGATATCAGGTCAGTTTAGCATTTCCACACTAATAGTTAAGATTAGGATTGGGGGAAGGGAAGCTGATCCTAGATCTGTACCTAGGGGAAACTTCACCTCTGAGCTAAAAATGCTGAGGTTCCAAATGTCAAAGATGCTAATTTGTAGGCTAACAGTACACGCACCCCCTTGTGGCTATATATTGAACTGATGTGTCCAAACTGTCTTCTCATGTCCTGAATACAACGTCCCTTGAACTCCCAGTGTCTCTCTCCTTACACCCTCTCAGACAAATTGTCTTGTAGGAAGAGGAGGTGAGGACAGGTGGAGAGGGGAAGAGAAAAGGGCAAAAAGCAAGGTAAAGAGATGGGTGAGGGATACAAATCTTTATTTCTTCATCCCTGACTCATCCCTTCAGTTTAGCACACCATGACTTCGTCCCAAAATGCACCCTATTCCCTATACACTACTTTTGACCAGGGCCCATAGGGCTCTGGCCAAAAGTAGTGCACTTTGTAGGTAATAGGTTACCATTTGGGAAGCACATCATGACTGTGATCTGGAATGAACCACCTTCCCATGATCCTGTTAGGCCTCAGGGCCACTGCTCCCTCCATCTCTCCCTTCCTCCCTCCTCTGTCAATCTCTGGCTCACAGCCCAGATCTCCCATCTCCTATAACCCTCCTGTCCTGCTGCCCTGAGCCAGCTTAGAGGATACTCAAAACATCACAGTCAAACTTTGGAGGCAGTTTCCAATATCACTATTTCACCCTTAAAGCTTGATTTTCCATGCATTATCTCCCTATGAGGTGAACATATATATATATATATAAATATATTGAACTGATGTGTCATAACTGTCTTCTCATGTCCTGAATACAACCCCCCTTGAACTCCCAGTGACCCGTGTCTCTCTCCTAACACCCTCTCAGACAAATTGTCTTGTAGGAAGAGGATGTGAGGACAGGTGGAGAGGGGAAGAGAAAAGGGCAAAAAGGAGGCTAAAGAGATGGGTGAGGGATAAAATCCTTGTTTGGGATTAAACTTATTTTAGAGCGAAAGGTTTTAATTTAAATTAACAAGTAGAGCAGTTACATTTATATAGTATATAGCCTAAGTCTACCTCAACACAATAAATATCACAGTATCGTATGAGACAGTTGTTGAAATTAATTGACGGAACCCATTGTTGCACAAAGATATCAAATAAATATATACAGTACCAGTCAAAAGTTTGGACACACCTACTCATTCAAGGGTTTCTCTTTATTTTTACTATTTTCTACATTGTAGAATAATAGTGAAGACATCACAACTATGAAATCACACTTATGGAATCATGTAGTAACCAAAAAAGTGTAAAACATTTAAAATTTGAGATTCTTCAAAGTAGCCTTGATGACAGCTTTGCACACTCTTGGCATTCTCTCAACTAGCTTCATGAGGAATGCTTTTCCAACAGTCTTGAAGGAGTTTCCACATATGCTGAGCACTTGTTGGCTGCTTTTCCTTCTCTCTGCGGTCCAATTCATCCCAAACCATCTCAATTGGGTTGAGGTTGGGTGATTGTGGAGGTCAGGTCATCTGATGCAGCACTCCATCACTCTCTTTCTTGGTAAAATAGCCCTTACACAGCATGCAGGTGTGTTTTGGGTCATTGTCCTGTTGAAAAACAAATGATAGTCCCACTAAGCCCAAACCAGATTGGATGGCGTATCTCTGCAGAATACTGTGGTAGCCATGCTGGTTAAGTATGCCTTGAATTCTAAATAATCCCTGACTGTGTCACCAGCAAAGCACCATCACACCTCCTCCTCCATGCTTCATGGTGGGAACCACACATGCGGAGATCATCCGTTCACCTAATCTGCGTTTCAGACAAGGCGGTTGGAACCAAAAATCTCTAATTTGGACTCATCAGACCAGCAGCAATTCGACCATGAAGGCCTGATTCACGCAGTCTCCTCTGAACAGTTGATGTTGAGATGTGTCTCTTACTTGAACTCTGTGAAGCATTTATTTGGGCTGCAATATGAGAAAGAAATTCCACAAATTAACTTTTACCAAGGCACACCTGTTAATTGAAATGCATTCCAGGTGACTACCTCATGAAGCTGGTTGAGAGAATGCCAAGAGTGTGCAAAGTTGTCATCAAGGCAAAGGGTGGCTACTTTGAAGAATCTCAAATATAAAATATATTTTGATTTGTTCAACACTTATTTGGTTACTACATGATTCCATATGTGTAATTTCATAGTTTTGATGTCTTCACTATTATTCTACAATGTAGAAAGTTGTAAAAATAAAGAAAACCCCTGGAATGAGTAGGTGTGCCCAAACGTTTGACTGGTACTGTGTATGTAAATATTTGTTATTCATTTACGTGTTTGTTCAAGTGTAGAACCGCCTGTGATGTCAAAGCCAACCCAAAATAATTTCTAGTTAATTAACATGTAGCTAAGAATACATATTCCCTTGATTCCATTTTTACTGACTGTTGTCTGGCATGATGGATGGTGTTGTCGTGCTTTCTTGAACCCTCTTTTATGGCGAGTATTTCCAGCGCCCTGTAACATCCGTAATTACATTCCCATCTGTCCTATCCCCGAATCCTCCATACATCATCATCACAACAATTCCATTAATTCCCGCAGCGTTCCAAAAAAAGAAAAAGGAGGGAGATAATGGCATTCAAAACGCATTGGACGAAACGTTGGACAAGGTTAATCACTCAAACCCATTTGTTTTGAAATGTTTTGAAAGGGTTGGTGCTATAAAAGAGTACGAACAGGGGATAGGGATCTGTGAGTGTTGGATTTTAACCTCTACGGGGTGCCGTGCGGATCTTTGTGCCTCTCTCTCTCTTTCTGTGTTTGTATGCCCTTGGTATTTGGAAGGCGCTTTGTCACATGGGGGTGAACTTTAAAGCAGCGCGATCACAAGGGAAGTAATTACCGAACGCTTTGATGAAAAGAGTGAGGGAAGGAAAGAAAAAACATGATTAAACAACAAAGACCATAATGACCAAAGTGTTACGGACATCGTCAGTCATCCCTGAAATAATAATATTACCACTGCATGTTTTGTTATTAGGCTAGTTTGACAAGCTGGGAACACACACATGCACTCACACATACATACATGTGCAAACGCTTACATACACGCATCAGCATACACACACACACAAACACACAGTCAATGCAGGAAGTAAAATAAAAATACAACTCAATAATCAAAAATAATTGCATTTATGCATTGATTGCCTCCAATTATGATTGAGCCCAACCCTGGTGTATGTGGGTTTGTGTGTGAGGGTGCGTGCGTGCGTACATTCCTGCATGCATGTGTCCCCCAAAGGTAACAGGTGGTGAGCAGTTATAGTTTGACAAAGAACAATTATTCTCCTAGCCACGTCTGTCTTTTTGAAAGCCCTTACATGAATGGCAGGCGAGGGAAAAGACAACAAAAGACAACAAATGAGTCTCCCGGAGAAGAAAATAGGAACATATTTTGTTTACCGCTCTCATGACATGATTATCAATGTGATCTTTCTTTACATAACTATTTGTTTATCTTTCAGTGGGTAGATCATGTTTGCTGTCTCGCTGATGGACGTGACGGAGGTAGATCCATCTATCATTGCAGACAGCCCATCTTGTTTGGAAATGAAACGGTTTATTATTGATTTTGGCACCTACTGTGATCAATCTCCAATTCCATGTTTTATTCCTACATCACATAAGCCATCCATCTATATTTCTCCATAGAGCTATCGTCCACCTTCCCTGGCTGGAACAGCTTTGCTGTGTTACTGTTAGTTGAGTGTAGAGCCCAACCCTGGTGTGTGTGGGTGCGTGCGTGCATGCGTACATTCCTGCATGCATGTGTGTCCCAAAGGTAACAGGTGGTGAGCGGATATAGTTAGACTAATACAAATTATTCTCCTAGCCACATCTGTCTTTTGAATGTTATTTTTATTTTACTTCCTTGACTGCCTTCAATTGAGCCCAACCCTGACACACACGCCCACACACAGATATTGGGTTTACTTCACCCACAGTGTTTCCGATTTTTGCTGATCCTGTGATTCATACTTCGTTTCAAATGTCACAGTTTTAAACTTAGTCCAAGTACTGTTACTACTGTGCTATTTTTGTTCACCCATGCTGCGTTCTGTTCTGACTGATTTTCAGATATGGTAAATTGCAAAGTACGGTAACTACCACCTCCAATATATTGAAAGTACAGTAGCTACCACCCTCCAATATATTGAAAGTACAGTAGCTACCACCCTCCAATATATTGAAAGTACAGTAGCTACCACCCTCCAATATCTTCAAAGTATAGTAGCTACCACCCTCCAATATCTTCAAAGTACAGTAGCTACCACCCTCCAATATATTGAAAGTACAGTAGCTACCACCCTCCAATATCTTCAAAGTATAGTAGCTACCACCCTCCAATATCTTCAAAGTACAGTAGCTACCACCCTCCAATATCTTCAAAGTATAGTAGCTACCACCCTCCAATATCTTCAAAGTACAGTAGCTACCACCCTCCAATATATTGAAAGTACAGTAGCTACCACCCTCCAATATCTTCAAAGTATAGTAGCTACCACCCTCCAATATCTTCAAAGTATAGTAGCTACCACCCTCCAATATCTTCAAAGTACAGTAGCTACCACCCTCCAATATATTGAAAGTACAGTAGCTACCACCCTCCAATATATTGAAAGTACAGTAGCTACCACCCTTCAATATCTTCAAAGTATAGTAGCTACCACCCTCCAATATCTTCAAAGTATAGTAGCTACCACCCTCCAATATCTTCAAAGTATAGTAGCTACCACCCTCCAATATCTTCAAAGTACAGTAGCTACCACCCTCCAATATCTTCAAAGTATAGTAGCTACCACCCTCCAATATCTTCAAAGTACAGTAGCTACCACTCTCCAATATATTCAAAGTACTGTAGCTACCACCCTCCAATATATTCAAAGTACATGTAAACATGTCAGTGTGCTGCTTCAAATAAAATAAAATAAAATTTTATTGGCCACATGCGCCGAATACAACAGGTGCAGACATTACAGTGAAATGCTTACCTACAGCCCTTAACCAACAGTGCATTTATTTTCAATAAAAAAGTAAAATAAAACAACAACAAAAAAAGTGTTGAAAAAAAAAGAGCAGAAGTAAAATACAATAACAGTAGGGAGGCTATATATACAGGGGGGTACCGGTGCAGAGTCAATGTGTGGGGGCACCGGCTAGTTGAGGTAGTTGAAGTAATATGTACATGTGCGTAGAGTTAAAGTGACTATGCATAAATAATTAACAGAGTAGCAGCAGCGTAAAAAGATGGGGTGGGGGGGCAGTGCAAATAGTCCGGGTAGGCATGATTAGCTGTTCAGGAGTCTTATGGCTTGGGGGTAGAAGCTGTTGAGAAGTCTTTTGGACCTAGACTTGGCACTCCGGTACCGCTTGCCGTGCGGTAGCAGAGAGAACAGTCTATGACTAGGGTGGCTGGAGTCTTTGACAATTTTGAGGGCCTTCCTCTGACACCGCCTGGTATAGAGGTCCTGGATGGCAGGAAGCTTGGCCCCAGTGATGTACTGGGCCGTACGCACTACCCTTGTAGTGCCTTGCGGTCGGAGGCCAAGCAGTTGCCATACCAGGCGGTGATGCAACCAGTCAGGATGCTCTCGATGGTGCAGCTGTATAATTTTTTGAGGATCTGAGGACCCATGCCGAATCTTTTCAGTCTCCTGAGGGGGAATAGGCTTTGTCGTGCCCTCTTCACGACTGTCTTGGTGTGTTTGGACCATGATAGTTCATTGGTGATGTGGACACCAAGGAACTTGAAGCTGTGCTTCCGCACACATCCGTTACTGGGAGTGATCTCGGTCCTCTGTCTTGCAAACACAAGTGACAACCTCTCTTAATAACATCTTAGCCAGCTGCTTCCCTGAAAAGCTAGTAATTCAATAGTCAGGGTTGAGACACTTCAAGCTAAGGAGTGAGGTTAGCAATCCAACTCTGTTACATACAGCACATAACTAATTCTGTGGTACAGTAGTACTACCATTCACCTGCATAGCATTGGTCTTCTGACATTCAGATAAATATCAATGTACAGTACTCTCCAATACTTAAAGTACAGCACATAGAGCTAAATAATGTTATGTTTAATTAGTTGGTACAGCAGTGCTACCATTCACCTGCATAGCATCCCCTTTCCGCCTGAAACACCTCAGCTAGAGGGATGGCATAGCCAAACCTAAACTGGTGTGAGTGGGGATGCTGCCAGATAATGGCTAGAGTAGGATTATGTGTGTTGTAGAGCGATGGTGGCGATCCAGCACAAAATTCCAGCGGATTACATCCAGTCAGAGGTTCCTGTAAATCTGTCTGGATGGCGATGTATTTATTTGACGTGTCACTAATCCTTATTAAGGACTTCCTGGCAGAAGAGGTTGCTCGACCAGTCAGCAGCCGATATGCCAGTTAAATAATTGGTGAAATATAGCTTGATTATAAATTGTTTAAGGTTAATATCAGTAGTGGGTAGATGCTCAATATATATAATCAGTATCCTTTAACACTATTTATCGCCAGTGCTGTTTGGCGCGATGGTAAAACATTTACCTTTTGATTAGACGACCGGAGTTCAAAATCGCAGACAGCATCATGAGTCATGAAATCTCATTCTAACCAATAACGGGGCGTGCTCATTATGAATACATTGTGATTTAGTTTCGGTATCAGACTAACTTTTCTTATGATTTTGTTTGCAGAGCATACAGGCTGGCAGTTTATCGCCAGTTCACCCAATGGGCACAAGGGAGAATTGGACGAGGTGTACGGCGTCTCATCCCTGCGTGTGTCGTTTGTTCCATATAGCGCGCATACCCAGAAGCAAAGGCATTTACATTGGGTTTGAGTTTGAATAAAACCAGTTATTTTAGTAAATCTAGCCTGCTGTAATTTTGTAAAAATAGTATTAGTTAACTTGTCCACTATAGGCTCAAGCGTAACCAGAAACTTGCTTTGAAGATAAAACTACTTTCAAAGCGCACTAATCCTGTGTCTTTGTTGCTAGAGTAGTGACTTCAACTAGCTTTGGCTGCCATCTATTGGAAAGGAATGGTAACTACACTGGGCAGCTAGTTGGCAGTCTTTAACAGGGACGGCTTGTTCAATAGGGCGATATGGGCGACGCACTGCCAAACGGGAAAAGGAAGGGATTTTTTTTCTAATCAATTATATCACGGCAACAGCAGTTATCAGTGTTCACGTCTGATCTGCCAGCCACTAAATGTCAAATCAGGCTAAAGTCGTGCTTCAAATGGCCCCGCCCGTTTTTTGGGCGATTTCAGTCAGGTTGAAAATCGCCCAGAAGTCTCTCATAGCCTGTCATGTAAAATCTATTTTTTTCACATTTCAAAGCTTTCAATACATTCTCTATGGGTGTCTGTGGGCATGCACTTACGCACTTTCGTCATACGTGACGTAACGTTGAACGTAACTAAGACAATGGCGGCTAGCAGCGTCTATGTTGCGACCTGCAGTGTGGCGTTATTTTATGTTTTTAATTTGTAGACTTAGTTTACAAACATTCTGCAAACATTCTGCTTTGGACTGATCTTCGGTTTTGGACTGATCTTGTTGATCGTGTACATACCCGCTACGAACGGACTAAATAATTAAAACGCTGCTGGCAGCGGAATCCCAATACAGCTGGGAGACTTGGCTGGATGACAGAGTCCCGGACAGAGAGGTGGAGCCGGCCGGCTTCACCCTGGTCAGAGCGGACCGCGATCCTGGTAAGAGAGCGACTCTGTACCCCGACATTGAACTGCTTTCTGTGTCATTGAACCTTACTATTGTTGATAAAACAAGTTTACTGGAGAACGGAGACCAAGTAGAGACTTTTGGACAAGGTGGATAATTGTATAATATAAGGCAGTTTATTCAGAGGTAAAGATATCTGGAATCGCGTGCACGGACCCGTTCGTCAAACTCGTAGGGAGTTTATCAGAAGAGCCCCTAAACATTGTGTGCTGACATTTTATACAATAAAATGAAGTAGGTTGAATCTAGTAGTTCTGATCTTCTGATTGGCCCTGATGAGTTGGGCGAGGTCACCTCCAGGCTAGTGTCACTGTTGCATTGGCTCTGAGTCGGGTTCTCTGTCTTCATGTTCAGCCTAAGAGAAGAGGATTTGTGTGTGTGTGTGTGTGTTTGTTATCAGTGTGTGTGTGTGTGTGTGTGTGTGTGTGTGTGTGTTTGTTATCAGTGATGATGTGTGTGTGTGTGTGTGTGTGTGTTTATCAGTGATGATGTGTGTGTGTGTGTGTGTGTGTGTGTGTGTGTGTGTGTGTGTGGGTGTGTGTGTGTGTGTCCTCAGGGCAAGAACTCGTGAGTTGGAAGAACTGAGAGACCTATGGCGTGGGTGTTATCCTTAGCCACCTGCTGACAAGGCTGACAAGATAGGACTCTTGTTCATTGTATTGAATACAAAGGCCCAACACAAAATGGGTCATGCACAAGATTTTAGTCAGACCAAGCTATAACATTATATATTTACTACGACAGTACATTCAACCAAAAGCTAATATAACAAAGGCATCAGAGATTATTTATAATCTGTCACAGAAACTGGAATCCATCTCCCCAGATCAGTCAATAAATGATTCTGGTATTGACTTATATGCTGCCCCTGTCTTCATGTTGTTGCTGGACATATCTTTTTTAAAATGTGTGTAGGTCACCTAAATCATCAGAAAAATTGCCCCTCCTGAGAATTTTTTCAGGAGCCGCCACTGGTCTTTAATAATATATGCCATTTAGCTGACGTCTTTATCCAAAGCGAACTGGGTACATGGTAGTGGAAACAGATCATAGAAACAGGATTACAATTTTGATATCATGGATGGTCAGTCCTTGCATCTATAGCTCGGTCTATGAATTTGAGAGTGGTTACATTTCTCCAGCCCATCCCTCAGTTTTTTACCGAAAGAGGAGCAGGGAGACACTGTGTTATTGTTTCTACTGCTGATTGCCACTTTAAGAAGTTAAGATACAGATTAAATACACACAAAAATATGTTAGATACTATAGAAATTTCCCATCACTCAGACAGTTAGTGAATACACAGTATCCAGCACAGCAAATAATCAATCAATCAAATGTATTTTACAAAAACCATTTTTACGTCAAAACAACCACAGTGGTTATAGAGGGTACAACAGTTCAACACCTCAGGAGCAAATGTCAGTTGGCTTTTCATAGGTTGAGAGAGAGAGTCGAAACAGCAGGACTGGGACAAGGTAGCACATCTGTTGAAACCGATAAAAAAATGTTTTTACCACGGGGGCCAGTATGAAAAACAAAACAAAAAAAAACATGTATGCATTCACTAACTGTAAGTTGCTCTGGATAAGAGCGTCTGCTAAATTACTAAAATGTAAAATCTATTAGGCTATAGTTATATTCAAGAACCACAGCATATACTTTAAATAAACAATAGCCTTAGAAATAACATGGATTTGCATGTACCTGCTCTGCATACTGCACAGTCTCCTCCAGGATGAAAACCTTTTCAGGGATGAAGAGGTCATCCTGAAAACCAAAAAAATATGTTTTGTTAAGACAACTGAACCCAAATATATCAGTTGGCATTAACAAGCTACCTGTCCTGTATGCTTTGTTAACACACACACACACACACACACACACACACACACACACACACAGCAAATATAGGGACATTTCTTTTTCAGCAAACATTAGCTATGTCAACTTCAGTCTAGCTAAATGAGGTGGAGCTAACAAAACATTATAAAAACTATGGGGGATTTATTATTCTCCTAATTGATGGGATGACTAACTTAGAAAGAATGCATTCTTGACTGGGCTAATGTAGGTTGTGTCACCTGGCAAGCTGTGATTGATGTGAAGAGCTGTTTTAGGGGATAAGATAAGATAATAATTTGTGTCTCCAAATACTAGACAATACTGGTTCTTTGTGATCTGTGAACCATCCTTGGACGTAGGAATGGTGTCTAAGGGAGCTGGCTCTTCTCACTATGACAGGTTGTTATGATAAACGTATGCCTGGAAACAGGGATGCGCTAAGAGGCGGGGGACTAGCCTGTGCGCCAACGGATTGGCTGAGTAAGTCTAAACCACGCTCAAGTCTCTACTCTGATTGGCCAGCAGAGAGGTGGGAACTCTCTCTCTCTGTAAGAGTATTTGAAGAACAATCTGAAACAATGGATTTAGTTCTCTGAGTGCCCTGCGAGGCATATCGGGGAGCCCGTATATACGAAACATCATATTTACCATTGAAGGTTTTTGCATTAATTAAAATAACTAGTATATCTTAGAAGTCGTGTTGACCTCTTTTGTTCCTAATACCAGATTTGAATTGACGCAACTTTGACAATTGGTGACTTCCGACGTGATCTGGTAGAAGGGACTTCGCTGGGTATTGTCCGGCCCATTTGGTCACCTCTTTCATTGGACTGTGTGTTTCACAAAAAGTTCGGACTACTTAAAGAAGGTAAGCAGATACCTATTGTTAAATAACTAAAGATCTGCACATTGGCTTTATTCAAATTAATTTTGTGAAACAACTGTCTGATGTAAGTGAACTAAATTATGCGCTTGATTTGAGATAACAACCATTGGTTAAATAATTGAAACACTTGGGTTTATTCATTTGATTTATCATTTGATGTGTGGCGCTTGATTTGACATAACAACCATTGGTTAAATAATTGAAACACTTTGGTTTATTTGTTTTGATTTACCATTTGATGTGTGGCACTGTAAGAATACTGCTTTCAAATAATTAAGGCTGAAATAAATGTGCACCAACTTTAACTAATTAGGTGGGAATTATTTGATTTAAAATAAATAGACTAAAGTACTTTGAAATAACGGCAGAATATTGGAAACGCGCTAAAACGAGAAACAGCTCCTCACAGCTCCTCAAAAAGCCTATTCCCCCTGGACAAGAAAGAGGTAGGGTTGCGAGGGGAGGGGCTGGAGACAGCGAAAGTGTGGCTTTTGGAGCCAGGAAAGACTGGGAGTTGGCTGGGAACGCCACACGGGGTGATTATTTGAGAGGTGCATGTGGGTTTCTGACGAGAGATGTTCTAAACTTGCTCACCCGGACGTAGACGTACGTCGTGGGTGAGAGAGTAGAGAACATTTACATTTGCATTTTTCCAGAGCGATTTATGGGAGCAATTGGGGTTGAGTGACTTGCTCGAGGGCACATCGGCAGGTTTTTCGCCTGGTCGGCTCGGGGATTGGAACCGGCGACCTCTCGGTTGTTGGAGCGGCGCTATTGGTCACTAAGCTGCCTGCCGCCCCATATGAGTTTAAGGTTGTGGCGTTGTTGGATCATGTGATGGTGGAATAAACTGACCATAACTAATGTTGTTTTAGACGTAATGTATAATATAGTACAAAGCAGATGGAGGGTTCAATTGAACTAATTATCATGGAAGAGCTAACGTAGTACAGTGAGGGAACTTCATTTTGTGTCAGAGGGTAAGATGAGAAATCATTAATGGTGCTATTGGTGTAAATGTATTTATCATTTCAAGGCATGGAGTAACAATCTGCATTTATGAGTGTAAATTCCACTGCTGATGTGTTGATTGAATGGGTACGATGGAGTATTTGGTTGGTTAATGCTAAATGGAAGATTTGGAGCGTGGTTGGGGGTTAAAAACTCACTTATTCAATAGGGAATGGGTGGAGAGAGAGAGAGTTTTTACGTGTATTAAAAGTTGCATAAGATAGCTTTAGTAGTATTCTAGATAGGTCTATGAAAATATGTTACAAGTACGAATTACATTATTTCCTAAGAAGAAAGATTGTAGGGAAGTTTCCCGCGCCTCCCCCATAATGTAGGAAGGAGCAGGAGAGGGGGAGGAGATGTAAGAGACATAGTTCAGATGGTAGGAATGTCATTAAGTGTATGCTGATCAACGATAGCAAGTATTTTTTATTTATTAATTAGGGCCTAATCAGAGAGAACAGTTAAAGAAATTGAATAGCGAACTGAAATGGGTTAGCGGGAAAATACAAAATTGTTGGTACATTCTAGAACGATAATTGATTTTGGTTAAGGGGATGCAAGTATGCATTGGCTGTTGTGCTGGGGAAATAGCGCCAGCCTGTGGTGGGTTCTGGATTGGTGAAACAGTGGGGACAGGAACAATAGAAGGGGAGACAGATTTTCCTAGGGGGTTGAACAAATAATTGATAATGGATCATTTGAGATGAGATCACATGTAGCAGAGTTAGGGTAATCAATTAAATAATCATTGTATACTCGAGGAATTTTGAGTGGTTTAATGGATTAGTTATGAGGAATTAGATTGATACAAACAATTATTGATGGGTTAATACTGGGGATATCTGTATCATGTTTTGTGTATACTACCATCTTTAGATTATAACCAGGAGAAAGAGATTAGCTCATCTCAGTTAGGCAGTATTTAGGTTATAAAAGTGAGCTACCAAATTAAGTGAGGCCTGGCTATTTGTGGTTGTTGTTTTTCAAATTGGGTTAAAATGGGTTCACAGAGCCAGAGGCTGTACAGAGAAAGGTGGAGCCCCCATGTTGCCCTAGTGAAAGAACTTTCAGAGGAATGGTTATCACTAGGTAAATGGATAAAACAGGGGAAAAACATTACTGACTGGCAGAATACACCAAATGGGGATCAGTATGGCCACTCCACTGGGAGATATAGAAGAAAGTTAAATTGGAGAGCAAAAACCCTGCCCGGGGTCCAATTGGAGACAAGTTTTAACGGATGACAGGAAGAGATTTTCTTAACTCAGGAACAGGAGGCTGAGTTAGCAGCAATTCCGTTCAAATTATGGTCACAAGGACCAGCAGATGTAGGACTCATTAAGGGGGTAGCTCCAGTACAAGTGATTCCTCGATCCGATAATAGACCATAACAAAAGCAATACCCTATGAAACCAGAAGCAATAAAAGGGATAACACCTACATTTGAGCATTTACTTAGGGGAGGGGTGATAATTCCTGGAGATGAGGCACAATGCAACTCTCCAGTATTTCCTGTTAAAAAGGCGGCACCTAGCGCCGACTGGAGGATGGTCATGGACTTGCAGGGGGTTAATAGAAATATAATTCCCAGAGCTCCATGTGTCCCAGATCCACATACATTGCTGAACCAATTGAAACCAGAGAACTCCTATTTTACAGTGATAGATTTAGCTAATGCTTTCTTTAGTATCCCAGTTCATCTGGATAGTCAGGGGTGGTTTGGCTTTACTTTTCAGGGAAGGAAATTGACTTACGCTAGGATGCCCCAAGGCTACTCGGAAAGTCTTACAATCTTTGTCCAGGCTATAACTAGGAATTTGGGAAAGTTTGAACCTAGGGAAGGAAGCCAAATGTTAGTTTATGTAGATGATATTATATTGGCTAATCCCACTCAGGAGGGATGTAAGAGGGATACAATCCAATTGTTAACCTTCCTGGCAGAACAGGGACACAAAGTGAGCAAAAATAAACTTCAACTTTGGCAGAGCGAGGTCATTTACCTAGGACACACTATAACTCAGGAGGGGCGAATGTTAAACTCATCCAGGAAAACTGCTATACTTGAAGCGCCAAAACCGTTAAACAAAAAACAAATGATGAGCTTTTTGGTAATGATAAACTGCTGTAAAGCTTGGGTACTCCATTATGTACTGCATACGGGTAAATTAAGTGATCTTATCTATGGGAAGGCAATGGTAGCCCATGGTACAATAATTTGGAACTCTAAGGAGGCATACATACATCAGGGATGTTATCCAAATGGTAGAGAGTAAAGAGGGATATGACATTGGTCGTGATTTAATGATGATGAGTTTTTTTGGTGGGCTATTAGATATAACTGGGTTAATCATGAACATAGAGGTTTTTATTCTTTGTTGCTAGACAGAAGACTTAGGTGACCTAAATATGGACTTGTCATGTCCAACGATCAGTCTTCAGGTCAAGCCCGGGAGAGCCGGTGTAGAACAGAGTTTGAACTAAACATGAGTGTTTTTACAAGATAAGAGCTTGATGATTGGATTACTAATTGATTCTGAACTGGATGAAAGTCGAATTTAGCTGCCATAAAAGACAAAGGAAGTGGGAGGAGCAATAAAGAAGCAAAAGACAATCTCGAAAATGAAAGGCATGGCAATTGGATGATAAATTACCTAAGGGATGGTTTAGGAAGGTGGTAATATTGACACATGGGCAAATCATTTGTCAAAAAGGGGGAGTGATAGGATTAAATAATAAATATATACGAAGGAGAGGACAAAATACTAAAAAAAAAAAAAAAAAACAACAACAATAGAAATTGAGAGCTCAACATGTATGTGTGAAGATAGTTTATTAACCACACCCGTATGTCAGAGGTTTTGTGCCCCACAGGTGAACTAAAGGAGAAGGTGACCCACTCTATCTCACCAGGAGACCAGGTGTGGATCCAGTCCCTAAAAGAAGAAAAACTGGAAGCAGGCCTGTTGGGAAGGGCCCTATCAAGTCCTATTAGATCCACCTGGGTGCATGTCACACACTGCAAAAAGGTAAACCCAGTTACACCTGATGAACAAACACAGAGTTAGGAGAAAGAACCGATCACCATTAGGGCTCGGGGGTTGGCTCCTTAACGAAGATTCCCTTACCCTGTCTGATCATCCCTGTGTGAGTTCGGTAGAAGGTGAAGCAATGGGTTGGCGTCTGACATGTTCTCAGGGCGAGGGTGGGGATTCACAGGTCTCCTGACGGTAGGTAGCTGTCTGATTGTGGGGGCCATATTCCTAACACACTCAAACCCTCCTGATCAGTAGTAGTTAACCTAACACAAGTTGATAAAATAATACCTGAGCACAGTCTACGAAGGCATAGGAGACAGCTAGATGTAGGGAAAGGGGAAGTACTAGGGACTTTAGGGAAGGACATCACCATATGTATGTCACCATGTACATCCTGGGACTATGTAGTTGCTCATACCGAGCGGGGGGGGATATGTAAATCTCCATACACAGTTTAGGGACAGGTGTAGTATTGTGAAAGTAGGGAATTACCAGAAATGGCAGTGCGACCCATAGAAGGGTAGGTACTGTCTGAAAGTCTGAAGTACGCAAAAACAGGTTTATCCTCCATGCAAGCCACCTGGGAATGTGGTGAAAGAGTCTTGTAGTAACTTGAACTATCTGTATCCCCCGATAACAAAGTCATTCCGACCTAGGTTGCCTACGTTTGAAGTCTCAGGGGGTTCTAATTGTTTTTCTAGGACTAGTAAGATAGGATACAGAGTAGGGCATCTTAGCTCCTGCTCCCACACAGAGAATATCACAACTAAAAGAGACCATGACTAATCTCTCCTCTTTGTTGCAGCCATAGGATTTTAGGAACCAAAACCAGGCCCGTGCTGACATCTGATGGTTGTGTGGTGATAACTGATTGTGAACTCACCTACATATGTAAACAATCAAACGTGTCAGAGACTGGTGAGTTGTCACATAGAAAGTAGGACCTCCTCCCGGGATCCTTTGATGAAAGGATATATATATTGATGGGATAGGAGTACCTCGAGGGGTTCCAGAACAATTCAAAGCTAGGAATCAGATCGCAGCTGGGTTTGAATCAAGTCTTTTTTGGTGGTCAACAATTAATAAAAACGTAGATTGGATAAATTATATTTACTATAACCAGCAAAGATTTATAAACCACACTCGTGATGCAATAAAGGGATTAGCTGAGCAGACAGCGGCAACTAGCTTAATGACATGGCAGAATAGAATAGCTTTAGATATGCTTTTGGCTGAGCGGGGCGGAGTTTGTGTTCTGTTTGGATATATGTGCTGTACTTTCATCCTCAAACAACATAGCACTGGACGGGTCCGTAACAAAAGAGCTTCAGGTTGTAACCACGCTGACGAACGAACTGGCTTAGAAATCTGGTATTGATAGCTCCATAAACGGTTGGTTTGATAACATATTTGGTCAATGGAAAACTATTGTTGTAACTATTCTGGGTGAAGTTATAGCTTCTATGGGTATACTTGTTCTTTGTGGATGTTGTCTTATTTCCTGTGTCTGAGGTTTGGTGAGAAAGGAGATGGGGAAGGTGGTTTCCCAACAGATGGTGAGATATGGCCCAATCCTGGACTCCGACCTAAGGAATTAAGGATATGACCTACCAGGCTTGGTGGAGTGACACTAGAGGGTGTCTAAAGGGGGCCAAAATTTACTTCTCTGTTTTGTGTTTTATGTTTTAATAGTCTTATGTTTTGTGTTCTATTAATCCTGTGTTTTATGCTTTATTAATCAAGTTAACCATATGAATGTTTGTCTTTCCTTATGTGATGGTTTGAAGTTCTTTGATGACTGGTAACAATTTGCAAGTTGGGTGTAGATGGACTGAGGGTTTTTATTTTTTAGTATCATCATAGCCTATTAATAAAAGTGTGATTTTTTTGTTTGTATTGTATTTTAATGACTGACACCCTGTGTTTTCTTATTTTGAATCACACCCAGAGGGTGTGAAAAGGGGGATTATGGGGGATTTATTATTCTCCTAATTGATGGGATGACTAACTTAGAAAGAATGCATTCTTGACTGGGCTAATGTAGGTTGTTTCACTTGGCAAGCTGTGATTGATGTGAAGAGCTGTTTTAGGGGATAAGATAAATAATTTGTGTCTCCAAATACTAGACAATATTGGTTCTTTGTGATCTGTGAACCATCCTTGGACGTAGGAATGGTGTCTAAGGGAGCTGGCTCTTCTCACTATGACAGGTTGTTATGATAAACGTATGCCTGGAAACAGGGATGCGCTTAGAGGCGGGGGACTAGCCTGTGCGCCAACGGATTGGCTGAGTAAGTCTAAACCACGCTCAAGTCTACTCTGATTGGCCAGCAGAGAGGTGGGAACTCTCTCTCTCTGTAAGAGTATTTGAAGAACAATCTGAAACAATGGATTTAGTTCTCTGAGTGCCCTGCGAGGCATATCGGGGAGCCCGTATATACGAAACATCATATTTACCATTGAAGGTTTTTGCATTAATTAAAATAACTAGTATATCTTAGAAGTCGTGTTGACCTCTTTTGTTCCTAATACCAGATTTGAATTGACGCAACTTTGACAAAACAAATCTGTCAACAAAATGTATTATAGTACTTGACTATCTGAGGTGGAAGCTAGCTACAGTGACTACCTAATAACATGGGTACACGGAGAAACTGTTGCAGTTGAGTTGCTTGCTAACTTCAACTAGAGTTGCAACAAAGTTGTCCAGTGTCTAACGCTAGCCTAGTCAACAACAGTCATGACCGGTTAACATTATCTCAGGCTCCATTACATTGACTCGCGCCGTTCAGTCGCATTTGCTTGACTCCAAAGTCAGCGATGTTGAAGCTGGTCGGTCGGTAACCCCTACACCATAACCCTCGAAATGTCAAATGGAGGAGCAAGCAAATGGCTTCAACGTAGGCCTATGACTCCTTTCCATTCGGAAACTCTTCGAAAGTGCCCTTAATCGCGAAGTCTGCCTCCGCAAAGTGTTGTCTACAGATCCTGCTAGCTCGAGCTGGTACGTCCTTCCTTTTCAGGACATGCAGCCACTTCTTCAAAAGTTGTGGGTCCTTGGGCAGCCGATGATAGTTTACCAAGGGATTTTTTTTTGGAGCGAATTCATACAGCCTGGTGCTATACAGTTCATGTTTGAATTACTACTTGTTGTTGCCATCTTCATTATCCGCACCTAACCTCACTCTCTTCGATTCACTCTCCGCACGAAAACTCAATACCACAGACAACTTGCTGATTCCTGCCAGTGACTCACTGGCGTCAGTCGTTACTATTGCAATTTAAAATGGCGCTGACTTTAACTCAAATAAACCTTGTCGACGATCAAAATACTAAATATAGAGATATTTTTATGTTAAATGCACATGTTTAGTATTAGTGGATTGAATACATCTCTTTGCTTTGATTTACTTCCTAAAGTGTTTCCATTCCCCTTTAAAATGCTGCCAATTTTGAAGGCAGCATCCCATGTATCTTTCGCCGGGGAAGCTATCCCATAGCTTGGGAGAACATTTTCCAGAAGAATAAGGAATAACTTCGCGAAATGTAAGTATAATGTTTTATTTATACACCAAATTATGTTACAATTTTCAACAAATTACTTTCATATGAATTTTGAATTCAAATGTTGAGTAACTGTTGTTTACCAGCCCGTTGCCAATCTAGCTACACGTCGTACGCGATAGCTAGCTAACGTTAGTAGGTGATCTCGTCCAGTTTATTGTCTGTTTAGAGATGAACAACTAAGCTAACTAAGCCTAATCGTAGATTCAGCAATGTGTCAATTGTGAAGACACAGACAGTTTTTAAATCATAAATTTGTTAACTTGCTAGCCAGCTAAAGACCTGTAGCAAATATTTGTTTTCAGGGACTAAAGTGGGCACCTGATCGCGTTTCACTCCATTGCATTATATTGGCTTGGCAGGAGAAAACAGTTCTGCCCGACTTGTTTGGAGGTAAGACATTTTTACAACATCTGATGAAAAATGTAGGACATGCAACCAGCTGTGTTCTGTTCAAAATATACTTGCTAGCCAGCCAAGTTATTTGTGTATTCTGTTGATGAGTCTGTTTAGCCAGCTTGCTTGCTTGCTAGCTACCATTGTCTGTTTACCTAATGTTAACGTTAGCTAACTTTCTCTTGGGTTTGGTGTTACTAGTTAAAATTAGAGGATAAGTTATTCTACTCTTACTGTAAACAACAGAACAAGCCCCAACATATGCAAAACTGTTAATAAAACAATTGCACATTAATAAAAGGTAGTTGTGGCTTCAGCGACTTGAACAAGCACTTTTAATTAATTTCTCCCCCATTGTCTCTGCTTGTTCCAGCTTGAAGAAAATCTCACCCTGACAGCCTGCAGATGTAAATAACTTGTTGGGAACCTTCCAGCCACCAGGATAATCACCATATCCCAGGATTGTATTAAGGCGTGTGCATCATCACAATCTTAGATAGTAATAGATTCACCCATGTTATTGTTTATCATGCAGATTTGTCAGGACATTGTAATTTATGAAGCTCATTCTAAAATACAGATCAGATTTTCTGTCCCAGGGGATTGCACTGTGGACAAGTCTTCCATTTAGACTACAATTAGTTGAAATTAGGTGTTAGTAAAAGGGATGGAACAAAAAATGTGTAAACTCCTGTCCTGTGTATAAAAACAACTGTGGCGGTCATGACTAAATTTTCCCTCATGTACCTCTCAAGTTTATGAATGTTGGAGGTTAATCTCCTTGAGATGTCCCTCACTTGGGAATTACTTATTTTGTACAATGTACTGTGTTTTAAGGACTCACATTACCTTACATTTGTTTTTTTTGGCTCCTAACCAATTGTGCTATTTTGTGTGTTTTTTCGTGTTGTTTGTAACTTATTTTGTACATAATGTTTCTGCCACCGTCACTTATGACCGAAAAGAGCTTCTGGATATCAGAACAGCGATTACTCACCTCGAACTGGACGAAGATGTTTTCTTTAATAGTCGGACGCAAAGGATTTAGTGCTATTCCCCGATCAAGCCGAAATCCCCATCATTCGCATGAAGAGGAGACGCCGATACAGGGGACGCAGATCTGGGTGCCGGGTGAGAATTAATCGGCGAGTGGGTAACCCGCCTCTACCATCTGTCATATTGGCCAACGTGCAATCACTGGAGAATAAACTAGATGAGCTCTGTTCGAGACTTTCCTACCAACGGGACATTAAAGACTGTAATAGCTTATGTTTCACCGAGTGAGGCTGAACGACGACATCGACAATATATAGTTGGCTGGGTTTTCCGTGCATCGGCAAGACAGATAAGCTACCTCCGGTAAGACGAGAGGTGGTGGTCTGTCAATAACAGCTGGTGCGCAAAATGTTATATTAAAGAAGTCTTGAGGTTTTGCTCGCCTGAGGTAGAGTACCTCATCATAAGCTGTAGACCACGCAATTTACCAAGAGAGTTATCTATATTTTCGTAGCTGTCCATTTACCACCAGAAATCGATGCTGGCACTAAGACTGCACTCAACGATCTGTATAAGACCATAAGCAAACAAGAAAATTATTATTATATTATATTATATTATTAAGAAAATGCTCATCCAGAGGTGGCGCCCCTAGTGGCGGGGAACTTTAATGCAGGAAAACAGAAATCCGTTTTACCTAATTTCTACCAGCAACTCACGTGCAACCAGAGGAAAAAAACCTCTAGACCACCTTTACTCCACACACAGAGACGCGTACAAAGCTCTCCCTCGTCCTTCATTTGGCAAATCTGACAATAATTATATCCTCCTTATTCCTGTTTACAAGCAAAAACCAAAGCAGGAAGTACCAGTGACTCGCTCAATACGGAAGTGGTCAGATGACGCAGATGCTAAGCAACAGGACTGTTATGCTAGCACAGACTGGAATATGTTCCGGGATTCATCCGATGGCATTGAGGAGTATACCACATCAGTCACTGGCTTCATCAATAAGTGCATCGATGATGTTGTGCCAACAGTGACCTACGTACATACCCCAACCAGAAGCCATGGATTACAGGCAACATCTGCACTGCGCTAAAGAGTAGAGCTGCCGCTTTGAAGGCTTTCACTAACCCGGACGCTTATAAGAACTCCCCTACGCCCTCTGACAAACCATCAAACAGGCAAAGCATCAATACAGGACTAAGATTGAATCCTACCTCACCGGCTCTGACGCTCGTCGGATGTGGCAGGGCTTGCAATCTATTACGGACTACAAAGGGAAGCACAGCCGCGAGTTGCCCAGTGACTCGAGCATACCAGATTAGCTAAATTACTTTGAGGCAAGCAACACTGAAGCATGAATGAGAGCACCAGCTGTTGTGGACGACTGTGTAATCACGCTCTCCATAGCCGGTGTGAGTAAGACCTTTAAACAGGTCAACATTCACAAGGCCGCAGGGCTAGACGGATTACCAAGACTTGTACTTAGAGCGTGCGCTGCCTAACTGGCAAGTGTCTTCACTGACATTTTCAACCTGTCCCTGACCGAGTCTGTAATACCTATAGTGGCTTTTGAAAGTATTCACCCCCCCCAAAGTCAATACTTTGTAGAGCCACCTTTTGCAGCAATTACAGCTGCAAGTCTCTTGGGGTATGTCTCTATAAGCTTGGCACATCTTGCCACTGGGATTTTTGCCCATTCTTCAAGGCAAAACTGCTCCAGCTCCTTCAAGTTGGATGGGTTCTGCTGGTGCACAGTAATCTTTAAGTCATACCACAGATTCTCAATTGGATTGAGGTCTGGGCTTTGACTAGGCCATTCCAAGACATTTAAATGTTTCCCCTTAAACCACTCAAGTGTTGCCTTAGCAGTATGCTTAGGGTCATTGTCATGCTGGAAGGTGAACCTCCGTCCCAGTCTCAAATCTCTCAGGTTTCCCTCAAGAATTTCCCTTTATTTAGTTCCATATATCATTCCTTCAATTCTGACCAGTTTCTCAGTCCCTGCCGATGGAAAAACATCCCCACAGCATGATGCTGCCACCACCATGCTTCACTGTGGGGATGGTATTCTCGGGGTGATGAGAGGTGTTGGGTTTGCGCCAGACATAGCATTTTCCTTGATGGCCAAAAAGCAAAATTTTAGTCTAATCTAACCAGAGTACCTTCTTCCATATGTTTGGGGAGTCTCCCTCATACATTTTGTTTGTGTTAGCTTATTTTTTCTTTAAGCAATGGCTTTTTCTGGCCACTCTTCCATAAAGCCCAGCTCTGTGCAGTGTACGGCTTAAAGCGGTGATATGGACAGATACTCCAATCTCCGCTGTGGAGCTTTGCAGCTCCTTCAGGGTTATCTTTGGTCTCTTTGTTGCCTCTCTGATTAATGCCCTCCTTGCCTGGTCCGTGAGTTTTGGTGGGCGGCCCTCTCTTCGCAGGTTTGTTGTGGTGCCATATTCTTTACATTTTTTAATAATTGATTTAATGGTGCTCCGTGGGATGTTCAAAGTTTGGATATTTTTTTATAACCCAACCCTGATCTGTACTTCTCCACAACTTTGTCCCTGACCTGTTTGGAGAGTTCCTTGGTCTTCATGGTGCTGCTTGCTTGGTGGTGCCCCTTGCTTAGTGGTGTTGCAGACTCTGGGGCCTTTCAGAACAGGTGTGTATATATCCTGAGATCATGTTACAGATCATGTGACACTTAAATTGTACACAGGTGGACTTTATTTAACTAATTATGTGACTTCTGAAGGTAATTGGTTGCACCAGATCTTATTTAGGGCCTTCATAGCAAAGGGGGTGAATACATATGCACGCACCACTTTTCCTTTATTTATTTTTTAGAATTTTTTGAAACAAGTTATTTTTTTCATTTCACTTCACCAATTTGGAATATTTTGTGTCCAGTGGGGAGAACAAGTATTTGATACACTGCCGATTTTGCAGGTTTTCCTACTTACAAAGCATGTAGAGGTCTGTAATTTGTATCATAGGTACACTTCAATTGTGAGAGACGGAATCAAACATTTTGCATTTTATTGCATGACATAAGTATTTGATCACCTACCAACCAGTAAGAATTCCGGCTCTCACAGACCTGTTAGTTTTTCTTTAAGAAGCCCTCCTGTTCTCCACTCATTACCTGTATTAACTGCACCTGTTTGAACTCGTTACCTGTATAAAAGACACCTGTCCACACACTCAATCAAACAGACTCCAACCTCTCCACAATGGCCAAGACCAGAGAGCTGTGTATGGACATCAGGGATAAAATTGTAGACCTGCACAAGGCTGGGATGTGCTACAGGACAATAGGCAAGCAGCTTGGTGAGAAGGCAACAACTGTTGCCGCAATTATTAGAAAATGGAAGAAGTTCAAGATGACGGTCAATCACCCTCGGTCTGGGGCTCCATGCAAGATCTCACCTTGTGGGGCATCAATGATCATGAGGAAGGTGAGGGATCAGCCCAGAACTACACGGCAGGACCTGGTCAATGACCTGAAGAGAGCTGGGACCACAGTCTCAAAGAAAACCATTAGTAACACACTACGCCGTCATGGATTAAAATCCTGCAGCGCACGCAAGGTCCCCCTGCTCAAGCCAGCGCATGTCCAGGCCCGTCTGAAGTTTGCCAATGACCATCTGGATGATCCAGAGGAGGAATGGGAGAAGGTCATGTGGTCTGATGAGACACAAATAGAGCTTTTTGGTCTAAACTCCACCTGCCGTGTTTGGAGGAAGAAGAAGGATGAGTAGAACCCCAAGAACACCATCCCAACCGTGAAGCATGGAGGTGGAAACATCATTCTTTGGGGATGCTTTTCTGCAAAGGGGACAGGACGACTGCACCGTATTGAGGGGAGGATGGATGGGGCCATGTATTGCGAGATCTTGGCCAACAACCTCCTTCCCTCAGTAAGAGCATTGAAGATGGGTCGTGGCTGGGTCTTCCAGCATGACAACGACCCAAAACACACAGCCAGGGCAACTAAGGAGTGGCTCCGTAAGAAGCATCTCAAGGTCCTGGAGTGGCCTAGCCAGTCTCCAGACCTGAACCCAATAGAAAATCTTTGGAGGGAGCTGAAAGTCCGTATTGCCCAGCGACAGCCCCGAAACCTGAAGGATCTGGAGAAGGTCTGTATGGAGGAGTGGGCCAAAATCCCTGCTGCAGTGTGTGCAAACCTGGTCAAGACCTACAGGAAACATATGATCTCTGTAATTGCAAACAAAGGTTTCTGTACCAAATATTAAGTTCTGCTTTTCTGATGTATCAAATACTTACAGTGGGGGAAAAAAGTATTTAGTCAGCCACCAATTGTGCAAGTTCTCCCACTTAAAAAGATGAGAGAGGCCTGTAATTTTCATCATAGGTACACGTTAACTATGACAGACAAAATGAGAAAAAAAAATCCAGAAAATCACATTGTAGGATTTTTAATGAATTTATTTGCAAATTATGGTGGAAAATAAGTATTTGGTCAATAAACTAAGTTTCTCAATACTTTGTTATATACCCTTTGTTGGCAATGACACAGGTCAAACATTTTCTGTAAGTCTTCACAAGGTTTTCACACACTGTTGCTGGTATTTTGGCCCATTCCTCCATGCAGATCTCCTCTAGAGCAGTGATGTTTTGGGGCTGTCGCTGGGCAACATGGACTTTCAACTCCCTCCAAAGATTTTCTATGGGGTTGAGATCTGGAGACTGGCTAGGCCACTCCAGGACCTTGAAATGCTTCTTACGAAGCCACTCCTTCGTTGCCCGGGCGGTGTGTTTGGGATCATTGTCATGCTGAAAGACCCAGCCACGTTTCATCTTCAATGCCCTTGCTGATGGAAGGAGGTTTTCACTCAAAATCTCACGATACATGGCCCCATTCATTCTTTCCTTTACACGGATCAGTCGTCCTGGTCCCTTTGCAGAAAAACAGCCCCAAAGCATGATGTTTCCACCCCCATGCTTCACAGTAGGTATGGTGTTCTTTGGATGCAACTCAGCATTCTTTGTCCTCCAAACACGACGAGTTGAGTTTTTACCAAAATGTTCTATTTTGGTTTCATCTGACCATATGACATTCTCCCAATCCTCTTCTGGATCATCCAAATGCACTCTAGCAAACTTCAGACGGGCCTGGACAAGTACTGGCTTAAGCAGGGGGACACGTCTGGCACTGCAGGATTTGAGTCCCTGGCGGCGTAGTGTGTTACTGATGGTAGGCTTTGTTACTTTGGTCCCAGCTCTCTGCAGGTCATTCACTAGATCCCCCCGTGTGGTTCTGGGATTTTTGCTCACCGTTCTTGTGATCATTTTGACCCCACGGGGTGAGATCTTGTGTGGAGCCCCAGATCGAGGGAGATTATAAGTGGTCTTGTATGTCTTCCATTTCCTAATAATTGCTCCCACAGTTGATTTCTTCAAACCAAGCTGCTTACCTATTGCAGATTCAGTCTTCCCAGCCTGGTGCAGGTCTACAATTTTGTTTCTGGTGTCCTTTGACAGCTCTTTGGTCTTGGCCATGGTGGAGTTTGGAGTGTGACTGTTTGAGGTTGTGGACAGATGTCTTTTAAACTGATAACAAGTTCAAACAGGTGCCATTAATACAGGTAACGAGTGGAGGACAGAGGAGCCTCTTAAAGAAGAAGTTACAGGTCTGTGAGAGCCAGAAATCTTGCTTGTTTGTAGGTGACCAAATACTTATTTTCCACCATAATTTGCAAATAAATTCATTAAAAATCCTACAATGTGATTTTCTGGATTTATTTCCTCAATTTGTCTGTCATAGTTGACGTGTACCTATGATGAAAATTACAGGCCTCTCTCATCTTTTTAAGTGGGAGAACTTGCACAATTGGTGGCTGACTAAATACTTTTTTTCCCCACTGTATGTCATGCAATAAAATGCAAATTAATTACTTAAAAATCATACAATGTGATTTTCTGGATTTTTGTTTTAGATTCAGTCTCTCACAGTTGAAGTGTACCTATGATAGAAATTACAGACCTTTACATGCTTTGTAAGTAGGAAAACCTGCAAAATCGGCAGTGTATCAAATACTTTTTTCTCCCCACTGTATGTCCATTACATGAAATCCAAATAAAAATCCATTTAAATTACAGGTTGTAATGCAACAAAATAGGGAAAATGCCAAGGGGGATGAATACATTTGCAAGGCACTGTACATGTTACAAGCAGACCACCATAGTCCCTGTGCCCAACAACACCAAGGTAACTACTGACCCGTAGCACTCATGTCAGTAGCCATGAAGTGCTTTGAAAGGCTGGTCATGGCTCACATCAACACCATCATCCCAGAAACCCTAGACCCACTCCAATTCGTATACCGCCCCAACAGATCCACAGATGACGCTATCTCTATTGCTCTCCACACTGCCCTTTCCCACCTGGACAAAAGGAACACCTACGTGAGAATGCTGTTCATTGACTACAGCTCAGCATTCAACACTATAGTGCCCTCAAAGCTCATCACTAAGCTAAGGAACCTGGGACAAAACACCTCCCTCTGCAACTGGATCCTGAACTTTCTGATGGGCCGCCCCCACGTGGTAAGGGTAGGCAACAACACATCTGCCACGCTGATCCTCAACACGGGGGGCCCCTCAGGGGTGCGTGCTTAGTCCCCTCCTGTACTCCCTGTTCACCCATGACTGCATTGCCAAGCACGACTCCAACACCATCATTAAGTTTGCCGACAACACAACGGTGGTAGGCCTGATCACTGACAACGATGAGAGCCTATAGGGAGGAGGTAAGAGACCTAGCAGTGTGGTGCCAGGATAACAACCCCTCTCTCAACGGGCTGTAGTGGAGCGGGTCGAGAGTTTCAAGTTCTTTGGTGTCTACATCACCAACAAACTATCATGGTCCACCAAGACAGTCGTGAAGAGGGCACGACAACGCCTATTCCCCCTCAGGATACTGAAAAGATTTGGCATGGTTCCTCAGATCCTCAAAAAGTTCTACAGCTGCACCATCGAGAGCATCCTGACTTGTTGCATCACCGCCTGGTATGACAACTGCTCGGCATCCGACCACAAGGCGCTAAAGAGTGTAGTGCCTACAGCCCAGTACATCATGGCAGGAAGCCAAGCTTCCTGCCATCCAGGACCTCTATACCAGGCAGTGCCAGAGGAAGGCCCTAAAAATTGCCAAAGACTCCAGCCACCCTAGTCCGGAGCGCCAAGTCTAGGTCCAAAAGGCTCCTTAACAGCTTCTACCCCCAAGCCGTAAGACTGTTGAACAGTTAATCAAATGGCTACCCAGACTATTTGCATTGATCCCCCCTTTTTTACGCTGCTGCTACTCGCTGTTAATTATCTATGCATAGTCACTTTACCCCTACCTACATGTACAATACCAGTCAAAAGTTTGAACACACCTACTCATTCAAGGGTTTTTCTTAATTTTTACAATTGTTTTACACTATAGAATAATAGTGAAGACATCAAAACTATGAAATAACACATATGGAATCATGTAGTAACCAAAAAATTGTTAAACAAATCAAAATATATTTTATATTTGAGATTCTTTAAATAGCCACCCTTTGTCTTGATGACAGCTTTTCACACTCTTGGCATTCTCTCAACCAGCTTCATGAGGTAGTCACCTGGAATGCATTTCAATTAACAGGTGTGCTTTCTTAAAAGTTAATTTGTGGGATTTCTCTCCTTCTTAATGCATTTGAGCCAATCAGTTGTGTTGTGACAAGGTAGGGGGGGGGGGGGGGGGTATACAGAAGATAGCCCTATTTGGTAAAAGACTAAGTCCATATTATGGCAAGAACAGCTCAAATAAGCAAAGAGAAACGACAGTCCATCATTACTTTTAGACATGAAGGTCAGTCAATCCGGAAAAGTTTGAGAACTTTGAAATGAGTCGGACGGCAGAGTGAAGGAAAAGCAGCCAACAATTGCTCAGCATATGTGGGAACTCCTTCAAGACTGTTGGAAAAGCATTCCAGGTGAAGCTTGTTGAGAGAATGCCAAGAGTGTGCAAAGCTGTCATAAAGGGAAAGGGTGGCTATTTGAAGAATCTCAAATATAAAATATATTTTGATTTGTTTAACACCATTTCTTTTTACTACATGATTCCATATGTGTTATTTCGTAGTTTTGATGTCTTCACTATTATTCTATAGTGTAAAAAATTGTAAAAATATAGAAAAACCCTTGAATGAGTAGCTGTGTCCAAACTTTTGACTGGTACTGTGCATATTACCTCATTTACCTCGACTAACCTGTACCCCCGCATATTGACTCGGTACCGGTACCCCCTGTATATAGCCTCGTTATTGTTATTTTATATTGTAACTTTTTTTTTACTTGTGTTTATTTAGTAAATATTTTCTTAACTGCATTGTTGGTTAAGGGCTTGTAAGTAACCTGTTGTATTCGGCGCATATGACAAATACAATTTGATTTGAAGTAGCCTAGGCCTTCTTATCTAGTTAGATTGCATCATATCACCTTTCAATATTAGTTATCAACTAATTTAAAACCATGTTATCCTGAACATCAGTGTCATTTAATATTACGCACAGGTGATAGTTGTATGAATTAATCACAATCTAAGCCTACTCATAAAAACATTAGCAGTTCTAATGCAATATTAGCTTCACAGCGAAACACCACTATTCTGGCTATTAATCATTCTTAAAACAGTCAGTAAAATAGCTTATTTAGTTATCTCAAAAATGCATATCCTGTATCATGCATGCAAACGTACCTGTCATAGCCACAAAGATGGAGCTGCAGACCAAGCATTATGCGAGAGGAGGACCCTATACCGTTGGATAATTATTCTGGTCGGTGCCAACTTAATTCATGATCAGGTACTGAGGAGATCGATTATGTTATTTGTTATTTGTGTCAGATATTTCAATTTTGGGATAGTTGTAAACGGAATTGGTAGCACTAGTTGCTCACGCTACTGCAGTGGCTACAATGTAAACAAATCTCTCGCACTCTGTGGAATGCGAATGTGTTGTCACGT
Source organism: Coregonus lavaretus (assembly GCF_964263955.1). Classification (NCBI taxonomy): domain Eukaryota; kingdom Metazoa; phylum Chordata; class Actinopteri; order Salmoniformes; family Salmonidae; genus Coregonus; species Coregonus lavaretus. The sequence continues at coordinate 550,684 of NW_028165182.1, read as the reverse complement.
GATGCTACCTTCGAATCCCGTTTTAAATGTCAGTTACCTACTGGAAAGTGCTACCTACTAAGTTAGGTGCCTTTGGAGGCAGGTAGGCAGCCTATGGATTGGGACACAGCCAATATGTTCTCTATAGTGCTGTGCTACAGCAGCACTAAGATACCATTCACCTGCTCCGTATCCTCACCAGTCTTCTAATTTCCAGATAAATATCAACCTTCAAAGGAAATGTTACCCAACGTTATTCTCCAATATTCGAAGTACAGCACATAGAATATGTTCTCTTTAATAAGATTGCAGGGAATAATGAATCATCTGACGGTCTGGGTTAGGCAGATGAAGACCAATGGGGATGCTGAGCAGGAGAATGGTATAGTCTCCTGCTCAGCATCCCCATTGGTCTTCATCTGCCTAACCCAGACCGTCAGATGATTCATTATTCCCTGCAATCTTTATCAGATGAGTGTATGATTAAAGACTAAATGCATTTCCTGTCGATATGGCCCAGGTTTTATTTCAATTTCAAACTTCTGCCCCAAAAAACTTTTCTGAAAGGTAATTTACTCTGCATGTGAAATGCGTAAAAAATCCACACGGTGAAAGAGAAGGAAATGAGAAGGAGAAGGTGGGGAAAAACTACAGCAAAATGATTATGCTGAGACTATTAAACACTGTTTCTTTTACAATGTCTCATTTATGGCATATTTAGGGGTGAAATGGGAGCTCTCCCCATCTGTTCAGGGTTGGGTAGGTTACTTTATAAATGTAATCCGTTGCAGTTACTAGTTAACAGTCCAACATTTTTATCAGTAACGTAACTTTTGGTTTACCCAAACTCAGTAATGTAATCTGATTACTTTCAGTTACTTTTAGATTACTTTTCCCTTAAGAGGCATTAGAAAAAGACAAAAATGAATATTACCAATTGAATGACATCTATTGCAGGAGAAATCACTGTTAGAGTTTACATAGCTGGATGTTGCATTTTAACATTTAGCAGACGCTCTTATCCAGAGTGATTTACAGGCGCAATTAGGGTTAAGTGTCTTGCTCAAGGGCATATTGACAGATTTTTTACCTAGTTGGCTCGGGGATTCGAACCAGCGATCTTTTGTTTACTGGCCCAAAGGTCTTAACTGCTAGGCTACCTGCCGCCATTTTACTTTATGGGTTGGTTATGTAGGCTTCTTCAAACCAATTGCTTTCTACTTTAATACAGGGAATAATACGATAGGCTACATCTTTACATTATAAACCAAACTCTGTCAGATTTACAGTCATTCCAATTAATGTAATACCCCTTGATCTTCAAGAATAGGACTTGAGCATAACCCAAAAACGAAGGACTTATTAGCCTACTCTGTTGTTTATGATTTTGTTGTCTTGAAGGACTGATTGGGCTCATTGCTTCGAGTTGAAAAGGAAATACTGCTCTCATGGAATGGCATGCTTTGAGCACTACTGAAAAGTGCTATTTGCATGTGAAAAATATATGCCATATGCTGCATTTGCTATAGACCTATTGTTTACATTTTTGTTGGTGACACTATGATATCATGATAATTTGCAGCTGTTTAAATCTATCAAAAGTCTGCGTTTGAGCATTTGTTCGTTAGGCCTATGGATATTTTTTTTTATCAGCATGAATTCAATTGAGAAATAAAAGCCCTACTCGTGTCTTAAATTAATCTAGTTTTTGACTGTATGGAGCACAATACCACAGAGGAGTTTAGATTGGAGGAACTCCGTTAAACTTTCATTCCATAGGCTGGGATCCGCATTTATGCAGCTGATGCAAGAGCGCATTTTTCACTGGCTGTCGGCTGGTCGCAAAAACAATTCAACCATTTTTGGGTTAAAATACATATATACCTGACACTATTTGTGAACAGCCATCCACAACCACAATCTGTAAGGCGCAAATATAAAAATGAGAGGGCAGCAGTGTGATTCATATCATTGCGCTATGTAGATATCAATAATTAGTGCTATCTGTATCGCCAGTAGGCTACACTGCTGTCTTCCTTACCTCCAAGCCGTTTATTCAAGTTGGATGATCTTTGGATGCCGACAGCAGAGAACACCATTGGAAGACATAGCTTGGACTGTAGCCCTCTCATTTTGATATTTGCGCCTTACAGATTGTGGTTGTGGATGGCTGTTCACAAAATTACCTTTTAATGGCGTCAGACCAAGACTCTGCATCTGTTCTCGTGCTCCTAGACCTTAGCGCTGCTTTTGATACCATCGATCACCACATTCTTTTGGAGAGATTGGAAACCTTAATTGGTCTACAAGGACAAGTTCTTGCCTGGTTTAGATCTTATCTGTCGGAAAGATATCAGTTCGTCTCTGTGGATGGTTTGTCCTCTGACAAATCAATTGTAAGTTTCGGTGTTCCTCAAGGTTCCGTTTTAGGACCACTATTGTTTTCACTATATATTTCACCTCTTGGTGATGTCATTCAGAAACACAATGTTAACTTTCATTGCTATGCGGACGACACACAGCTGTACATGTCGATGAAACATGGTGAAGCCCCAAAATTGCCTACCCTGGAAGCCTGTGTTTCAGAAATACAGTGAGGGGAAAAAAGTAATTGATCCCCTACTGATTTTGTACGTTTGCCCACTGACAAAGAAATGATCAGTCTATAATTTTAATGGTAGGTTTATTTGAACAGTGAGAGACAGAATAACAACAACAAAATCCAGAAAAACGCATGTCAAAAATGTTATAAATTGATTTGCATTTTAATGAGGGAAATAAGTATTTGACCCCCTCTCAATCAGAAAGATTTCTGCCTCCCAGGTGTCTTTTATACAGGTAACGAGCTGAGATTAGGAGCACATTCTTAAAGGGAGTGCTCCTAATCTCAGCTTGTTACCTGTATAAAAGACACCTGTTCACAGAAGCAATCAATCAATCAGATTCCAAACTCTCCACCATGGCCCTTGACCAAAGAGCTCTCCAAGGATGTCAGGGACAAGATTGTAGACCTACACAAGGCTGGAATGGGCTACAAGACCATCGCCAAGCAGCTTGGTGAGAAGGTGACAACAGTTGGTGCGATTATTCGCAAATGGAAGAAACACAAAATACCTGTCAATCTCCCTCGGCCTGGGGCTCCATGCAAGATCTCACCTCATGGAGTTGCAATGATCATGAGAACAGTGAGGAATCAGCCCAGAACTACACGGGAGGATCTTGTCAATGATCTCAAGGCAGCTGGGACCATAGTCACCAAGAAAACAATTGGTAACACATTACGCCGTGAAGGACTGAAATCCTGCAGCGCCCGCAAGGTCCCCCTGCTCAAGAAAGCACATATACATACCCGTCTGAAGTTTGCCAATGAACATCTGAATGATTCAGAGGAGAACTGGGTGAAAGTGTTGTGGTCAGATGAGACCAAAATCGAGCTCTTTGGCATCAACTCAAATCGCCGTGTTTGGAGGAGGAGGAATGCTGCCTATGACCCCAAGAACCCCATCCCCACCGTCAGACATGGAGGTGTAAACGTTATGCTTTGGGGGTGTTTTTCTACTAAGGGGACAGGACAACTTCACTGCATCAATGGGACGATGGACAGGGCCATGTACCGTCAAATCTTGGGTGAGAACCTCCTTCCCTCAGCCAAGGCATTGAAAATGGGTCGTGGATGGGTATTCCAGCATGACAATGACCCAAAACTCACGGCCAAGGCAACAAAGGAGTGGCTCAAGAAGAAGCACATTAAGGTCCTGGAGTGGCCTAGCCAGTCTCCAGACCTTAATCCCATAGAAAATCTGTGGAGGGAGCTGAAGGTTTGAGTTGCCAAACGTCAGCCTTGAAACCTTAATGACTTGGAGAAGATTTGCAAAGAGGAGTGGGACAAAATCCCTCCTGAGATGTGTGCAAACCTGGTGGCCAACTACAAGAAACGTCTGACCTCTGTGATTGCCAACAAGTGTTAAGTACTAAGTCATGTTTTGCAGAGGGGTCAAATACTTATTTCCCTCATTAAAATGCAAATCAATTTATAACAATTTTTACATAAGTTTTTCTGGATTTTTGTTGTTGTTATTCTGTCTTTCACTGTTCAAATAAACCTACCATTAAAATGATAGACTGATCATTTCTTTGTGAGTGGGCAAACGTACAAAATCAGTAGGGGATCAAATACTTTTTTCCCTCACTGTATTTCGGAAACACAGTCTTCCAGGGTAGGCAATTTTGGGGCTTCACCATGTTTCATCGAAATGTACAGCTGTGTGTTGTCCGCATAGCAATGAAAGTTAACATTGTGTTTCTGAATGACATCACCAAGAGGTGAAATATATAGTGAAAATAATAGTGGTCCTAAAACGGAACCTTGAGGAACACCGAAACTTACAATTGATTTGTCAGAGGACAAACCATCCACAGAGACGAACTGATATCTTTCCGACAGATAAGATCTAAACCAGGCAAGAACTTGTCCGTGTAGACCAATTAAGGTTTCCAATCTCTCCAAAAGAATGTGGTGATCGATGGTATCAAAAGCAGCGCTAAGGTCTAGGAGCACGAGAACAGATGCATAGTCTTGGTCTGACGCCATTAAAAGGTAATTTACCACCTTCACGAGTGCAGTCTCAGTGCTATGACGGGGTCTAAAACCAGACTGAAGTGTTTCGTAAAGATGATTTGTCTTCAGGAATGCAGTGAGTTAATGCATAACAGCTTTTTCTAACATTTTTGAGAGGAATGGGAGATTCAATATTGACCGATTTAGTTTTTACATTTTCAAGAGTCTTTATTACTGCCACTTTTAGTGAGTTTGGTACACAACCAGTGTATAGGGAGCCATTTATTATGTTCAACATAGGGGGGCCAAGCACAGGAAGTAGCTCTTTCAGTAGTTTAGTTGGAATAGGGTCCAGTGTGCTGCTTGGAGGTTTAGAGGCCATGACTATTTACATGAATGTGTAAAGATATATATATATATATATACAGTGGGGGAAAAAAGTATTTAGTCAGCCACCAATTGTGCAAGTTCTCCCACTTAAAAAGATGAGAGAGGCCTGTAATTTTCATCATCGGTACACGTCAACTATGACAGACAAAAATATATGTTTTTTCCAGAAAATCACATTGTAGGATTTTTTATGAATTTATTTGCAAATTATGGTGGGAAAATAAGTATTTGGTCAATAACAACAGTTTCTCAATACTTTGTTATATACCCTTTGTTGGCAATGACACAGGTCAAACGTTTTCTGTAAGTCTTCACAAGGTTTTCACACACTGTTGCTGGTATTTTGGCCCATTCCTCCATGCAGATCTCCTCTAGAGCAGTGATGTTTTGGGGCTGTCGCTGGGCAACACGGACTTTCAACTCCCTCCAAAGATTTTCTATGGGGTTGAGATCTGGAGACTGGCTAGGCCACTCCAGGACCTTGAAATGCTTCTTACGAAGCCACTCCTTCGTTGCCCGGGCGGTGTGTTTGGGATCATTGTCATGCTGAAAGACCCAGCCATGTTTCATCTTCAATGCCCTTGCTGATGGAAGGAGGTTTTCACTCAAAATCTCACGATACATGGCCCCATTCATTCTTTCCTTTACACGGATCAGTCATCCTGGTCCCTTTGCAGAAAAACAGCCCCAAAGCATGATGTTTCCACCCCCATGCTTCACAGTAGGTATGGTGTTCTTTGGATGCAACTCAGCATTCTTTGTCCTCCAAACACGACGAGTTTGTTTTTACCAAAAAGTTCTATTTTGGTTTCATCTGACCATATGACATTCTCCCAATCCTCTTCTGGATCATCCAAATGCACTCTAGCAAACTTCAGACGGGCCTGGACATGTACTGCCTTAAGCAGGGGGACACGTCTGGCACTGCAGGATTTGAGTCCCTGGCGGCGTAGTGTGTTACTGATGGTAGGCTTTGTTACTTTGGTCCCAGCTCTCTGCAGGTCATTCACTAGGTCCCCCCGTGTGGTTCTGGGATTTTTGCTCACCGTTCTTGTGATCATTTTGACCCCACGGGGTGAGATCTTGCGTGGAGCCCCAGATCGAGGGAGATTATCAGTGGTCTTGTATGTCTTCCATTTCCTAATAATTGCTCCCACAGTTGATTTCTTCAAACCAAGCTGCTTACCTACTGCAGATTCAGTCTTCCCAGCCTGGTGCAGGTCTACAATTTTGATTTTGGTGTCCTTTGACAGCTCTTTGGTCTTGGCCATAGTGGAGTTTGGAGTGTGACTGTGTGAGGTTGTGGACAGGTGTCTTTTATACTGATAACAAGTTCAAACAGGTGCCATTAATACAGGTAACGAGTGGAGGACAGAGGAGCCTCTTAAAGAAGAAGTTACAGGTCTGTGAGAGCCAGAAATCTTGCTTGTTTGTAGGTGACCAAATACTTATTTTCCACCATAATATGCAAATAAATTCATTAAAAATCCTACAATGTGAATTTCTGGAGAAAAAAAATCTAAATTTGTCTGTCATAGTTGACGTGTACCTATGATGAAAATTACAGGCCTCTCTCATCTTTTTAAGTGGGAGAACTTGCACAATTGGTGGCTGACTAAATACTTTTTTTCCCCCACTGTACGTTTCTGCATTAATATCAGTGATGTAGTGGTAAAAAAAAAAGGTTGGTAATGGGTCAACTTTAACCTCCAGTGAACAAGTATTTGATACACTGCCGATTTTGCAGGTTTTCCTACTTACAAAGCATGTAGAGGTCTGTAATTTTTATCATAGGTACACTTCAACTTTGAGAGACGGAATCTAAAACAAAAATCCAGAAAATCACATTGTATGATTTTTATGAAATTAATTTGCATTTTATTGCATGACATAAGTATTTGATCACCTACCAACCAGTAAGAATTACGGCTCTCACAGACCTGTTAGTTTTTCTTTAAGAAGCCCTCCTGTTCTCCACTCATTACCTGTAATAACTGCACCTGTTTGAACTCGTTACCTGTATAAAAGACACCTGTCCACACACTCAATCAAACAGACTCCAACCTCTCCACAATGGCCAAGACCAGAGAGCTGTGTAAGGACATCAGGGATACAATTGTAGACCTGCACAAGGCTGGGATGGGCTACAGGACAATAGGCAAGCAGCTTGGTGAGAAGGCAACAACTGTTGGCGCAATTATTAGAAAATGGAAGAAGTTCAAGATGACGGTCAATCACCCTCGGTCTGGGGCTCCATGCAAGATCTCACCTCATGGGGCATCAATGAACATGAGGAAGGTGAGGGATCAGCCCAGAACTACACGGCAGGACCTGGTCAATGACCTGAAGAGAGCTGGGACCACAGTCTCAAAGAAAACCATTAGTAACACACTACGCCGTCATGGATTCAAATCCTGCAGTGCACACAAGGTCCCCCTGCTCAAGTCAGCGCATGTCCAGGCCCGTCTGAAGTTTGCCAATGACCATCTGGATGATCCAGAGGAGGAATGGGAGAAGGTCATGTGGTCTGATGAGACAAAAATAGAGCTTTTTGGTCTAAACTCCACTCACCGTGTTTGGAGGAAGAAGAAGGATGAGTACAACCCCAAGAACACCATCCCAACCGTGAAGGTGGAAACATCATTCTTTGGGGATGCTTTTCTGCAAAGGGGACAGGGCGACTGCACCGTATTGAGGGGAGGATGGAAGGGGCCATGTATCGCAAGACCTTGGCCAACAACCTCCTTCCCTCAGTAAGAGCATTGAAGATGGGTCGTGGCTGGGTCTTCCAGCATGACAATGACCCGAAACACACAGCCAGGGCAACTAAGGAGTGGCTCCGTAAGAAGCATCTCAAGGTCCTGGAGTGGCCTAGCCAGTCTCCAGACCTGAACCCAATAGAACATATTTGGAGGGAGCTGAAAGTCCGTATTGCCCAGCGACAGCCCCGAAACCTGAAGGATCTGGAGAAGGTCTGTATGGAGGAGTGGGCCAAAATGCCTGCTGCAGTGTGTGCAAACCTGGTCAAGACCTACAGGAAACTTATGATCTCTGTAATTGCAAACAAATGTTTTTGTAGCAAATATTAAGTTCTGCTTTTCTGATGTATCAAATACTTATGTCATGCAATAAAATGCAAATTAATTACTTAAAAATCATACAATGTGATTTTCTAGAGTTTTGTTTTAGATTCCGTCTCTCCCAGTTGAAGTGTACCTATGATAAAAATTACAGACCTCTACATGCTTTGTAAGTAGGAAAACCTGCAAAATCGGCAGTGTATCAAATACTTGTTCTCCCCACTGTGTGTGTGTATATATATATATACAGTAGCTATAAAAAGAGATTGAGTAGGCTGCATAGATTTCATGACTAGAAGCTCAAAAACGAAAACGCAGTCAATGTTCTATCGCAAATGTTAGCAACACCTCCGCCTTTGCGGGATGCGCGGGGGATATGGTCACTAGTGTAGCCAGGAGGAGAGGCCTCATTTAACACAGTAAATTCATCAGGCTTAAGCCATGTTTCAGTCAGGCCAATCACATCAAGATTATGATCAGTGATTAGTTCATTGACCATAACTGCCTTGGAAGTGAGTGATCTAACATTAAGTAGCCTTATTTTGAGATGTGAGAAATCACAATCTCTTTCAATAATGACAGGAATGGAGGAGGTCTTTATTCCAGTGAGATTGGTAAAGTGAAAACCGCAATGATAATTTTGCTCAACCTAGATCGAGGCACAGACGTTTTCCTCCCTGTTTGGAGGTTTGTTGTTTTTGTACGTAAATTACTGTGTTCAGTAAAAGTACGTTTCCAGCCGCTCTGTGTCCTGCGTTTGACTTCGCTGACCGCATACACGTCGCGTGACAGAATAGGCTAAACAGGAGAAAGTAGGGTACAGGAGAACATTAGGTATAACCCTTTAAGTTACATTGTACTTACAATGTAACAATCTTTAACAACCAAGTCTGTAATTACAATGTACTTACCCATGAGCAAGCAAATTAATGTAACGTGAAGTGACACTTTAACTACTTTGTAGTTACAATGTAATCTTTGCAGTCCATAGGCTAACCAGGATAAATAAAGAGACAGGATAACATTTTTCAGTTGGACGTTTCTTTAATGGTTTTGACAAATTCAAACCATTCAAATTCAATTGCCCATTTCAGACTCCAAGCTATAACTATTTTAGTTAATAAAACGTACTAACACAGGTATGGTGGTAAAGCTAGCAAGCATTTCCCCAGCATTCACTAATGTAGCTAGCTAGCTAAGCACTGGCACAATGTCAACACGTTTTCCAACATTTTCCAACAATAAACATTACAAAATCGTCATAAAATGCAGAAGGGTTGTATTCCTACAACCCTGCATTTTATTCAGAGTCCAGTCAGAGGCTTCAAGGCATCTCTACAAAGACGTACACATGTACATGTGAAGTGGGGGTGAATGGGTCATGCTCCTCCCATCGCCTAACTTATCTTCTCCTGTGGCCGTGGAGAGTATCTCTATAATGAGGAATCGTATCACATAAGCCCCTTATCCCCTATTCAGAAGCACCACCTCTGTGCTTTGCTTTCCATTTCAATCTGTTCTCAGTGTAATCGAGTTAGCTTTCCCTCCCTTCACATCCCCCTCTCTCTCTCCCGATGGGCAGATTCATTCGATGTTGTCTTTCTCTCCAATCTCTTTAGCTGAATGTTTTTCATGCCATCCCCGGTGGTTGAAGAAGCTGGTGTCACGGGTCACCGGAGCTCCTGAGAGCTCCTCTCTCCCCTCTCTCATTTTCTCTCTCACCCTATTGCCGGCACTCCGAGACCGCAGCTGCTTTCGCCTCTTGTTGGAGAGCCACGGTGTCAACAACCTCTCCATGCAGCGCGCGAGGGCGAATGACTAGCGCTCTCCAGCTGCGCCTTCAATTACCCACTGTGAGATCTGCTGGGTTTCCTGGCACGATGTACGTGCAAAAAAGCTGCCCATCGAGATGCCTGTCGAGGAGGCACAGCATTTGCAAAGCCATCAGTTTTGACGTTCGGTTGGAAAGAAAAGTGAGCTTTGCATCGGGTAGTAAACATCCATAAAGATGCAGCTTGACCTCTCTTGACACCACACCCCAAAGAGTTTGGTTTGGATAACAGCCTTCAATTTTAATTGGTAGATTGTTACATTTATTATTTATGATTAGTTCAGGCTTTCTACTTTTTAACTTGTGTAAAGGTGAAATCCAGGCTTCTATCAATTGAAAAGGCTGCTGTTGGTTTTGAGTATATCATTTTGGCCCAGGGTGTTTGTTTAACTGCAGCTGTACATTTATGTGGGTTTGTTGCTGTAAACAAGTTGTTTACTGTCCTCGGTGAGCTGTTAGTAAATACAGAGTATTACAGTATGTTGTATTTATAATACCTTACAGTTTCAGTGAGCTGCGTGCATATAATGGTTCTGCTATACCCTTATTCGAATTTTCAAAGATGAAAGCTCTTTCAAATAAAGTATCTAAAACTAACCCCAGCCTCGTCCCTACTCTCTCAAAGAGTCCTCAAGTTACCCAATCTCAATCAATTGTGTTCTTGTGACCTCGAGAAACACAATTGCTTGTACAAATGCAATACATGGGAAAACTTAGAGTTGAAGATATCCAACTCTGAATCTCTTTTTTACAGTATTCTCACAAATTCAATAGCCTCTTGTTCCGCAGAGAATACAGAGAACAGAGTTAGATGTACTCTTTTAGTTCTCATTCACTGAGCAGATGTGAAAGACAAATGTCAATAATTCAAAGTATTTCTCAGCTGGCTCTCCATCCAGACAGTGTTGAGGCCTGAGCCTGAGGCATCGCATGCACCATCTTGGAGCGAGTCTACCTAATTTGTACGTTTGTACAGTGTCCATATTAGGACAGCCTCAGTCTCAGCAGGATACCGTACCTGTGTTTTAGCAGTGCTTCGACATGGTTATGCATGGTGTGTGTCGGTCACCGAGAGCCAAGATGGATGACTAACAGGTGAAGTAGCATAATTAGCTGCTTAGCCACGCCAGGTCCAGGACATGAACTTTCATTATTATTAATGTCCACATTCCTCCCTCCCACCCCCATCTGAATCTCTATTATTAATTAGTCTCCCGTCTTTTTCATAATGCAAATGTCTTAAAACTCAGACTTGTAGAAGATAAGGGAAAATCTAGGTAATATGCCACTCAGTATCTTCGGTACCTATTCGATTCTGTATTACTACCTTTTCTGCTTACAGATCCCAGTATACAGTACAGTGTCCATATTAGGACTGAGACTGACGCTGTCCTCATATGGACAACGTACCGGCACCACATGGCCAAGTCCTGCTTTGAAAGATCGATGTGTAGATAGCTAGCTAACTAGCTGCAAGATGTATGTGTAACACTTCGATCTCACCTCAACAACGACAGTTCATACTTCCGAAGCTTGCTTAAAGTTATCCAACCAGAAGTTGGTTCCAGTCCAGCATAAGTGATGTCAACATAAGGACGTCATTACAACAGTCCATGGGGAGGAGACAGAGACCGTGTAGGTATCTCACCGGAGCAGGTCAGGAGCAAAGAGAAAGAGCAATGCATCTGATACTTTTTTTATAACATCTGAGTAGTTTGGATTCAAAATTGTTGTACCCGATAGCATTACTGTTGAGTTAACTTCTAATCACACCATCAGACCTACAGGATCATCACAACAGCACCTACTGCTTCACAGAATTGTGACAGAATGGGGATGTGGAGAGCAACACAGAGAAGGCTGAATTCCTGAGAAGACGATAAAACCTTTTGCATAGTGTTGATAAAAGTGAGGTCGGGGTTTGGGCCAGCCTACATAATCCTCCCTTTTTTGGACGCAAACTGTATTAGACAGGAGTGTTCAAAACTGGACTGTACGGCCAGCACTGTAGACAATCTTCAGACCAGCAGTTCATGATCCTAGCCAGGGGCATCATGCACCCATTATTTTAGAGGGGGCAAGAAGTATAATGAGGATAGGTCCACATGGCAAAGTGACATTTACAACTAAATTCACGCAAGCAGGGACGAGCGGGGTACGGAAGCAATTATAGCTCCCGTCCAAATATTGTGAATGATATACTGTATATATTCATGTCATAGTTACCAAACAACTCCATTACACCCAAAAGTTACTTCAACTTCAAATAAATGCTAGCAATGGCTAGCTATGCTAGCTATTCTACCTGTCTGTCTTAATGAGTGTTGGCATGCTAATAGCACACCCAGCACATAAACATTTATATTTTTAAGGGGTATGCAGTAGGTTGATAACGATATAACCAAAGTATGTTGTATCAGACATTTCAAACAACATTCCCAGCTAATGAGAAAACAGTCATGATATTTCATTTAAGAAAATTAACAAGATTTAACAAGGCAACCTTGGGGCTAATTTGAATGGACGCCAAATATTTTCTCACTCTGCACTGTTCGTTAAGGGCTTGTAAGTAAGTATTTCATGGTAAGGTTGTATTCAGCGCATGTGACAAATACAATTTAATTTGACAATAAAACCTTTTGCATAGTGTTGATAAAAGTGAGGTCGGGGTTGGGCCGGCCTACAAGGGACAATAAAGTTGTGTTGGATTGGAAAAGTTTTCCGTATCCATATTGGCTGACTGATAAGGAGTATTTCATATTGAATGTGTAAGGTTGACTTCAGCGGTTGGTGGTAGTTTATTCCGCTTAAATCTGAAGATCAAACTGCCTGTATGCAGGAGTGTGTGTGAATACCGCTGCAGGCGAGATTGCACTTTCTGCTCTTTGTGTGAAGTCTGTCACAGACACAGACGATGTGAAAAGAGGATCGCACTCACAAAGACAACCTGTTATTTTTAATGTGTGCGTGTGTGCGTTTGTAGGTGCATGTGAATGCAAGTAAGTGCTAAAGGGGAAAGCAAATATCGGATGTATCAGGAGAACTACGTTTCTTAAGAAACTGAAGTTATACTACAGCTTTACTTTAAATTTGATTTCTGTAAATATTTGCATGCATTTCTTCTCTGAAAAGGGAAAGTCGATTAGTATTTGTTTATACTAGCCTCCCCACAGGCTACAAAAGAGAATTTAGAGTTTATATTTTGTTGCCTCCAATTACAAATTAGCACAGAGGAACAATGCAAATTGCTAGGCATCATTGCCAAGCCATCAACATCATTGCCAAGCCATTTTCTGAAATGGCTCTAGTAGTGGGGTTGGTGAAAGCTGTTGCACTGGAGTGGTGGCTGGTTTGAATCATTGCTTTGTAACTCTATTTGTTTCCTCAAGGTTCCTTCTGGGTTTTCGATATAGGAATGAGAAAAATGGACGAGTGGCTTTTCGCCCCATTAGCCAAGAGGAACATTTCTTCCAGGCCCCTCAATTACTTTGGCACCTTCTTCCCCCATGAGGGGCGCCTCTTCCCAAAAGCAGTTTGTTATACCTGGGTCATCAAGAAGCATCGCCCTTCACTCTGGTCTTGTGTTTCCTCAACTGCCCTATGGCCAAATGCATCATGGCGAGAATGTACCCTTACACAGTGGTCTCAGATGGGAGCACACTGCATGCATGTGGTAAGCTCTTGAAATCCTCCTGAGTGGCTATTTGTGTTCGTCTGTGTCTGTGTGTCTGTGTGTGTGTGTAATACTTATGTATCGTTGATATCCTCAACATTAGTCATCAAACTTTATTTTTGGCATGATATACTGCCATCTGATCCGTGTGTGTAGAAAAATCTGTTGACCTCAATTCTAAATCAGTGGTAAAGATAGGCACCATGTAAAAATATGGAAATAGGTAATGTCTATAGTCCCAAATAGCACCCGATTCCCTATATAATGCACTACTTAAAAGTAGTGCACTATATAGGGTAGTGCACTATATAGGGAATAGTCTGCCATTGCGCACTACAGTGGGGAAAAAAAGTATTTAGTCAGCCACCAATTGTGCAAGTTCTCCCACTTAAAAAGATGAGAGAGGCCTGTAATTTTCATCATAGGTACACGTCAACTATGACAGACAAAATGAGAAAGAAAAATCCAGAAAATCACATTGTAGGATTTTTTATTAATTTATTTGCAAATTATGGTGGAAAATAAGTATTTGGTCAATAACAAAAGTTTCTCAATACTTTGTTATATACCCTTTGTTGGCAATGACACAGGTCAAACGTTTTCTGTAAGTCTTCACAAGGTTTTCACACACTGTTGCTGGTATTTTGGCCCATTCCTCCATGCAGATCTCCTCTAGAGCAGTGATGTTTTGGGGCTGTCGCTGGGCAACACGGACTTTCAACTCCCTCCAAAGATTTTCTATGGGGTTGAGATCTGGAGACTGGCTAGGCCACTCCAGGACCTTGAAATGCTTCTTACGAAGCCACTCCTTCGTTGCCCGGGCGGTGTGTTTGGGATCATTGTCATGCTGAAAGACCCAGCCACGTTTCATCTTCAATGCCCTTGCTGATGGAAGGAGGTTTTCACTCAAAATCTCACGATACATTGCCCCATTCATTCTTTCCTTTACACGGATCAGTCGTCCTGGTCCCTTTGCAGAAAAACAGCCCCAAAGCATGATGTTTCCACCCCCATGCTTCACAGTAGGTATGGTGTTCTTTGGATGCAACTCAGCATTCTTTGTCCTCCAAACACGACGAGTTGAGTTTTTACCAAAAAGTTATATTTTGGTTTCATCTGACCATATGACATTCTCCCAATCCTCTTCTGGATCATCCAAATGCACTCTAGCAAACTTCAGACGGGCCTGGACATGTACTGGCTTAAGCAGGGGGACACATCTGGCACTGCAGGATTTGAAACCCTGGCGGCGTAGTGTGTTACTGATGGTAGGCTTTGTTACTTTGGTCCCAGCTCTCTGCAGGTCATTCACTAGGTCCCCCCGTGTGGTTCTGGGATTTTTGCTCACCGTTCTTGTGATCATTTTGACCCCACGGGGTGAGATCTTGCGTGGAGCCCCAGATCGAGGGAGATTATCAGTGGTCTTGTATGTCTTCCATTTCCTAATAATTGCTCCCACAGTTGATTTATTCAAACCAAGCTGCTTACCTATTGCAGATTCAGTCTTCCCAGCCTGGTGCACGTCTACAATTTTGTTTCTGGTGTCCTTTGACAGCTCTTTGGTCTTGGCCATAGTGGAGTTTGGAGTGTGACTGTTTGAGGTTGTGGACAGGTGTCTTTTATACTGATAACAAGTTCAAACAGGTGCCATTAATACAGGTAACGAGTGGAGGACAGAGGAGCCTCTTAAAGAAGAAGTTACAGGTCTGTGAGAGCCAGTAATCTTGCTTGTTTGTAGGTGACCAAATACTTATTTTCCACCATAATTTGCAAATAAATTCATAAAAAATCCTACAATGTGATTTTCTGGATTTCTTTTCCTCAATTTGTCTGTCATAGTTGACGTGTACCTATGATGAAAATTACAGGCCTCTCTCATCTTTTTAAGTGGGAGAACTTGCACAATTGGTGGCTGACTAAATACTTATTTTCCCCACTGTATATAGGGGATAGGATGCCCTTTGGGATGCATACTGTGTGTGCTCTCAAGCCCAATGGACCCTGGTCAAAAGTAGGACACTATATAGCCATACCCTAGCTCACGACCAAAAATGTAAAAATAGGCTACAAAAAAATCATTCCAATCCTGATTAAAATGCAATGGCTGTTTATCGTTTTGGAAGCTGGCTTTAGGACCATGCAGAGCATCACTCGGAGAGAAGCTGCCAGCCTGCGCACCTTTCTCTCACTTTAGAAAGCAGAGAGCAGAGACATGCCAGACAGTTTGCTTTGCCGGTCAGCCATTTAGGCAGTGTGCCGATTGCTTTGAATTTGATGTCGGCATTTGAACTCAGCCTTGTAAACCTCGCAGCCAGCTGTTTTATGCATTGGTTACATTCACATTGATGTCGGCATTTGAAGTCAGCCTTGTTGTGACTTGATAGCGTGTATTATGCATCTATTTCACATTGCACTGTATGCGCCATTCCACAAGTAAATTAGTAAATTTATGATGAGGTTGAGTAATAGTTGAAATAATACATGCCGTTCCACAGACCGTTAAACCTAATATTGCGGTGATAATTAATGGCTAGGGTCATTTTTTTTTTTTTTTTGCTGTTCTCCAAATAGCATGTTAGAGTTAGAAAATTGTGTAGAAATGTAGTAAATGAGCTTCAACTAACAAAGAATACACAGTCCCTGTGTTGAGCGTACGTATGCTCAACACAGGGACTGATGCTGAACACGACACCCGCTTCAGCTACCATCCCTGCCTAATGGCAGACAATGTCTCAAGCAGTTTGGATCATTTCCATAGAAATGATTTCTAGATCTAGAGATGGATGCACAAATGCACGCATGCACACACACACACACACACACACACACACACACACACACACACACACACACAGCAAACTCATCAACCCTTACAGGGACCCACTCTCTGAGGCCCAATCACTCAGAAACAATAAACACTCGACAAGGAAGTCAGAGGTAAGACGTGATGAGGAATGGATCTGAGGCTTCACTTCATGTTTACCAAAGAGCACAAACCACAGAGTGAGAGAGAGGGAATGAGCGAGGCAGTCGAACACAGTCCCTACTCAGTTCACAGTAGTTCCATATTCATATGCATATTATCTGTGAGGCCCTCATGAGTTTACTGTACATATCAAGGAGGCATATACAGACATAACAGACATGTTGTGATTTTTGAGAACATATGTTTGTAAATGGTCAGTGTGTTTAGAGTTTGTGCTTTAGGGGTCTTTGGTGCAGACCCTGTCAGGGCTGTAACTACATTTAGGCAGAAAGTATGATAAAAAATTACAGACCTCTACATTCTTTGTAAGTAGGAAAACCTGCAAAATTGGCAGTGTATCAAATACTTGTTCTCCCCACTGTATCTGGTGTATGTGACAATCATATTATAATTATTTTTACATTTGAGGATACCAAGGTCCGGACCGCTGTAATTTGTTCCCGGATTTGCCTTTTTAGCATCCCATTCACCTCTCTCTCAACTAACCGCCCTCTCGCGGCACAGGGCCTGAGACGTGAAACGTACTACCCCAGCTCAGAGTCGGCGCAATAGACAACTAGAGATGCTACTGATAGTGTGTTTGCGAGATGCCGGACAAAAGGCAATTTTAAAACCGTCCCGCAACTCCTGCCGTGTCTACAGACATCCCGCCAAAAACGGACTCTCTGAGAATGAGTGCACAACTGGCAAATAGATACAGTCAGTCATGTGGCTAGCTGCCAGCAGAAACTTCTACTGCAATTACATTTTTACATTACATTTTAGTCATTTAGCAGACGCTCTTATCCAGAGCGACTTACAGGAGTAATTAGGGTTAAGTGCCTTGCTCAAGGGCACATTAACGTCATTTAGCAGACGCTCTTAGCCAGAGCGACTCACAAATTGGTGCGTTCACCCTATAGCCAGTGGGATAACCACTTTACAATTGGGGGAGGGGGGGGGGGGGGGGGGGGTAGAAGGATTCCTTTATCCTATCCCAGGTATTCCTTAAAGGGGTGGGGTTTCAAATGTCTCCGGAAGGTGGTGAGTGACTCCGCTGTCCTGGCGTCGTGAGGGAGCTTGTTCCACCATTGGGGTGCCAGAGCAGCGAACAGTTTTGACTGGGCTGAGCGGGAACTATGCTTCCGCAGAGGAAGGGGAGCCAGCAGGCCAGAGGTGGATGAGCGCAATGCCCTCGTTTGGGTGTAGGGACTGATCAGAGCCTGAAGGTACAGAGGTGCCGTTCCCCTCACTGCTCCATAGGCAAGCACCATGGTCTTGTAGCGGAGGCGAGCTTCAACTGGAAGCCAGTGGAGTGTGCGGAGGAGGGGGGTGACGTGAGAAAACTTGGGAAGGTTGAACACCAGACGGGCTGCGGCATTCTGGATGAGTTGTAGGGGTTTAATGGCACAGGCAGGGAGGCCAGCCAACAGCGAGTTGCAGTAGTCCAGACGGGAGATGACAAGTGCCTGGATTAGGACCTGTGCCGCTTCCTGTGTAAGGCAGGGTCGTACTCTCCGAATGTTGTAGAGCATGAACCTGCAGGAGCGGGTCACCGCCTTGATGTTGGCGGAGAACGACAGGGTGTTGTCCAGGGTCACGCCTAGGCTCTTCGCACTCTGGGAGGAGGACACAGCGGAGTTGTCAACCGTGATGGCGAGATCATGGAACGGGCAGTCCTTCCCCGGGAGGAAGAGCAGCTCCGTCTTGCCAGGGTTCAGCTTGAGGTGGTGATCCGTCATCCATACTGATATGTCTGCCAGACATGCAGAGATGCGATTCGCCACCTGGTTATCAGAAGGGGGAAAGGAGAAGATTAGTTGTGTATCGTCAGCGTAGCAATGATAGGAGAGACCATGTGAGGATATGACAGAGCCAAGTGACTTGGTGTATAGGGAGAAAAGGAGAGGGCCTAGAACTGAGCCTTGGGGGACACCAGTGGTGAGAGCACGTGGTGCGGAGACAGCTTCTCGCCACGCCACTTGGTAGGAGCGACCGGTCAGGTAGGACGCAATCCAGGAGTGAGCCGCGCCGGAGATGCCCAGCTCGGAGAGGGTGGAGAGGAGGATCTGATGGTTCACAGTATCAAAGTCAGCAGACAGGTCTAGAAGGACAAGAGCAGAGGAGAGAGAGTTAGCTTTAGCAGTGCGGAGAGTCTCCGTGACACAGAGAAGAGCAGTCTCAGTTGAATGAATTGGGGGGGGGGGGGATTCAGGAGGGAGGAAAATGTGGCAAAGAGCTTCCTAGGGTTAGAGGCAGATGCTTGGAATTTAGAGTGGTAGAAGGTGGCCTTAGCAGCAGAAACAGATGAAGAAAATGTAGAGAGGAGGGAGTGAAAAGATGCCAGGTCGGCAGGGAGTTTAGTTTTCTTCCATTTCCGCTCCGCTGCCCGGAGCTCTGTTCTGTGAGCTCGCAGTGAGTCATCAAGCCACGGAGCTGGAGGGGAGGACCGAGCCGGCCGGGAGGATAGGGGACACAGAGAGTCAAAGGATGCAGAAAGGGAGGAGAGGAGGGTTGAGGAGGCAGAATCAGGAGATTGGAGGGAGAAGGATTGAGCAGAGGGAAGAGATGATAGGATGGAAGAGGAGAGAGTAGTGGGAGAGAGAGAGCGAAGGTTGCGGCGGCGCATTATCATCTGTGTAGGGGCAGAGTGAGTAGTGTGGGAGGAGAGCGAGAGAGAAAAGGAAACAAAGTAGTGGTCGGAGACATGGAGGGGAGTTGCAGTGAGATTAGTAGAGGAGCAGCATCTAGTGAAGATGAGGTCAAGCGTATTGCCTGCCTTGTGAGTAGGGGGGGACGGTGAGAGGGTGAGGTCAAAAGAGGAGAGGAGTGGAAAGAAGGAGGCAGAGAGAAATGAGTCAAATGTGGACATAGGGAGGTTGAAATCCCCCAAAACTGTGAGGGGTGAGCCATCCTCAGGAAAGGAACTTATCAAGGCGTCAAGCTCATTGATGAACTCTCCAAGGGAACCTGGAGGGCGATAGATGACAAGGATATTAAGCTTAAATGGGCTAGTGACTGTGACAGCATGGAATTCAAATGAGGAGATAGACAGATGGGTTAGGGGAAAAATTGAGAATGTCCACTTGGGAGAGATGAGGATTCCTGTACCACCACCCCTCTGACCAGATGCTCTCGGGGTATGCGAGAACACATGGTCAGACGAGGAGAGAGCAGTAGGAGTAGCAGTGTTTTCAGTGGTGATCCATGTTTCCGTCAGCGCCAGGAAGTCGAGGGACTGGAGGTTGGCATAGGCTGGGATGAAGTCAGCTTTGTTGGCAGCAGAACGGCAGTTCCAGAGGCTGCCTGCGACCTGGAACTCCAGGTGAGGGGTGCGTGCAGGGACCACCAGGTTAGAGAGGCAGCAGCCGCGCGGTGTGGTGCGTTTGTGTAGCCTGTGCAGAGAGGAGAGAACAGGGATAGGCAGAGGCATAGTTGACAGGCTGTAGTAAATGGCTACAAAAATATAGAGGAGATCGGAATGAAATGAGCTAAGCATCTGGGAGAGGAGAGAGCAGGGCCTCCCTCACCAAAAACTTCTACCTCAGAAACTAAAATTGTTTCACTGAACCACCCGAACAAAAACTCTCCCAACTTCCAACTTTAGAAATCAGAATTGTTGTGAACCACAGCGGTTCAATGTTTAAAGGAATAGACTCAACCCACTTTATTCAGCTAGCTAACTATGACACCATAGCTAACTAGCATGCTAGCATCCAATAACACACAGTTTAACACACAGTTTAGCACCAACACTTGGTCACAACAAACCACCAATAGTGTGTTAACTAGCTAACTAGCATGCTAGCATCCAGTAACACACAGTTTAGCACCAACACTTGGTCACAACAAACCACCAATAGTGTGATAACACACTAAACAGATCATTCGTGTCTGTGTCAAGTTCCTTTCATGACACAGCAATGATTAAACGTTGGCTAGCTAGGACAAGTATATTGTATTTAGCTACTACAGTACAGTTAGCTGGACGTGTTGGGTAGCTAGCAATGGCCACTGTGTTGATAACGTTGAAGGGCTCTGGCTAGTATTACTTAGCTAGCTAGAAGGGTGAAGTAAGAAGCTAATGTTAAACAGAGCCTACCTCAGCAAGAGCAAAAAAAATGGCTACTAAGTTCTCATAATAACTTTGCTTTACAGAGAGTAGGCTACTGAGACAGACAGTGATGTGGCGCTCAGTGGTGAGGCTGAGAAAGTCTTAAATTCATACAGGAGGAATCAGAGCAGAAAGAGAGAGAGAGGAAGCAAGCAGAGAGAGAGGTTAGTACAGTGGTTCCCAAACCTGAGGTCGGGGCCCCATGTGGGGACCCCTGAGAAAATCTGTACTAATCTTATCAAAGAAGTTAGGAACTTTTTTTCAAAAAGAAGACATGTTTCAATATCAACATCTCCACATCGCCTGTCTTCCCTATAGGCCTACATAAAAATGCTATCAAAAATGAAAACAATACAGTTCTACATAATACGTTTTCAGTATGAAAAATGTATGCACTCACTAACTGTAAGTCGCTCTGGATAAGAGTGTCTGCTAAATGACTAAAATGTAAAATTTATATCGGTGGTTGTTCGTCTCATCCCAATCGATCACTGGAGGTTCAAGTTTACCATCCTTTTTTACCACTACATCACTGATATTAATGCAGAAACGTAAATAATATTCTAATAATTCATGTGAATGTGATAATACGATAATCTGTGTGCTACATTGATGTCTGTTACATTGATGTCTGTTTGTATCTACAGTACCAGTCCAATGTTTGGACACACCTACTCATTCAAGGGTTTTTCTTTATTTTTACTATTTTTTACATTGTAGACTAATAGTGAAGACCTCAAAACTATGAAATAACACATATGGAATCATGTAGTAACCAAAAAAGTGTTAAACAAATCAAATATATTTTATATTTGAGGTTCTTCAAATAACCACCCTTTGCCTTGATGATAGCTTTGCACACTCTTAACATTCTCTCAACCAACTTCACCTGGAATGCTTTTCCAACAGTCTTGAAGGAGTTCCCACATATGCTGAGCACTTGTTGGCTGCTTTTCCTTCACTCTGCCGTCCGACTCATCCCAAACCATCTCAATTGGGTTGAGGTCGGGGGATTGTGGAGGCCAGGTCATCTGATGCAGCAGTCCATCACTCTCCTTCTTGGTAAAATAGCCCTTACACAGCCTGCAGGTGTGTTGGGTCATTGTCCTGTTGAAAAACAAATATTAGTCCCACTAAGCCCAAACCAGATGGGATGCCATATCGCTGCAGAATACTGTGGTAGCCATGCTGGTTAAGTGTGCCTTTTATTCTAAATAAATCATAGACAGTGTCACCAGCAAAGCACCCCCACACCATCACACCTCCTCCTCCATGATTAACGGTGGGAAATACACATGCGGAGATCACAAAGACAAGGCGGTTTGAACCCAAAAATGTCCAATTTGGACTCCAGACCAAAGGACACATTTCCACCGGTCTAATGTCCATTGCTCGTGTTTCTTGGCCCAAGCAGGTCTCTTCTTCTTATTGGTGTCCTTTAGTAGTGGTTTCTTTGCAGCAATTCGACCATGAAGGCCTGATTCACACTGTCCCCTCTGAACAGTTGATATTGAGATGTGTCTGTTACTTGAACTCTGTGAAGCATTTATTTGGGCAGCAATTTCTGAGGCTGGTAACTCTAATGAACTTATCCTATGCAGCAGAGTTAACTCTGGGTCTTCCATTCCTGTGGCGGTCCTCATGCGAACCAGTTTCATCGTAGCCCTTGATAGTTTTTGTGACTGCACTTGAAGAAACTTTCAATTTCCGTATTGACTGACCTTCATGTCTTAAAGTAATGATGGACTGTTGTTTCTCTTTGCTTATTTGAGCTGTTCTTGCCATAATATGGACTTGGTCTTTTACCAAATAGGGCTATATTCATGTATACCCCCCCTACCTTGTCACGAAACAACTGATTGGCTCAAACACATTAAGACGGAAAGAAATTCCACAAATTAACTTTTAACAAGGCACACCTGTTAATTGAAATGCATTCCAGGTGACTACCTCATGAAGCTGGTTGAGAGAATGCCAAGAGTGTGCAAAGCTGTCATCAAGGCAAAGGGTGGCTATTTGAAGAATCTCAAATATAAAATATATTTTCATTTGTTAAACGCTTTTTTGGTTACTACATGATTCCATATGTGTTATTTCATAGTTTTGATGTCTTCACTATTATTCTACAATGTAGAAAATAGTAAAAAATAAAGACAAGCCCTTGAATGAGTAGGTGTCGAAACGTTTGACTGGTAGTGTATGTAGAGAGTTGAGGAGTTTATGCAATTCTTAATGACAACTGACTGAACAGTCGCTGATGCTACGTGTCAGTGTGAATAATTTCTCATATATCCCCCCTTTCACGGGTATAACACCAATCAGACATAACAGTGCTGCTCACTGGGGCCATGACCCAACCTTTCCCTATACCCGTCTCCGGGATACCCTAATCTTCTCACTAGCGGCCTGGCTCACGCTAACAATTGACAGCGGCCATTAGGAACAAATGGAAGCCTCTTCTGTATCACTATTCACTTCATTTTACATTTTTACATTTGAGTCATTTAGCAGACGCTCTTATCCAGAGCGACTTACAGTTAGTGAGTGCATACATACATTTTTTTTTTTCATACTGGTCCCCCGTGGGAAACAAACCCACAACCCTGGCGTTGCAAACGCCATGCTCTACCAACTGAGCTACACAGGACTACGGGACCCACTTCCAGGGAGTACTCTTTTTATAACACCAGGATTGATCCCCGCCTCCCCCCCCGTCCCTTTCGCCCGTGTAGTTAAAGGTGGGTGGGGGAGCCAGGGTGCTGGAAAATCTTCTAAATGTCACAGGTTGATGACTAAATTGGCACGCCGGCATGCAGGAACGGCAGGGGCTCGGGAAATGTAGCGAAGAAAATGGCATTTGGTGTCGGAACCACGAGGCACTCATCTGTGCTGACAGGCAGCGCAGCGGGCATCGTGAGCTAATGCCCGCCTGTCTGACGTAGGTGTTGGAGATGGACGCTGTCTAACCCAATATCCATAGTGCACCTCTCACTCACAACAGCGGAGGACCTACTTAGCTCATGTTTGAGCCAAAGACTAATGTAATGTCAGGTGGGATTTAATAAAGTGAGGTGTGATGTACACATACAGTACCTAGAATGAAACGTTAGCACAATAAAGTGTTTAACCTCAGCTTGAGCACTGTAGGATATATGACTAACTTCACGAAAAAAGTATTTATTCAACATTGGATGGAGAAAATAAATCAGAAACAGACCTGGGTTTGAATACTTACAAATATTACATTTTAGTCATTTAGCAGACGCTCTTACATGGAAAACATGGGAAGCGAACCCACAACTCTGGCATTGCAAGCGCCATGCTCTACCAACTGAGCTACAGGGGACTTACAAATATTTTCAGCGTTTGCTTAAGTCAGCCTAGAGGGCCATTTGGGCTGGTTTGCAATTGTGAGACTGTTCTATTGGTTGATTGAACCAGGCAAGCTCAAACAGGCTAAGATGACGTCTTTTAATCGATGTTTGAAGTAGTTGAAACCCAGGTCTGCTCATAAAAAAATATCTCTAACAGTAAAACCATATCACCTCAGAGGTTATTATAACCTCATTGGAGTTCATTCAATAGACTATTTAATTGTTATTTTAGTAAGTGGGTGATTTACCCTTTGGTGCCCTTCTTGTTAATCTCCTATAGATTATAATGATCTACTGGATTTCTCTACTTGATCTTTGACCTGGGATGCATCCCAAATTGTACTCTATTCCTTATGGGCCCTGTTCAAAAGTAGTGCCCTAAATAGGGAATAGGGTGCCATTTGGGACCCACCCTGAACTCAATAGTTATTCTGTAGCTTTACCAAATAGATTGCTTCTAATCAGTGTCCTACTGCTCTTTCACCTACACAGGAGGGGAATGGGAACCCAACAGACATTTTAAAGATGCAAATCCATGATAATTCCTATGTGTTATTTTCGTATTACCATGGTGATGTATTACTGCAGAGTGGGTGGGGAGGCTGACTAATTGTAATGTATCATAGTTTATTTAATATCTTCCCTCTCATCCCTGCTTCATCAATCGCAATCTTTGTTTGGAATACTTTCAGTATCTGCTTGGTGTGAAAGTAGACCCTATAATCCCAACTGTAAAGTGTATGCTTACATATATATATACTGTAACAGCTATGAAGAAAGAAAATCCACCTATGCTATTCGTCATTCTACTTATCCTATTTCTCACCGTAAGATATGTACTTCACGGATCTAGGAACTTGAGGGCACACTTGTGGTATTCACGATGCTGTAAACTCACCTGAAATCTGCAATGGTTGTATAGGAACTTGAAAGCAGATATATGATGCTTGAAATTCATAATGCTGTAAACTTTGGGCATTTATCTGAAACATGTAAAGACATCAGATGAAATGTGTTTGAGCTCATAAAACTGTCTGAAACCACTTAAACTCATTATAAGGGGTGGATATAGGGTCTGGACATTGACATTAGCCATTGTGGCCAACATCATGTTGAAAATGTGAAGTGAACATAGATGCTTACTTTGCCCTTACTTGCCACAAAGCCTGTTTTTAGCATGGGCAGCAACATCATTTCAAAGATAGAAGGTGCTCTCTTCCATCTCTATGGAAGTGAATCACTTGAAGATTGACCTTTTTATGCAAATGTTGATCTTAAATGAGCCATTACATGATTTAGCCATGGCTTTAACTGGTAACATATCAGAATCTCTAAGATATTTAACTTTTATGGTACATTAAGTTTCTCCCATACCATCTGGAAAAGCACTATATAAGACCAATTAATTATTATTATTATCAAATACATAATTAAATCCATATTTTCCTCCTCACAGAGACAAGTACTCGCCAGTGAAATGATAGTTAATGAATTGCAGAGGGTGATGATTATAGAGATCCTGTCATTCATAAAAATGTAATCTCTATGGCGAAGATACTCTCCAAACATGAACTAGACTCTTCAGGTAAACTAGAACACAGTGTGTTTGTCTTGTTTTCAAGCTCTGGTTATGCAGAATCACATTCGCTCCCCCATTACTGTCATAAGGTCATTTAGAATGATGAGCACCCCCTGTGATTGGTGCGTTTTCCTACCTGAGAGGAGAAGTCACTGGGCAGATTATGTTACGAGCATCAGAGAGAGCGAGTGTGGAGGAGGAAATATGATTTGTTGTCTTGTATATACCTGGGGGGGATGCGGGACATCCTGTTCCTCGTCTTGTCTGTGGGGTTTCTCTTTTCCTCGATGTGTGGTGTGACCAGTTTGTTTTGTAGCTGTTTCTGAGCTGCCCTGTTCTGGCTTTCTGTGAGGCCATTTTTCATGTTATCCCAGGATGTGTGGGGGAGTGGACATGTCCTTGGTATGATTAGTCTTTCTCTGGGCCTACTATCTGTGGTGATGGGCAGAAGTACCGGACTCATTCGAAGGGCATGTGAAACACCCCACCCCATTCTCAGTCTGTATAACATTTCTGTAAGAACAAAGAGTGAGTCGAATTGGTTTTCCCTTGCATGCATGCTCATAATAAAGCTTTTGTATATTGAGATCGGACTGTCTTCTGAGTGGTTTTTCCACCACATTTCTTGGTACTGTGACCCAGATTGCTGCAGCAGGATCCAAACCCATATCTCCGGCTGGGAACCAGACAACTTCTCCTGGTCAAAACTAAGAGGTAAGGGACCTTTATTCTAAATCCCTATATGGCACAACCGTAGATTATCCCATTCACTGTGAGTCTACATGTAATTAATTTTATGGTGACAACCATACACTGTACAGAATGTACAGGTGTTGTTGTGTCAAAGATGGTTGCTTTCTGTGACTGTTTCCTTAGATATCATAGCATCACCTTGCTTTGGTCTTTAGCTTCCCATGCGCTACTTACTTGTTGAATATATTGAATAAATAAATTGCTCTCTTCAGAGATGTGAATGGATGGGAGAATAAGGTAACAACATTTGAAAGAGCCATGCATATGCTTTAGGGTTGATAGACTTTTGAACAGAATACATGCTAGCCTAAACCGTTAGTTCAGTCCAGCTTTCTAAATTACTTGCCGACCGCTTTTCTCATTGAGCTGGAACATACTCATGCACATTTGTTTGTTTTTAGCCCAAGTATGTGACTAGTGTGTGGCAAGCGGAGACATGAGCATTCAACCAATTGCCTCCTCGTCTCTCCCCTCTCTCTCTACATGTAAGTGATGTTAACCATGTTGACTTTGTGGATACGGGAGACAAGCTATTGGAGCCTCTGTGCATTCCATCTCCCTCAGGCACTATTCCATGTGTGTCTACCTAGACCCGGAACCACCCTCACACACAAAAGTGTAGCTCATTTCAATACTAATGCAACATTATGGGTATTTGAAAGCGTTAGCTACATTTATTATGAGTCAGCTAACCTCAGAAGCAAGTGGTTAATCCGTTTGGTCCCCACAGAGTCGAGGCACAGAGAGAGGTCACGGAGATAGTGTTTAAATAGACTCGTCTTCGCACCATTATTAAAAATAGATGTCCACAGGGGCTGTAGGATTGTATGGTTCTGTTTTTTTATTTGAATTTTTTTTATTCATTTTTAGCTGCATGTGTAGCAAGGGAGACTAACAAGAATAATGTGGCCTAATATGGTATAACTATGCTACCTTTTCAGATGAGGCAAGGTCTTCTAATGAATTGAAATGTTATTTTCAGCATGGGATTCTCTTTTGCATACAAGCTAAATGGCTTGGACTTAAAAGCACAATGGGTAGTTCACTTTACCATTTGGCTGTGCAATGAATATATAATTAATGCAGCATAAAGACACGCGTACACGCACGCACACACCAAGCACGCACACAGACACACACACATAGTTTACTACAAGCTAGATAACACAACATGTTGGTCACCACTCTACCAACTATTACAAGTGGTCCCCGAATGGCTCCGTGAAATAAGACAATGAGCCCCACCTAGATACTGCCGACATGGCTTAGACTGAATCAAAACAATTATAAGGTTACCCGTGTCTCATATGATTTACATCACAGTCATTGAAAAGCTGTTTGATTTCAGTTTGTTGACATTACTGTTTTGATATGCCATGTAGTCTAGTCTACACCATCATGACACCACAGCTAAAGTAAGGCTGCAGTGCAGAGATGGCATACAGTTGAATGACTGTAGTTATGACAGAAAACTAGGGGCAACTAGTTAACCTTCAACTCAAATCCGTCAGTGTCATAAAATACAGTGACAATAACCATATACAACAAATACATATCAACTGTCATTATATGTCTATGGTGTCATATCAGTTCAGTCATAACCCAAGATGCTACCCGTCAATAGATAGAACGACTGTCGTATGACAGAACTAGGGACAGCTAGTTAAAGTTGATCTTAAATACGTGTCATAAAACACAATGACAATAACCATATAAGACATAACCACTATCATTCTATCTCTATATGGTGCCATGTCTGTTGAGTCATAATGCAAGATGCTACCTTTCATAGTATGTGACAGAGTATGTCATCTTACATAAGTGGTAATGAATGGACATGACATGTACGACAGCTCTTTGGTCAAGTTAAGGACATGTTTATGTAATTTCTATATTGCCAGATGGTGACGTGTGAGCCATCACTCAAGAGAACGTGTTTACACTGCTCCAGAGTCCAATGGCGTCGGGCTTTACACCACTCCAGCCAACACTTGGTATTGCGCATGGTGATCTTAGGCTTGTGTGCGGCTGCTCGGCCATGGAAACCAATTTCATGAAGCTCCCGACGAACAGTTCTTGTGCAGACGTTGCTTCCAGAAGCAGTTTGGAACTCGATAGTGTTACAGCACTCGGCGGTCCCGTTTTGTGAGCTTGTGTGGCCTACCACTTTGCGGCTGAGCCTTTGTTGCTCCTAGACGTTTCCACTTCACAATAACAACACTTACAGTTGACCGGGGCAGCTCTCGCAGGGCAGAAATTTGATGAACTGACTTGTTGGAAAGGTGGCATCCTATGACGGTGCCACGTTGAAAGACACTGAGCTCTTCAGTGTGGGCCATTCTACTGCCAATGTTTGTCTATGGAGATTGCATGGCTGTGTGCTCGATTTTATACACCTGTCAATAACGGGTGTGGCTGAAATAGCAGAATCCACTCATTTGAAGGTGTGTCCATATACTTTTGGATAGTGTATATCCATCCATGAGTCATATGTTACAAAATGATGGGGTATATAATTGAAATGACTGCAAATCTTCACGACTGTGGCTTTAAATCTAAATCTGTTTCAGCCCACCAGCCATAGACCCTGTCAGATATACACCCTCTTATACCCTTTAGAGAGGACAGGGATATAACCAGAGAAATACATGTGATGAGGACACAGCACACATAGGGTGATACTGCATAAAAGGTAGGCTCATGACAGGGCTTCCCCATGCCTCAAAGGAATTTGTGGAAACCAGAGCATAGAAAAAGGAGTTAACATAGACTGTATGGCGATTCCACTAAGCATCAACATCAACGCAGCTACTGTAGTATGCCAATTGATGGTACCTTAATGATACCCATAGTGTGCAGTAAGAGAGTGTGTGAAGCAAGACTGACACCTAGAGGCGTTGGGGGATATTTATAATTTTTAAAAACATTTTAGTCATTTTAGCAGACGCTCTTATCCAGAGCGGTTTACAGTTAGTGAGTGCATACATTTTTTCATACTTGCCCCCCGTGGGAAACTAATCCACAACCCTGGTGTTGCAAGCGCCATGCTCTACCAACTGAGCTACACGGGGTTCATAAAGAACTACAATCTCTTTATTCCTGTGTAGAAGAAGGACAGACACGTAAAAATACCATTGCACAAAGCATCTCAGAGTAGGAGTGCTGATCTAGGAACAGGTTTTCCCTCTTATTCATTATGATTAAGGCAAAACTGATCCTAGATCAGCACTCCCACTCTCTGACACTTTATGAATACGGGACAACATAAAAATGTTGCCTGTTGTCCAGGGTACATATTCATAAAGCATCTCAGATTAGGAGCGCTGATCTAAGATCAGGTCTTCCCACTTATTCATTATGATTTAAAAGGAAAAACGTATCCTAGATCAGCACTCCTACTTTGAGAGGCTTTATGAATATGGGACAATCTACGATATTACCTATTACCCAGGCATGTTAGCACCGTTTCCGTTGATCACACATGGATGCATCCCAATACGTAGCTTGTTGTCATGGGCTGTTTGTCACAAGTTATGGTCATCATGTTATGGTTAGAGTATATGTGTAGAGGTCGGCTATTGTGAGCAAATGCTTTGACAGAGCTTGAGTCATCTTGATCCAGTATCACTTAATCCATCAGACACCGTGGAGCCCAGATGCCAAGTCAGGCATTGATCAAAGGGGTTGCCAAGACAAACAAACACATCAAAAGAGATGAGTGCATACTGTGACTGCTTATCTATCAATTGCATTCTTCCTTGTACACTATATGACCAAAAGTATGTGGACACCTGCTCGTCGAACATCTCATTCCAAAATCATGGGCATTAATATTGAGTTGGTCCCCCCTTTTCTGCTATAACAGCCTCCACTCTTCTAGAAAGGCTTCCCACTAGATGTTGAAACACTGCTGCGGGGACTTGCTTTCATTCAGCCACAAGAGCCTTAGTGAGGTCGGGCACTGATGTTGGGTGATTAGGCCTGGCTCGCAGTCGGAGTTCCAATTCATCCCAAAGGTGTTCGATGGGGTTGAGGTCAGGGCTCTGTGCAAGCCAGTCAAGTTCTTCCACACCAATCTCGACAAACCATATGGACCTCGCTTTGTGCACGGGGGCATTGTCATGCTGAAACAGGAAAGGACCTTCCCCAAACTGTTGCCACAAAGTTGGAAGCACAGAATCATCTAGAATGTCATTGTATGCTCTAGCATTAAGGTTTCCCTTCACTGGAACTAAGGGGCCTAGCCCGAACCATGAAAAACAGCCCCAGACCATTATTCCTCCTCCATCAAACTTTAAAGTTAGCACTATGCATTTGGGCAGGTAGAGTTCTACTGGCATCCGCCAAACCCAGATTTGTCCGTTGGACTGCCAGATGGTGAAGCGTGATTCGTCACTCCAGAGAACGCTATTCCAGTGCTTCAGAGTATAATGGTGGCAAGCTTTACACCACTTCAGCCGATGCTTGGCATTGCGCACGGTGATCTTAGGCTTGTGTGCGGCTGCTCGGCCATGGAAACCCATTTCATGAAGCTCCCGACAAACAATTATTGTGCTGACATTGCTTCCAGAGGCAGTTTTGAACTCAGTAGTGTTACAACCGAGGACATACGGTTTTTATGCGCTACGCGCTTCAGCACTCTGTGGTCCCGTTCTGTGAGATTGTGTGGCCTACCACTGTTCCTCCTAGACGTTTCCACTTCACAATAACAGCACTTACAGTTGACCGGGGCAGCTCTAGCAGACTTGTTGGAGAGGTGGCATCCTGAAAGTCACTGAGCTCTTCAGTAAGGCCATTCTATTGCCAATGTTTGTCTATGGAGATTGCATGGCTGTGTGCTCGATTTTATACACCTGTCAGCAACGGGTGTCGCAGAAATAGCCAAATCCACTAATTTGAAGGGGTGTCCACATACTTTTGTATATATAGTGTATGTTGCTTTGCCCAAATAATAGTAATCAATCATCACTATGAAAGGCATTAGAGTATTGCTATGAACTATTGAGCAATCAGTTGTGACGGGTGTGACCTTTTGTAGGAACAGAAACCATCATCGAACTCTAACATCAAATACTATTGGTACATGTGGCATACCAATCAACTCATCAACCAATTCAGTGGCCTTGTGGTTAGTGTCTGCCCTAACATTGGAAGGTTAGGGTTTTGATCCCCGTTCAAGTTATGCAATGCCTGTCTGCTTGGCACTCAGAATTAGTGTCCTGTCCATAGGCAGGTGGCCATTTATTGAGATGACTCCAGTACGAAGACAGCTCTTCAGAGTGGTCACTAGCTGCCACAGTCATAAAATCTGAATTTAAACCTAACCTTAACCACACTGCTAACCCTAATGCCTAACCCTAACCTTAAATTAAGACCAAAAGGCCCATTTTTGTTTTCATGGATTTTTATGATATAGACAATTTTTACATGGCAGCTGGTCCATTTATCAGAAACCGCTCACTTCTGCCTCCAGGGCAAGACTCATGACAAATGTCAACCTGCGTCCATAGGGTGTACATGTACTTGTTGACCAAGATGCCTCACACTATAGAAACAGGCTCCGTCAAGGCTTACTTTACTTACATGTGACATAAGGATCAAAGAGGCAGACGAGCCAGGTGGCCTTTAAAATTGTCATCCTTTATTGTCTCTCTCATCTTCTTTACAATGATGACTGTTCTGGACAATATGCAATGCAACTATTGAGATAGATGTGGAATTAGATACATCACCTAAATGTTTTCTCATATTTGTCTGGACAAAAACACACATGGAACAGAAACTCTTTATGATATGACCTCCTAATCTCAGTTACATATACACTGTCTGATCAGCCACACATTTCGATTTATGCACATATTCAAAAGGTTAGCATACAATAAGCACTAACTAATAACTAAAGTATCACTTTGAAAGCAGACATTTCCTGCCCTATCAGTACAGAGAAAAATGGAGAGCTGTAACTACATACTGATGACAGTTTAACCACATACTGTATTACCACAAAATTAATTTGTATCACTCAACTTAACTTGAATGATGAAGCTTGAGGGGTTTTCTGGAGGTTGCCAACTGCATTCCTATCCACCTCCCAGACACTCCTATGCACCTCCCAGACACTCATATGCACCTCCCAGACACTCCTATGCACCTCCCAGACACTCTTATGCACCTCCCAGACACTCTTATGCACCTCCAAGACACTCCTATGCACCTCCAAGACACTCCTATGCACCTCCAAGACACTCCTATGCACCTCCAAGACACTATCCAAAATGGGTGAGGACAGAAGGGCTGTGTCTCTGTGTGTGCATCCTGGTGAAAGGAGAGGATAGGTGAATAGGGCATGCCCTCTTGGTCCTAGAGGGTGTTGAGAGGCTGGGCTTGTGCATTCCTCAGTGGATCAGGAGCCGCCGTTCCCTGCTTAAAGACAACAGAGAAAAACACAGTTGGTCAGGACAGAGGAGCAAAGCTGAAAATGTAATGTGGAGACCTGCACCACCTATTGAAATGTACCTTTTGGTAGGTAAATCAAGTGACAAATGAGGTTCTAAGGTGGTTAGGGGTGTTTAACATGTCTTCGTATTAATAAAACAACAATAACTACAACATTTTAATTTTAGTAGCAGAGAAGGAAGAATATTATTTTTTTACACTTGAGCTGTGATATTGCTGTCAACTTTTGACCAGCAGTGTAATGTTGTCAGTCCTATTAACACCGTTATTGCTCCAACCACAGCCAAGAATGGGGAAGATGCTGGAGATGGTAGCCCCTCTTCCCCACTATATAAACATTTTGAATACCAGTATATCATTAGTCTGGTCCAAGAACTGTTAGTGCTATCATGCCAACTTGTCATGTTTGGCTTGGCAATGGAGTTGGCAAGAGATACAGTATGTGGCTAGGCTAATATATCACACTTCAGTAGAATTCGTAAGTGTAAATTTATTTGTAAAGTGCTTGCCAAATATTGATCATGGTACCCTACACAATAATATGGCGAAGTTACACATGGCAAGGCACTATGTGGTGTGCAGTACATTGAGTTTGAGTTTGTTTTGGCCGCTATGGACGCAAAATACACTGTAAGCTACCCATCTACAGGCACATGATAATGTTAGGAAGTCACATTTAGGGTCTGAGTTGGCTTGTTATTGGGTGCATTCTAGTCATCTTTATTGCAGCCGTGCTGTGCATCACAGAATGTTGCTTATGGCTCCTAGGTACGCTAAACACTGCTGCAGATCTAGCAATCTGTGCAGCGCAAGTGCAATAAAGACAACCTGGAACGTGACCACAGTCATACAACGTGTTTGAGGTGATCAATTTGAGCAAGGCGAGGTGTATAATGGCTAATCTTAATCACATAATGAGTAGTTATTTGGGATGCAAAATAATTTGTAAATCACTTATTCCACGCAGTCCGACTGTAATAAAGACAACCTGGAACATGTCCACAGCCATATTTCCACTGGCAAGTAACAATAATGTTGAGTAGCAGTCAAGGGTTCTCTACCACACTCTAATCTGTGCAGTGCATCTGCAATAAAGACGACCTGGAACATGCCCAGTCATGTTTACACTGGGCTTACCTGTCAGGCAGGTAACAGAGATGTTTAGCAGTTGCGGGGGGTGGTTGAACAGGCTGGCCATTCAGTGTCCAGTGGATCCTCCCTTCAGGATACCCCTCCCTGGCCTCACAGTGGTACGTTTCATGAGGAGAGCTTCCTTCACTGATGGGTCACTATAGATGTGTGCTGTAGTTTGCTGGAATGGACACGGGGGGGGGGGTGTTTCCAGGTCATTTAGCTCAGTTGGTAGAGCATGGCGCTTGCAACGCCAGGGTTGTGGGTTTGATTCCCACAGGGGGCCTGTATGAAAAATGTATGCACTCACTAACTGTAAGTCGCTCTGGATAAGAGCGTTTGCTAAATGACTAAAATGTAAATGTAAAATTTAGAACTTGTGTTTTGAGTTGTAAATTGGTGGACACGAGTAAAATCTCCTCAAATATGGTACATTTCCTCAAATGTCATACTGTAGAGCCCTCTTTTCATGCAGTGATGAGATGAGGGAATGAATTGATGATTGAACATTCAAATGAACAATGACAAATTAAACAAAGCAGAATCTCATTTTAACTAGAGAAATTACTAATTATTATTCAGCCAAAATCTCTCATGTATGACATTTAAAAAAGCAATTGAAAACCACTCAGACAGAAGGGAACGGCACCGGCATCACTCACCGACGATGGTAAGAATCACATTAGCGTAAATGAGTGTAGCGTTGGAAGTCTTGTAGTAATGTGTGTAAGTTCCTTCGTCTGTGACAGAGACATTGGTGATGAGCAGGGAGCAGTTCCCAACCTCTAAGTTCAGGAAGAGCTGAGTTGTGCTCCGATAGCGAGGGTGTTGTCATTGCCGTTAACAGTTTTGTCATCGATGTAGTAGTTGACAACTGTGTGGTCGCTCCTCTGCCAGACTAGGGTGGGTTGCTCACTGGGAGTGCAGGAGTAGGGGAGTAGGACCTCTTGTCCAGTAAGAGCAGTCACAGAATCCGTTGAATACCCATTTTACATTTTAGTCATTTAGCAGAAGCTCTTCTCCAGGCACTATGCATTCGGGCAGGTAGTGTTCTCATGGCATCCGCCAAACCCAGATTCGTCCGTCGGCCTGCCATATGGTGAAGCGTGATTCATCACTCCAGAGAATGCGTCTCCACTGCTCCAGAGTCAAATTGCGTCATGAAGCTCCTGACGAACAGTTATTGTGTTGAAGTTGCTTCCAGAGGCAGTTTGGAACTCGGTAGTGAGTGTTGCAACAAGTTCACAGCACTAGCCGGTCCCGTTCTGTGAGCTTGTGTGGCCTACCACCTCGTGGCTGAGCCGTTGTTGCTCCTAGACGTTTCCACTTCACAATAACAGCCCTAACAGTTGACCGGGGAAGCTCTTGCAGGGCAGACATTTGACGAACTGACTTGTTGGAAAGATGGCATCCTATGACGGTGCCACGTTGAAAGTCACTGAGCTCTTCAGTACAGGCCATTCTACTGCCAATATCTGTCTATGGAGATTGCATGGCTGTGTGCTCAATTTTTTACACCTGTCAGCAACGGGAGTGCCTGAAATAGCCGAATCCACTCATTTGAAGGGGTGTCCACATACTTTTGTATAGTTTATCAGGATTCTTTATGTATTACGATTCGATACTGCAATTTTATTGCGATTCGATATTCCAAACATATTGCTCACTATATTTCTGCTGCAACGGGACAAGAGAGAGACATTGAAAAATGAGTTTTGATCAGTCATGGAGATAAAAGTGCTGAAAACACGTTGGCTTACCATTTAAAAAGAAGATGGAGAACAAGATTTAGCTCAGGTACAATCGGCAACAACAGTATTTGGTGGTGTGGCTGTGGTGACGTGACAAAATGGCGAATTGAACACACAGCGGTGCAAGTGACCTCAAGATAAAAACGTAATTATCAATATCAGTAAGGTAGACTAAATATTAGCACTTCATATACTCGTGGGTAATAACATTCAATCTGGATAATAGCACAAAACAAATCATAAGGCTAGAGGAATTTATCGACAAATATTACAACAACAAGCAACACTCAAACATGACGGAGGATAAACGAGGAGAATCAATCTCCAAGAGAAAACGCAACTCCTTGACGGATACAGATGATTTATGCTTTTCACCACTGGGACTGGTAAGAGTGGAAAGCGATCTGTTGAAGTCGATAAATGACAAACTGGGCATACTAGAGTTGGTCAGTAATGATGTAAAGGAGTTGAAGGCGAGTCTTGAAATGAGTGACGAAAAAGCTGCGATAATGGAGAAAGATACAAAAAAGCTAAAAGGGACAGTCACTAAGATAGAAACGGACATTAAGGAACTTAAAAAGAGAACAACTTTCTGAGAGAAGCCTTACTAGACATACAGACTAGTACATGTCAACTATGACAGACAAATTGAGAAAAAAAAATCCTGAAAATCACATTGTAGGATTTTTAAAGAATTTATTTGCAAATTATGGTGGAAAATAAGTATTTGGTCAATAACAAAAGTTTCTCAATACTTTGTTATATACCCTTTGTTGGCAATGACACAGGTCAAACGTTTTCTGTAATTCTTCATTTTGTCTGTCATAGTTGACGTGTACCTATGATGAAAATTACAGGCCTCTCTCATCTTTTTAAGTGGGAGAACTTGCACAATTGGTGGCTGAATAAATACATTTTTTCCCCACTGTATATATATATATATACAGTGAGTGAAAAAAGTATTTGATCCCCTGCTGATTTTGTACGTTTGCCCACTGACAAAGACATGATAAGTCTATCATTTTAATGGTAGGTTTATTTGAACAGTGAGAGACAGAATAACAACAACAAAATCCAGAACGTGTTATAAATTGATTTGCATTTTAATGAGGGAAATAAGTATTTGACCCCTCTGCAAAACATGACTTAGTACTTAGTGGCAAAACCCTTGTTGGCAATCACAGAGGTCAGACGTTTCTTGTAGTTGGCCACCAGGTTTGCACACATCTCAGGAGGGATTTTGTTCCACTCCTCTTTGCAGATCTTCTCCAAGTCATTAAGGTTTCGAGGCTGACGTTTGGCAACTCGAACCTTCAGCTCCCTCCACAGACTTCCTATGGGATTAAGGTCTGGAGACTGGCTAGGCCACTCCAGGACCTTAATGTGCTTCTTCTTGAGCCACTCCTTTGTTGCCTTGGCCGTGTGTTTTGGGTCATTGTCATGCTGGAATACCCATCCACAACCCATTTTCAATGCCCTGGCTGAGGGAAGGAGGTTCTCACCCAAGATTTGATGGTACATGGCCCCGTCCATCATCCCTTTGATGCGGTGAAGTTGTTCTGTCCCCTTAGCAGAAAAACACCCCCAAAGCATAATGTTTCCACCTCCATGTTTGACGGTGGGGATGATGTTCTTGGGGTCATAGGCAGCATTCCTCCTCCTCCAAACACAGCGAGTTGAGTTGATGCCAAAGAGCTCAATTTTGGTCTCATCTGACTACAACACTTTCACCCAGTTCTCCTCTGAATCATTCAGATGTTCATTGGCAAAGTTCAGACGGCCCTGTATATGTGCTTTCTTGAGCTGGGGGAACATGCGGCCCCTGCAGGATTTCAGTCCTTCACGGCGTAGTGTGTTACTAATTGTTTTCTTGGTGACTATGGTCCCAGCTGCCTTGAGATCATTGACTAGATCCTCCCGTGTAGTTCTGGGCTGATTCCTCACCATTCTCATGATCATTGCAACTCCATGAGGTGAGATCTTGCATGGAGCCCCAGGCAGAGGGAGATTGACAGTTCTTTTGTGTTTCTTCCATTTGCGAATAATCACCAAACTGCTTGGCGATGGTCTTGTAGCCCATTCCAGCCTTGTGTAGGTCTACAATCTTGTCCCTGACATCCTTGGAGAGCTCTTTGGTCTTGGCCATGGTGGAGAGTTTGGAATCTGATTGATTGCTTCTGTGGACAGATGTCTTTTATACAGGTAACAAACTGAGATTAGGAGCACTCCCTTTAAGAGTGTGCTCCTAATCTCAGCTCGTTACTTGTATAAAAGACACCTGGGAGCCAGAAATCTTTCTAATTGAGAGGGGGTCAAATACTTGTCTCCCTCATTAAAATGCAAATCAATTTATAACATTTTTGGCATGCGTTTTTCTGGATTATTTTGTTGTTATTCTGTCTCTCACTGTTCAAATAAACATACCATTAAAATGATAGACTGATCATTTCTTTGTCAGTGGGCAAACGTACAAAATCAGCAGGGGATCAAATACTTTTTTCCCTCACTGGCGGTTGACATGCTTCTGTTTTGTGGGTGGCACTGTGTGCAGTTTTCGAAGGATGGGTCCTGGCCTCTCGGGGGACCTAGGGATCCGGGGGGACGGGGGTAGTATGCCGATCATTGGGATGACAACCCAACTTGGGATGGGGAGGGGCTTTAGCGGGGGGAATAGTGGAGAACAATTGGTGGGTTAGTTAGTAGCAATGCAAATATCCTGGTACAGCTACAGTTGAAGTCGGAAGTTTACATACACTTAGGTTGGAGTCATTAAAACTCGTTTTTCAACCACTCCACAAATGTCTTGTTAACAAACTATAGATTTGGCAAATCGGTTAGGACATCTACTTTGTGCATGACACAAGTAATTTTTCCAAGAATTGTTTACAGACAGATTATTTCACTTATAATTCACTGTATCACAATTCCAGTGGGTCAGATGTTTACATGCACTAAGTTGACTGTGCCTTTAAACAGCTTGGAAAATTCCAGAAAATTATGTCATGGCTTTAGAAGCTTCTGATAGGCTAATTGACATAATTTGAGTTAATTGGAGGTGTACCTGTGGATGTATTTCAAGGCCTACCTTCAAACTCAGTGCCTCTTTGCTTGACATCATGGGAAAATAAAAAGAAATCAGCCAAGACCTCAGAAAAGAATTGTAGTCCTCCACAAGTCTGGTTCATCCTTGGGAGCAATTTCCAAACGCCTGAAGGTACCACGTTCATCTGTACAAACAATAGTGCGCAAGTATAAACACCATGGGAACACACAGCCGTCATATCGCTCAGGAAGGAGACGCGTTCTGTCTCCTAGAGATGAACTTACCTTGGTGCGAAAAGTGCAAATAAATCCCAAACAACAGCAAAGGACCTTGTGAAGATGCTGGAGGAAACTATAGTTTGTTAACAAGACATTTGTGGAGTAGTTGAAAAATGAGTTTTAATGACTCCAACCTAAGTGTATGTAAACTTCCGACTTCAACTGTATATGGAGGCTTAAATATCCTGACCTAGTGAGATATATATGGCAGAGACTCAATCAAGCTAGTCGTCTTTACTTCTTTCTTATGTTATTCTCGTTGGCAACAAAGGTTTAAAAAGTGTTGATAGGGGACAGAATGCGGTCGGATCATCATAAAATTAGCATATAAATTACTCTTACTGAATTTCCACGTGGGCGAGGATATTGGAAATTTAATCAAAGCCTATTGGATGATAATTTGTTTTTAACCAGGACAGAGGAATTTATAACTGATTTTTTCTGACATAACATAGGTACAACAAATATTGTATTGGACACTTTTAAATGTGCACTTAGAAGCCATGCAATTCAGTACTCATCTCGAAAACAAAAGCAATTTATGTCAAAAGAGTCCATACTAACAAAGGAAATAGAAGGTCTAACAGAACAGATAGATAGCAATAAAAACTCTAACATAGAGGCTCAGAATAAATTAGAGAAATTAGAGAAATTGAGGAACTTATTCAAGAAAGATCAAGTGTAATATATTATAAAAATAAAGTAAACTGGATGGAATATGGGGAAAAATGCACCAAATTTATTTTTTAATCTTCAACATAGAAATGCTACCAAAATGAATTTAATGAAACTGGTTACAAATGACGGAGTCACCCATGATTCACCACATCTGATTTTAAATCCACAACTTCATTCACTCCACAGCCTCATAGAGGATCTAGATACATTTTCTAACCTCTCTGGATTACAACCAAATTATGATAAATGTACTATATTACGTATTGGATCACAAAAAAAATGTAATGTTACATTACCATGTAGTTTACCAATAAAATGATCTAATGGTGATGTGGATATACTCTGAATACATATCCCAAATGAAATAAATGATCTCACTCCAATACATTTTAATAGAAAGTTAGCAAAGATCTTGCTACCATGGAAAGGTAAATGCCTGTCTATTTGTAAATACCTGTAAATACCTGTCTATTATTACATATTACAGCATTAGACCTATGACTAAAAGCTTCAGTCATACAAAAGTTATACTTACATCCCAACTGGTTCTGTAGAAAATTTGTAAGATTGTCTCACCCCATGGTCAAGAATGGCCTTTTTCCCTTTATTCAGATTACAACCTCTCACTTTCAGTTATTTGAAAAAGAAATCGGTTGCAGTTTCAATTGAATCCTCCAGAAACGACAGAACAAATAATGCAACAAATATTGTGGTTAAACTCATATATACTAATTGATGAAAACCATTATTGTTTAAAAAAAAAAAAATTTAAGGTATAAATCTTCGTAAATGATATCATAGGTAGGACTGGTGGCGTTATGACATCCTGACTGGTTGCATCACCGCCTGGTATGGCAACTGCTTGGCCTCTGACCGCAAGGCACTACAGAGGGTAGTGCGTACGGCCCAGTACATCACTGGGGCAAAGCTCCCTGCCATCCAGGACCTCTATACCAGGCGGTGTCAGAGGAAGGCCCTCAAAATTGTCAAAGACTCCAGTCACCCTAGTCATAGACTGTTCTCTCTGCTACCGCACGGCAAGCGGTATCGGAGTGCCAAGTCTAGGTCCAAAAGACTTCTCAACAGCTTCTACCCCCAAGCCATAAGACTCCTGAACAGCTAATCATGGCTACCCGGACTATTTGCACTGCCCCCCCACCCCATCCTTTTTACGCTGCTGCTACTCTGTTAAGTATTTATGCATAGTCACTTTAACTCTACCCACATGTACATATTACCTCAACTAGCCGGTGCCCCCGCACATTGACTATGCAACGGTACCCCCCTGTATATATAGCCTCCCTACTGTCACTTTATTCTATTGTATATATAGCCTCCCTACTGTCACTTTATTTTTTACTTCTGCTCTTTTTTTTTCTCAACACTTTTTTGTTGTTGTTTTATTCTTACTTTTTTTGTTTAAAATAAATGCACTGTTGGTTAAGGGCTGTAAGTAAGCATTTCACTGTAATGTCTGCACCTGTTGTATTCGGCGCATGTGACCAATAAAATTTGATTTGATTTGATTTGATTTGGTTATGTAGCACATGCAGCTATCAAAAACATATGGAAATGACTGCTCTACCCAAAATTACAACCAAATAATTGCAGCATTACTGCAAAAATGGAATAGGAAAGTGGAAGGGGGAAGAAGTAAGGAACTTGGCTGCCCTGCATTAAAGAACATCATTGATTAAAGAAAATTGTGATAAATAAAAAAGCATACGTTTCATTTTAGGACCAAAGGATTGACAGCCGTCCCATTTAGATAATATTTGGGAATAGGTTTTTGACGTACCGATGGCATAGTGTTTATGAATTTTAAAATTTAAATTATTATACACAATTCTTGCTTCCAATAGAATGTCATTTATATGGGGGATACAATCTTCCCAGCTCTGCAGATTTTGCTGCGAAGAGACAGAATCATTAGCTCATTTGTTTTGGTACTGTCCATTTGTAGCTTGTTTTTGGTCACAGGTCCAGGAATGGCTGAAGGATTGCAATATTTACCTGGAGCTAACCCTGCAGATAGCACTATTGGGTGATCTGAAAAGTCATAGTCAATCGGTCAATAATATAATAATACTTTTAGCAAAAAAAAATATTTTCAATTTACAATCTGTAGAAACAATGAGAATAGAAGGGTTCAGAACGTTTGTGAAACATCACAGTACAGTTGAAAAATATATGGCAAATAGAAATCCAATATGGATGGTGTTAAGAGATAGATCTGGGTCTGTATGGAGGAGTGGGCCAAAATCCCTGCTGCAGTGTGTGCAAACCTGGTCAAGACCTACAGGAAACATAAGATCTCTGTAATTGCAAACAAAGGTTTCTGTACCAAATATTAAGTTCTGCTTTTCTGATGTATCAAATACTTATGTCATGCAATAAAATGCCAATTAATTACTTAAAAATCATACAATGTGATTTTCTGGATTTTAGTTTTAGATTCCGTCTCTCACAGTTGAAGTGTACCTATGATAAAAATTACAGACCTCTACATGCTTTGTAAGTAGGAAAACCTGCAAAATCGGCAGTGTATCAAAGACTTGTTCTCCCCACTGTATATGTATGTATATATATATATATATATATATATATATATATATATATATATATATATATATATATATATATATATATATATATATATATATATATATATATATATATATATATATGCGAGAGAGAAAAAACATATGGGGGATTGGATGTGATGCAGACAATTACATTGATGGAAGTTACAATACATCTGCAATATAAAAGCTGATCTACCCCCAAACAAAAATAAATAAATAAAAAAAACAAAAAAGAAACAATAGTATCGCAATTTCCCCCATCACTTCCTCAGATAAGGCTTTTTTGCCTGTCTGTAAGGGTACACTACAGCTTTTTAAGTACCGCCTCAAAACCTCATTGTTAGATGGTGGCTAGTGTCTGTGTTACATAACATGTCAAGAAGACATCTTCATATTTTGGCACCACATATAATGTGCTTTATGCAAACACATGTTTACTAGGTTCATATTTCACACTCTTGTGGCTGTGTCAGGTTTCCCTTCTTCTTCTCCAGAGTCTGTCTGTGTCTAGTTAATGAAATTCTACCCAGGCCGAACCTTCAACGTTTGATAGACTGTATGCCTACTTTGTATTACCAACGGTATTGTAGCGAATGGTGGGGCAGGGAAGTGAAGCTAGGTTGCTGGTATGAAAGGCAAACACCCAACTCATCTTACCAATAGGGTTAACTCACTTTGTGGGAATTGCAACGTAGCTCATTTAGCGAGGATCGTTACACTGCCCCTCTGAATGGGAAGGCCCGTGCTTCGACTACTCAGACCCCTCACACGTCCGGGCCTTGAGTTCCGATGGCCTCACAACCGCCATCCTACTTCTGACAGCAATGTAGTTAGCAGGGGGAAGGGAAGCAAACCCGGGTCGCGAACACTTGGTGGGACGACTTGGTGGGAATTGTAATGTGGCTCATATAGCAAAGTATGATTAATTGTATTATGTTAATCTGAATTTGAGACCACATCTAGGATGGCTTCTGGGGTTTATTGAAAGAAAGGTTCAAAATACCAAGGAGTAACATGTTCTGTTTCGGTGCTTAGCCTGCAAGTGTACTGGTGCCATGTTGGAAAATACATATCTGAAATTATCACCCTATGATCCATCTCAATCACTATTTTCAACAAAAAAAAATTATGTCTGTATGGCAGAATATAGTAACAGACTTATCAGTGGGGCACACAGAGGCCAACATGCCAATTACTGTCCACAGCAAAATAATGGAGATAATGAAGACAATAATTAAAACAAACAAATATAATACCGGTATACATACAAGTTTTTGTATAATGACATTGTTAATGTACTTTTAGCCTGCAATCTGCCAGTGTAATGCTTTAACTGGCTATATTGAGCCTGTTTTACAACGCTATACGTCATACATAATCAACTGTTTTAAATGAAACACAATGTGTCAATGTAGAGGTGCAACTTTTTATGACAACATTAATTGAATCAAAAAGTTGTTAAAGATTGACTACATAAATGCTGTTATTCTTGATTGAATCATTCATAAATAATTTACCTCCTCATGACATTGAACAGAAGTAAATGCAGAAACATACCTGTTAGTTAACATATTTTGCCCAGAACAAAATGCAGTTCTTATATCAGTTTCTGATGAGGATGAAAGTGAAGGTATTAAAAGTATCCCTTAACTTTTATGCAGACAGTCATCTGACTTACCTGGAAAATAATGGATATCACTGCCCTCGTGTGGTCATAGTGTTCACCCCTCTCATTCGCTGCCGTAAGTACAGACAACTACTCTCCAAGACATGTATTCGTTGCGTGCCATGAGTGACTGACATATTTGTCTACCAATAGTAATACGTCATGGAAATGTTATCGTCCAATCCAGGCAGAGCATGTACCAAAAGAACCGGAATCTACGTAACAAATAGCAGGCAAAACAGTTGCTTTTTCTTGTCATTGCATACACTGAAATTACAGTAAATGCAACTTGCAAGTGCAGACATCAGGAAGCTGAGCAAAACTAGGTTCGTCTTAAGGTTGGTGTCCTTAAAAAAATTACGTTACATTCGGTTTTGTGGAGACTTCTCTTTGGGACTTCTTGATGATAAGATTAACTTGCTATACAGTAGCTAGCTACCACGGTCACGTGTCAGTTAACCCATTTCTAGACTCTTTTATTTTTAAATTTTATTTCACCTTTATTTAACCAGGTAAGCCAGTTGAGAACAAGTTCTCATTTACAACTGCGACCTGACCAAGATAAAGCAAAGCAGTGCGATAAAAAACAACAACACAGAGTTACATATGGGGTAAAACAAAACATAAAGTCAAAAATACAAGATAAAATATATATATACAGTGTGTGCAAATGTAGCAAGTTATGGAGGTAAGGCAATAAATAGGCCATAGTGCAAAATAATTATAATTAGTATTAACACTAGAATGATAGATGTGCAAGAGATGATGTGCAAATAGAGATACTGGGGTGCAAATGAGCAAAATAAATAACAATATGGGGATGAGGTAGTTGGGTGGGCTAATTTCAGATAGGCTGTGTACAGGTGCAGTGATCGGTAAGGTGCTCTGACA
Source organism: Coregonus lavaretus (assembly GCF_964263955.1). Taxonomy (NCBI): domain Eukaryota; kingdom Metazoa; phylum Chordata; class Actinopteri; order Salmoniformes; family Salmonidae; genus Coregonus; species Coregonus lavaretus. The sequence continues at coordinate 505,909 of NW_028165182.1, read as the reverse complement.
ACTGATGCTTAAAGTTAGTGAGGGAGATAAGAGTCTCCAGCTTCAGAGATTTTTGCAATTCGTTCCAGTCATTGGCAGCAGAGAACTGGAAGGAATGGCTGCCAAAGGAGGTGTTGGCTTTGGGGATGACCAGTGAGATATACCTGCTGGAGCGCATACTAAGGATGGGTGTTGCTATGGTGACCAATGAGCTAAGATAAGGCAGGGATTTGCCTAGCAGTGATTTATAGATGGCCTGGAGCCAGTGGGTTTGGCGACGAATATGTAGTGAGGACCAGCCAACAAGAGCGTACAGGTCACAGTGGTGGGTAGCATATGGGGCTTTGGTGACAAAACGGATGGCACTGTGATAGACTACATCCAATTTGCTGAGTAGAGTGTTGGAGGCTATTTTGTAAATGACATCGCCGAAGTCAAGGATCGGTAGGATAGTCAGTTTTACGAGGGCATGTTTGGCAGCATGAGTGAAGGAGGCTTTGTTGCGAAATAGGAAGCCGATTCTAGATTTAACTTTGGATTGGAGATGCTTCATGTGATTCTGGAAGGAGAGTTAACAGTCTAACCAGACACCTAGGTATTTGTAGTTGTCCACATACTCTAGGTCAGACCCGTCGAGAGTAGTGATTCTAGTCGGGTGGGCGGGTGCCAGCAGCGTTCGATTGAAGGGCATGCATTTAGTTTTACTAGTGTTTAAGAGCAGTTGGAGGCTACTGAAGGAGTGTTGTATGGCATTGAAGCTCGTTTGGAGGTTTGCTAACACAGTGTCCAAAGAAGGGCCAGATGTATACAAAATGGTGTCGTCTGCGTAGAGGTGGATCTGAGAGTCACCAGCAGCAAGAGCGACATCATTGATATACACGGAGAAAAGAGTCGGCCCAAGAATTGAACCCTGTGGTACCCCCATAGAGACTGCCATAGGTCCTGACAACAGGCCCTCCGATTTGACACATTGAACTCTATCTGAGAAGTAGTTGGTGAACCAGGCGAGGCAGTCATTTGAGAAACCAAGGCTATTTAGTCTGCCAATAAGAATGCGGTGGTTGACAGAGTCGAAAGCCTTGGCCGGGACGATGAAGACTGCTGCACAGTACTGTCTATAATCGAGCGCGGTTATAATATCGTTTAGGACCTTGAGCGTGGCTGAGGTGCACCCATGACCAGCTCGGAAACTGGATTGCATAGCGGAGAAGGTACGTTGGGATTCGAAATGGTCGGTGATCTGTTTGTTAACTTGGCTTTCAAAAACGTTCGAAAGGCAGGGCAGGATGGATATAGGTCTGTAACAGTTTGGATCTAGAGTGTCACCCCCTTTGAAGAGGGGGATGACCGCGGCAGCTTTCCAATCTCTGGGGATCTCAGATGTTACGAAAGAGAGGTTGAACAGGCTAGTAATAGAGGTTGCGACAATTTCTAGCCCAGATGATTTGTAGGGGTCCAGATTTTGCAGCTCTTTCAGAACATCAGCTGTCTGAATTTGTGTGAAGGAGAAGCGGGGGGGGGGGGGGGCATGGACAAGTTGCAGCGGTGGGTGCAGAGCTGGTGGCCTGGGCAGTGGTAGCCAGGTGGAAAGCATGGCCAGCCGTAGCAAAATGCTTGTTGAAATTCTCGATTATTGTAGATTTATCGGTGGTGATAGTGTTTCCTAGCCTCAGTGCAGTGGACAGCTGGGAGGAGGTGCTCTTATTCTCCATGGACTTTACAGTGTCCCAAAACTTTTTGGAGTTAGTGCTACAGGATACACATTTCTGTTTGAAAAAGCTAGCCTTTGCTTTCCTAACTGCTTGTGTATATTGGTTCCTAACTTCCCTGAAAAGTTGCATATCGCAGGGGCTATTCGATGCTAATGCAGTACGCCACAGGATGTTTTTGTGCTGGTCAAGGACAGTCAAGTCTGAGGAGAACCAGGGGCTATATCTGTTCTTAGTTCTGTTTTTTTTTTAATGGGGCATGCTTATTTAAGATTGAGAGGAAATTACTTTTAAAGAACAACGAGGCATCCTCTACTGATGGAATGAGATCGATATCCATCCAGGATACCTGGGCCAGGTCAATTAGGAAGGCCTGCTTGCTAAAAAATTTAGGGAGCGTTTGACAGTGATGAGGGGTGGTCGTTTGACCGCGGACCCGTTACGGACGCAGGCAATAAGGCAGTGATCGCTGAGATCCTGGTTGAAGACAGCGGAGGTGTATTTAGAGGGTAAGTTAGTCAGGATGATATCTATGAGGGTGCCCATGTTTACGGATTTAGGGTTGTACCTGGTAGGTTCGTTGATAGTTTGTGTGAGATTGAGAGCATCTAGTTTGGATTGTAGGATGGCCGGGGTGTTAACTAGCTTTAGCGCCTAATTGACAACATAGTCCAGGGATAGGTTAAATAATTGTTCCATTTTATGACACATGTATCAAACTTGGTACTCTAACACTAGATACCTTAAGGAACATTAGCTAAAGATTGGAGCCAGTCTGGGAAGCCTGTCATTCAACCAGGGTGGCCATCTTAATAAAATGGCTGCCATCCAGATTTCCTGTTAGAAAATAGGGTAAAATCATTCCAAACAGTATAAAAAATGACTTTGTAATGTTATTTACCCACTAAATAAACCCGACAGGTAGACAATAATTCTGATCAAAACTCTTAAGACCTTAATAGGGGTCATATTGAGGTCATTTTGATCATATTCCAGCAGCTATGTAAAAAACAGTGGTGGTCAGTGCTGTTTATGATGGAGGACAATTTATTTATTTATTTTTATGAGCATGGCCTTATTTCTATTACAGCATGTTGGATGACTGTCATTCATATTCCATTCACCCAGTTCAATATAACATCGAAAGGTTTAGGCTACTACATGATACTCAAATTTTCCCTATACCCATCATGAGGTTGCTACAACCTAGCCTATGAATGAAAGTTTACAACGTAGGTGCACACAGGTCGAGATAAAAATTTGAGGTGACAGACAGTTACACATGGACAGACAGTGACACATTCAATACCACCTTGCACACTCTTGCCTGCATCTAGCTTATCTAGGGTGTAATCATTAGTCCAACAGTTGCAAACAAGAGTTTCTATTGGACAAATTCAGGTATTTCTATCCCTGTTTTGTTTGCTTCCGTTTAAGAAATGTTTTTCAACAGAATTGGCTGAATGAATACACCCCTGATCACGCATAAACAGAGTTCACTTTCAGAGCAGCCACGTTGTATTCATTCTAGCCTCTATGCACTCTCCTCCTCTCACCTTTTCCCTTCGTTTGTGGACTTCAATGAACAACACATCAGCTGTATGTGACCAGGCGATAAAAACGTTCCAAACCATGTCAGAACTGCTACACACAGCCGACATCGTTGCCCCATCTTAGCTAAAGTAACGTCCTAATCAACATAGCTAATATAACTAATGCGTTAGGAAACCTGCTACAATCATGTAGTAACGTTACAGTGTAAGCAGTTAGTCCGGCGGGCCCCGGTGGTAATAAATTAATAAAATCAAAAGCTTACCTTGACTTGGAAGAGTTCCAGTGTTGTGTTGGATAGTCATAGCCAGCTAGCTAACATAGCATCCCTCTGTTTGAGCTGGGTGTTTGAGTAACTAAACTAGCCAGCTGCATTTGCTAGCTAAGTAAGTGAAACTGAAAGTGAAAAAAAATGACAATCTCTCTCTCTTGCTTCTCCATCATTTTTGAAGAAATTAATTTGTTGAACACTGTTCAACTGTTTTCTTTCTCTCTCTTTGAATCAACTACTCACCACATTTTATGCACTGCTAGATAGCTGCAGCTTATGCTTTCAGTACTAGAACCAAGAGCCTCCTAGGTTTTGTATTGAAGTCAATGTACCAAGAGGAGGACAGAAGCTAGCTGTCCTCTGGCTACACCATGGTGCTACCCTACAGAGTACTGTTTTATTTTTTAAAATTTTTTTAGTCATTTTTTAGCAGACGCTCTTATCAATAGCGACTTACAGTTAGTGAGTGCATACATTATTTTTAATACTAGCCCCCCGTGGGAATCGAACCCACAACCCTGGCGTTGCAAACACCATGCTCTACCAACTGAGCTACATCCCTGCCGGCCATTCCCTCCCCTACCCTGGACGACGGGCCAATTGTGCGCCGCCCCATGGGTCTCCCGGTCGCGGCCGGACGGATCATGTTTTTTTTTTTGTTGATGTTTGAAAATACGACCAAAAATGTGCCCAAAATGCTGTCCAAATCACAGATTTTGGGGGAATATTTTGATCCCTCAATTAAGAGGATAAATTTTCAGCATGCTCCTAATGATTTTAAAATATTGTGTGATATTTGTGGATTAGAATGATATATAACAAAACAGTGCTTGCATAATAAGTAATGGTAGCCTTAAAGGCTCTGCATGGTCAATCCGACATCTGCAGTGGCCGTACAGCATTCACTGATAAGCCAAAAGGCTGCACCGTTTTCCCACATGCATCTCCATCCCGAATCTCCCCATCTGTATGCTAGCTATACTACCATTTTATACGAATAGGAGTTAGCGTTTAGCAGTAACTTTTTCTAAACCTGAAAAGGGACAACTTCTAAATGCTATGCAGCGAAAACAGCCAAATATATCCAAATAAGATTTTAGTAACCACATTGTGGGCCTGTTACAATACATCAATCATGATGGATTTCACAAATATCCACTTTGTTAGATCAGATTTTTTGAATGTGCGTCAATCCAGCGTCCTTCTATCCCCCACGGTCTGCATTCCATTGACCTTTTTACCGCATCTATCCCCATTAACTCCCCAATCTCTTTCCAGGAGTTCTCCATGTTTGTTGTCAAGGAAGTGGGTTTGTGTTTATACAGGATGTACCGCCCCCACCTACCGTCAACCAATCATGTAATTGCAGAGCTATACGGCGCTATGCGGAGCCCTTCGAATTGTTAAAAAATTTGGGCGGTGCACATAATCAGTTTACGGAGCTCAATTTGGCCTCCGCAAGCCTCTAGAGGCTCCACAATTGCATCACACCCTCTGTACGGAGCCTCTGGACCACAAATCCGGATCAAGCATAAATTGGCTTTTAGTATCGTGTTCCATACCTCCCATTCAAAAAGGTAGTGTTCTATTGGAATGGCTTCATGTCCATTTTCAATATTTTAAGTACAGGGAAGGTTTCTTGTCACATTTGTTGAAATTGACAAAGTACAGAATATCATATTTTATATCATTGTAATTAGTAGACTTTAAGGAACACCCATTTGACCATTTTAAGTGTTTAAATATAAAACACTGAAAATTAGGATGAAAGTATGTTCAAGAATCAGCCATTTGGGTAGATTTTGGGGCACTTTCTCACCACTTTTCTACAAAATATTTTAAAGGATACATATACTGTATGGCATCCTTGGGCCATTTGATGTTGTTCTCCAGACCCCCTCAAACAGTTTAAGCCATCATTGGGCTGTATGGACCAGTTATTTATGGAGATATGGACATGTGAATCCTGTCCAATATGACTCTGGAGCTGGTTGGTGGTCATTTTAGAAAACTGAGTATAATCAGGGGCGTAGTGCTACTGGAGCAATGAATCTCACAAGATCACTTAATGAAGGATTAATTAGTACTCTGCATAACAGCCTGAATATAATAGCATACTATAACGTTATGTAAGACCAAAAACACCACGTAATGTCTTATGAGATTTGAGGATGATTGTGCTGAATGGTCACATTTTATTCTCATGATGCAGCCAAAACTAAACAGCGCACACCATATGATAAATGTGCTCTGATGGAAACAATAAAGGTAGGCTAATCTGTAGCTTGTTAATATCATCTGCTCTGAAATCCACTCAGAGTATTTACTGTGTGACATTGGGATCAACATTTCTAAATGGTTTGAAACAAAAATAAAAAGGATTTTCATTCAGTTCCACATGTGTACTTAGAGGAATGTATGCAAATTGGCCCATAACTCCAACTTTACAACAACATAGGCCTAGGACTACACATCATTTTACGCAGGGTTCATAAAGACATTGGCAAGTCAAATTCAAGGACTTTCAGGGACTTTTTCAAGCACTTCATTGTAATTTCCAAGGACCTCAATGTTATACAATTGTATAATTTATATAATTGTACATATAGGGCCTAATATAGAACCCCCCTCCCCAGAAAGCATGCAAAAGTGTTTTAAAAAAAGTAAGCCATTACCACTTGAAGAATAATGCATTTTCTAGGCCTTGCCAATGCATTGATATTCAAATTGTTATTACATTCTAAAATATGTGAGGATAATGTGGACATTGCCTGACTAGTGGTCCTCTGTAGCTCAGCTGGTAGAGCACGGCGCTTGTAACGCCAAGGTAGTGGGTTCGATCCCCGGGACCACCCATACACAAAAATGTATGCACGCATGACTGTAAGTCGCTTTGGATAAAAGCGTCTGCTAAATGGCATATTATTATTATTATTATTAAATACACTGACCAAAAATATAAACACAACATGCAACAATTTCAGTTACAGTTCATATAAGGAAATCAGTAAATTCAAATAAATTAATTAGGCCCTAATCTATGGATTACACATGACTAGTCATCTAGCAGACACTTATCCAAGCTGTTTAAAGGCACAGTCAACTTAGTGTATGTAAACTTCTGACCAACTGGAATTGTGATACAGTGAATTATAAGTGAAATAATCTGTCTGTAAATAATAATAATAATAATAATAATAATAGTATGCCATTTAGCAGACGCTTTTATCCAAAGCGACTTACAGTAAACAATTGTTGGAAAAATTACTTGTGTCACGCACAAAGTAAAAGTCCTATCCGACTTGCCAAAGCTATAGTTTTTTAACAAGAAATGTGTGGTGTGGTTGAAAAATGAGTTTTAATGATTCCAACCTAAGTGTATGTAAACTTCCGACTTCAACTGTAAGTATTCAGACCCTTTGCTCAGTACTTTGTTGAAGCACCTTTGGCAGCGATTACAGCATTGAGTCTTCTTGGGTATGACGCTACAATACAACAGGTGTAGACCTTACCGTGAAATGCTTACTTACAAGCCCTTAACCAACAATGCAGTTTTAAGAAAATAGAGTGAAGAAAATATTTACTAAATAAAGTTTAAAAAATTACACAATAAAATAACAATAATGAGGCTATATACAGGGGGTAGGGGTACTGAGTCAATGTGCGGGGATGCAGGTTAGTTGAGGTAATTGAGATAATTTGTATATGTAGGTAGGGGTAAAGTGACTATGTGTAGATAATAAACAGTGAGTAGCAGCAGTGTAACAACAAACGGGGGAAGGGTGTCAGTGTAAATAGTCCGGTTGGCCATTTGATTAATTGTTCAGCAGTCTTATGGCATGGGGGTAGAAGCTGTTAAGGAGTCTACATGTTTCAAGCAGACGAACATAGTCCCTGTGCCCAAGAACGTGAAAGTAACCTGCCTAAATGACTACCGCCCCGTAGCACTCACGTCTGTAGCCATGAAGTGCTTTGAAAGGCTGGTCATGGCTCACATCAACACCATTATCCCAGAAACTCTAGACCCACTCCAATTTGTATACCGCCTCAACAGATCCACAGATGATGCAATCTCTATTGCACTCCACACTGCCCTTTCCCACCTGGACAAAAGGAACACCTACGTGAGAATGATATTAATTGACTACAGCACAGCGTTCAACACCATAGTGCCCTCAAAGCTCATCACTAAGCTAAGGACCCTGGGACTAAACACCTCCCTCTGCAACTGAATCATGGACTTCCTGACGGCCCGCCCCCAGGTGGTAAGGGTCGGTAACAACACATCTGCCATACTGATCCTCAACACGGGGGCCCCTCAGGGGTGCGTGCTCAGTCCCCTCCCATGACTGCATGGCCAGTTCACCCATGACTGCATGGCCAGGCACAACACCATCATTAAGTTTGCCGACGACACAACAGTGGTAAGCCTGATCACCGACAATGATGAGACAGGGAGGAGGTCAGAGACCTGGCCGTGTGGTGCCAGGATAACAACCTCTCCCTCAATGTGATCAAGACAAAGGAGATGATTGTGGACTACAGGAAAAAAAAGAGGCCTGAGCACGCCCCCATTCTCATCGACGGGCTGTATTGGAACAGGTGGAGAGCTTCAAGTTCCTTGGTGTCCACATCACCAACGAACTATCATGGTCCAAACACACCAAGACAGTCGTGAAGAAGGCACGACAAAGCCTATTCCCCCTCAGGAGACTGAAAAGATTTGGCATGGGTCCTCAGATCCTCAAAAAGTTATACAGCTGCACCATCGAGAGCATCCTGACTGGTTGCATCACCGCCTGGTATGGCAACTGCTTGGCCTCTGACCGCAAGGCACTACAGAGGGTAGTGCGTACGGCCCAGTACATCACTGGGGCCAAGCTTCCTGCCATCCAGGACCTCTATACCAGGCGGTGTCAGAGGAAGGCCCTAAAAATGGTCAAAGACTCCAGCCACCCTAGTCATAGACTGTTCTCTCTGCTATCGCACGGCAAGCGGTACCGGAGCGCCAAGTGTAGGTCCAAAAGACTTCTTAATAGCTTCTACCCCCAAGCCATAAGACTTATTTGCATTGTCCCCTCCCCAAACCCCTCTCCCCCTCTTTTACGCGGCTGCTACTCTCTGTTTATTATCTATGCATAGTCACTCAACCTCTACCTACATGTACATATTACCTCGACTAACCGGTGCCCCCGCACATTGACTCTGTACTGGTACCCACTCTAAATAGCCTCCCTACTGTTCTTTTTATTTTACTGCTGCTCTTTAATTATGTTCTTTTTATTTTTTACTTATCTATTTTTTTCTTAACTCTATTTTCTTAAAACTGCATTGTTGGTTAAGTGCTTGTAAGTAAGCATTTCACTGTAAGGTCTACACCTGTTGTATTCGGCGCATGTGGCAAATAATATTTGATTTGATTTGAAGCAGGCTTCCCCAAAAAATATTATAATAATTGATCTTTCATCTCTCTGTGTTTCATAAATGTTTATTCAATTCACAAGAGGCTGAATGTATCTCACCGGAGAAAGCATTCGAGCGAACGAAACAGCTATCTATCTGATGCTGTCTGGTCAAAATAGAGTATAACATTGTTGCAAGGATGCAAGCATTTGGCCTCCCTTGATCATTTTTTAAATAAAATAATAGCCAACCAGCGTTGAGCTAAACTGAGTGATCTCAGCTGTGAATGGTCATAGTGCACCAAAAAAGTTGTCAAGGGATGCCAAACGTCATGGAGGTAGGGATTTGGACTTGTGGTTTTACTTAATTCTTCGTACTGGCCAATGATTATAACGGCGATTCTGATCCAACCATAAATTCATACATTGTGCCCCTGATCTGAGAGAATGGAAGTTTAACATGTAGTATATTAATGTTTACTAGGTGGCCTGGCGCATCTTTGCCCATGAATGGAAGTTAGGCTAGCGAGCAAGCATTATAGCCAGGTAGCCTAGGACAACAAAAACAAAAACAGTGTACTGTATGACAGAGTCATAGACCGTTTAGGCATCATGAAAGAGGAGGATGGCATTGGCATAGGGTGAGTCAACATGTTTTTTCTACTTGCATGCACACACACACACGCACACACACAAACAAACAAACAAACAAACAAACAAACAAACAAACAAACTTACACACACAGAAATCAGTACCATGGACAGCCACACCATATTTAGCTTAAGTTGATTGGACAAAATCGTTTTTGGTGTCTTTTAGTTGTCACTATTAGACTAAGCATAGGTGATTAGATGATGTTGAAGTTGAAATGATGATGCGCAGAATATCAGATCTCAACAACGATTGGAGAAGTGTTTAACATCACCAGTAGGCTTAGGCTACCACATCCTTATGATATAAATATTTTCATAAGTGCAACGTGAATGCAAGAGACGGGTTGTAATATTGTGACTTTAATTGAATTTGTTGATAAAATGTGGGACATGATTGTTTCGTTGCGGGACAAAGGGTCAAAATGCGTGACTGTCCCGCACAATCCAGGTCATGTGGTCACCCTAACCGCTACTGGCACACACAAGCTTGTTGCTCTGGTCTAACGTTAAGCCAACTCTCAAAAGTTCAAAGTCATTCAAAGTTCCTTCATAGAAGCCGCTCCTCCGTAGGTATAATTCGGTGGACCTAATCAGAGATATTAGAGAAAGGAAGAGATAGGAATCCCATTTTGCAATGAATGGAGGAATGTATAACGCCTTACCCAGCAGACTGTCTACCAATTGCGTTCAATTTTATAAGCGCAACGTGATTGCAAGAGACAGGTTTTAATATTGTGACTAAAATAAGGGACAAATTAACCTCGTGTTGTCATGCGGCGTCACGCAGTTACTAAGCTAATCGTCACGCCATCCCTTCTCAAAGTCGGGGTATGAGTCGAGAAACCTACCTATTTTCCTCGAAAGTACATAATGTTGCTATTCCAAAGCTATACGATATTACAGAGAACAGGTTAATTATCTCACATCTCTGAAAGGTTTTGTAATGTTGTACTTTTTGTTGACGAAATTCATACTAATGTTGGGTTTTTGAGCTAGCACCCAATTGACTCCCATTCACTCCTTGAAGGAGAGCTCTACTTGTCCTAGAATCTCCCAGAATGCAACGCACGGCCATCTTCCTCTACCACTCTCTTCACTGCTTCAGCATACAACACTTTCTGTACTACTCTGACCCTGGCAACCTCAACCTGCATTTCTCTCACCGGACACCTCCGATCTCCAGCCCCATGGGCACCCCCACAGCTAACACGCACAACTTTCTCCACCGATACTACACATTACTTCCTCTCATGCCCTCCTGCACACTTCTCACATCTAGGAATCTCCATCCTACACACTGCTGCAACATGACAATAAGCTTGGCACCTAAAACACTGTAGTATTTTCAGAACAAAATCTCTCACGGGATAACTGACACATCCTAACTTGACCTTGTCAGGCAAAGACTCAGTATCAAAACTCAGCAGGACAATGTCTTCTCCATTTCACCACGCTCTCCACTGGGTCTGCGTAGCACCAAACGGCGGGTATCACAGACACCAGGAATCTTCACTTCCAGCTGATCCTCCTCAATACTTAATGCCACCCCCGTTATCATTCCTTTCAACGGCGCCCCGCTCCGGAGAACAAAGCAAGTCACAGTTCTTGTCCGTTGTCACGTGGTCCGGAGCGCCCGCTTCCTCTGGACGGAAGAAACACAATAAATCATCACGGGTCCACTTTGCGTTACTTTCACCGACTCAACAGTCCCCAACCTCTTCTCCACCCAACTTGACACCACATATGGGTCAGCCAGAATGATCCATTCTCTCCACAAATCTCACTCCCACTGGGCCAGTATCATCCTTTTCATCATTGGGACAAGGCTCGAACTCGGCGATCCTCACCACAGGTACTTCATCCTCACTCTTGTCAGGTTCCATCTCTGAACTACTGGAGCATGTATCCCTCTTTTTGCACTTGACGCCAACCTTCCTCACCACACCGCTTCCCTCTCGGTGGTCATCACTGCACCTGCCACCACATGTAATTCATCCTCACTATTGTCACGTTCCATTTCCTTCTGTAGCTCTTCCAAACATTCTGTGTGATCCTCCATTCCATATTCACTCATAACATATTCCACTTTTCTACTTTTTTCTTGTCCGCCATCTTCTCCTTCATCAGATCTTCCAGAAGTCTTGTGCAATCCCCCACTCCATAATTATTCATAATATGTTCCACTTTCCTTCATTTTTTTGTTGTCTGCCATCTTCCGCTTCCGTTCCGCTTGCCCCCTTTTGACTGCCGTATCTCTGGCCTATTTCAGATAATGCATGTCATAACAAGATGCCCAGCGCTTCAAGCCAAACCTTCTCCTCCACCCTTTCTCGCTCTCTCCCCACCCGCAAAATTTCAGTCACATTTCGCGCCCTACACTTGTCTGTCCAATGCATGTAAACAACTATAGCTGGAACGCTCCATAGCAAGCTGCTTTATCCACACTGTTTGGTGAAGTCATTTAATGTAGTGTTAAATGTATATAAAAAAATATATAGATTTCAGAAGTTTAAAATGTAACAGAAAGGAACGATATAAACCGTTACTTTTTTGGGTTCGAACCGGTTCGGAACTTTATTTTGCTGTTTGGATTGCACCTGTGTTGTCACTGAAAAATACTGTCGGCTGCAACTGTATTAAAAACGGTTAAAACAGTGTAAGTGTATATTTTGCATTTGTGAAATTAGTTTGATGTGATACGAAAGTAAAGGGCTTTATGTTTCTAGAGTATTGATTCACGTTTAGATGGAGTATTTGGCTGTTTTGGCTGCCAGAGACTATTTGCCTTTAAACAGAACATGTACTGTAAGGTCCTTGGACTATAAGGAGGAATGTGAGGCTTCTTTAGTCTATTATTGGGATACTTCCGTATTCCCCAAATGTAGATTCGTATCAAAAGGCTCCATGTGCGATTCTCACAGACCTAGCATAACTACACAAATCATAACAGTGATTCTGATAAGTCTATATTGGTCAAGCATATCAATATGCAATGCAGTCTAAAAAATAAATATGATCATCATACATGTCGTTTTTCAGCAGGTGTGGCTTGTAAAGATGGAGGGAGTGCATCCTCGTGAGGAGAAGCAGACTGAAACTGCTTGCTGTGCATCCCAATGTCCCAAAGATGAAGAGGAGAGGCAGGGACAAGGGGCTATGTTATGGTCTATCCAGGAGGCAGTGGAGAGGCAGACCAAGCAGATAGGAGCGTCCGCCTGTGGGGCAACGGCCGTAGTGGACGTCCTACAGGCCCTCGGCATCGTCGTGGCACCGGAGAAGGCTGACCGGTGTGTGCGGACGCGCCTGAGGAGGAACGAGGCACCGCTGCCCGACTACCTGTTCTCCCGGAGCGAGGCCGGTACTGACCGTTGACCACTTACTGCACATTCTATTTAGCTAACAACCGTGCACTGTTTTCACAATAATCACCTGACCACATCCGCAAACTCTAACCTAATAACCACAATTTATGACAAGAATCCTTGGCTCCAACCCTAATTTGACTTAACACAACAGCTAACCACAACACTCACCCAGCAGTCTACTCTGACCACAACCGACCACCCTTAGAACTTCCTCACTATACCACCATTTCTCTGACTGGACCACAAGCCCTCAACCATAACCACCAAATGCTCTGTCAACTGTGTTTGTGTGTATGTGTGCATGCTTGTGTGTTTCTGTATTTATTTTCCACTGTTGTATATCTGTGATACAGCCTCCTTTCTGTCTCTTCCCCTCTCCCAGGCGCCACACACTCACAGCTGATAGCTGGGGCGGAGCAGGCCAGTGGTGGGCGCGTGCTGGGTTGCCACTTCCCCCTCCACCCTCGCCGGCGGGTGAGGCTGGTACCCTGGCTGGCACGGTGGATCCAGAGAGGGGCAGTGCCCGTGGCCACCATGAACATGCAACTGGCAGTGCCCGAGGGAGAGGAGGTTCCCGACGCATGGCACCACCAACTCATCTTTGGGGTCGGACCCAACACTGTCTATATGACCAACCCCCTGGATGTGGGTAAGTTGTGTGTGTGTGTGTGTGTGTGTGTGTGTGTGTGTGTGTGTGTGTGTGAGAGAGAGTATAGTCTGTGTGTGACTTCATGCATTCTATGTCCCAGTGAGTGAGCAGGAGGTGCATCAGCGACTCTGCAGTGAATCTGTGTTGCTGATACGTCGAGAGGATGTGCTGCTGAGATTGACAGCTGACGCCCCTCTGTCTAGCCTATCAGACGACCAGTCTGACCCACGCTGGAAAGCCCTGGATGTGGAGGGTGAGAGAGAGATTTCACCACTCTTTGTTACTCTGGTCATGTTCCCCTGTTCAGATGTTGCATGCATCAACCAATGGTTGTGTGCCATGTCATCGACTGTGTCATCAACTGACAGATTGCTATAACATATGATGTGGTTTGCTGATACGTAAAATAGCTATCCAGGCTTTTTAAGATCTGGCATGCATCAGTAATGCCTCGGCAGAGGAAGGCGCCCTCTGTCTGTCTGTCTCTCTCTCTCACTGTCTCACTCTCTCTCTCACTCTTTGTCTCAGAAGAACACATACAAACAATTTATTTCTGCCAAAGCAGGATGTCAATGACGAGTGTGCGTATGTGCGCACACCTGTTCGTTTGTGTGGGTGTGGTCCTTTACTCCCTTAGGTCAAGTGAGGCAGATGATTCGTGAGGAAGACCATGATGATGAAGATCAGTTTAGGATGAGCCACGTCGTGATCCCCGCAGCGTACAGTTCAGGTGTGACGTTCTTCGCCCTCAGAGACTCAGACCTAGGGCAGGAGCTTCTCCACACCCCTGAACTCCCTTTGCTTTGATATGGCTGGACAGTGGACACATCATTATCAAAAATCTTGCTGTGATTGGACAATACATCTTTGACCTTCCCACTTTTGTTGCATGTATTCGGTGAGGGGAAACATTCAGAACATGGTGATAGAAATTTCATTAATAGGGCTGACATGGTTCCTTATTCTACAGGTAAGAGATGCTTGTCTGTTCTACATAATATATTTCTATCAGAACATCCCACAGCGTTGTACCCTGCTGAACTTGTCCCAGGTGTATTCAGTGAGGTGAAACGCTGAAAAACAGCTAGAAACGATAGAATTGATAGAGCTGACTCAATTCCCTATTCAGACACAACTCATAACAGTGATACAGATCGAGTTGAAGTCGGAAGTTTACATACACCTTAGCCAAATACATTTAAACTCTGTTTTTCACAATTCCTGATATTTAATCCTAGTAAAAATTCCCTGTCTTAGGTCAGTTAGGATCACCACTTTATTTTAAGAATGTGAAATGTCAGAATAATAGTAGAGAGAATGATTTATTTCAGCTTTTATTTATTTCATCACATTCCCAGTGGGTCAGATGTTTACATACACTCAATTAGTATTTGGTAGCATTGCCTTTAAATAGTTTAACTTCGGTCAAACGTTTCAGGTAGTTTTCCACAAGCTTCCCACAATAAGTTGGGTGAATTTTGGCCCATTCCTCCTGACAGAGCTGGTGTAACCGAGTCAGGTTTGTAGGCCTCCTTGCTTGCACACGCTTTTTCAGTTCTGCCCACACATTTTCTATAGGATAGAGGTCAGGGCTTTGTGATGACCACTCCAATACCTTGACTTTGTTGTCCATAAGCCATTTTGCCACAACTATGGAAGAATGCTTGGGGTCATTGTCCATTTGGAAGACCCATTTGCGACCAAGCTTTAACTTCCTGACCGATGTCTTGAGATGTTGCTTCAAAATATCCACAAAATGTTCCTTCCTCATGATGCCATCTTTTTTGTGAAGTGTACCAGTCCCTCCTGCAGCAAAGCACCCCCACAGCATGATGCTGCTACCCCCGTGCTTCACGGTTGGGATGGTGTTCTTCGGCTTGCAAGGCCCCCCTTTTTCCTCCAAACATAACGATGGTCATTATGGCCAAACAGTTCTATTTTTGTTTCAGCAGACTAGAGGACAATTCTCCAAAAAGTACGATCTTTGTCCCCATGTGCAGTTGCAAACCGTAGTCTGGCTTTTTTATGGCAGTTTTGGAGCAGTGGCTTTTTCCTCACTGAGCAGCCTTTCAGGTTATGTCGATATAGGACTTGTTTACTGTGGATATAGATACTTTTGTACCTGTTTCCTCCAGCATCTTCTCAAGGTCCTTTGCTGTTGTTCTGTGATTGATTTGCACTTTTCGCACCAAGGTACGTTCATCTCAGAATGCGACAGAATGCGTTTGAAGGTAGGCCTAGAAATACATCCACAGGTACACCTACAATTTTGTGGAGGTCTACCATTTTTTTTCTGAGGTCTTGGCTGATTTCTTTTGATTTTCCCATGATGTCAAGCGAAGAGGCACTGAGTTTGAAGGTAGGCCTTGAAATACATCCACAGGTACACCTCCAATTGACTCAAATGATGTCAATTAGCCTATCAGAAGCTTCTAAAGCCATGAGATCATTTTCTGGAACTTTCCAAGCTGTTTAAAGGCACAGTCAACTTAGTGCATGTAAACTTCTGACCCACTGGAATTGTGATACAGTGAATTATAAGTGAAATAATCTGTTTGTAAACAATTGTTGGAAAAATTACTTGTTTCATGCACAAAGTAGATGTCCTAACCGACTTGCCAAAACTATAGTTTGTTAACAAGAAATTTGCGGAGTGGTTGAAAAACAAGTTTTAATGACTCCAACCTAAGTGTATGTAAACTTCCGACTTCAACTGTATGTCTATCTATAATATTGGACAGTCATATCTGTTGTACACAATACATTTTTATCTGAACGTTCAGTAACGTTACTCCCACCTGAACGAGTCCCTGCTGCTGCACAGGTAGGATATCCGTTCCTGACAGTAATACCTTGTTTGAACATTTTCTGTGTCGTATTCACTGACATCAAACGGAAGAAAATGAACCGAAACAGGGAATTACTCCCTGAACTTACCCAATAAGAAACACTCATTTTCCTTTTCCATTGCATATCGTTTTGCTACAGTTTTGCACTAATGAATACGACCGTGGTCTTATGTGTGTGACGTTAAGAGTAGCCTACTTGATGTATGCCCCTGCACCAGTGGAGGCTACTGAGGGGAGAACGGCTCATGATAATGGCTGGAACGGCGCGAATGGAATAACATCAAACACATGGAAACCATGTCTTTGATGTATTTGATAGCATTCCGCTCCAGCCATTATGATGAGCCCGTTCTCCCCAATTAAGGTGCCACCAACCTCCTGTGCCCTGCACATTGAAATGGTGTACGGTTTGAAACCCTGTCCCCTAATGCGCCACTCTGGCCTGTCTGTGCAATACCAGATGAGCTAAATCATGTGGCACTGGAATGTAAATGTGATTTTGTGCTCTTCTACTCAGATACAGATTAGGAATATGTCTGAGTGTGCTCAAGATTTTTGGCTACCACTTATTTGGCCGGTTTCCCAGACACAGATTAAGCCTGGTCCTCGACTAAGAATGATGTTCTATGGATATTCTCCATTGACAGTACCAGTTGAGTCCAGGACTAGGCTTGATCGGTGTCCAGGAAACCAACCAAATATGAAACAATGTTCAAATCAATCAACGTGTATCTGTTGTCGTTCCAGGTTGTGATGTTTGTCATGTTAACTCCCTTTTATTTGTAAGCTATAAAAATAAATAAAGAGAGTCGCACACTCTATGTATATATATAAACTCTCAGTAATTTCTTGGGTACACCAACATTTTGGCATCATTGTGCTTTCCTCAGGGTAATGTCATGAATGCTTGAACCAGGTTATGTAGACAAACAGTGCAATTAGTGTAACCAATGACAATAGTGAGGGGTGTGTCATAATTATTAGGTTGATTAGAATGAATTGAGTGAAACTTAAATATAGTGCATTCGGAAAGTATTCAGACCCCTTCCCTGTTACAGCCTTATTCTAAAATGTATTTAAAAAAATGTCCCTCATCAAGCAACACACAATACCTCATCATGACAAAACGAAAACAGGTTTTTATACATTTTTGCAAATTAATATACAAAATATATATATATCCTTATTTACATAAGTATTCAAACCCTTTGCTATGAGACTCGAAATTGAGCTCAGGTGCATCTTGTTTCCATTGATCATCCTTGAGCTGTTTCTACAACTGGATTGGATTCCACCTGTAGTAAATTCAATCGGACATGATTTGGAAAGGCACACATCTGTCTATATAAGGTCTCACAGTTGACAGTGGATGTTGGAGCAAAAACCAAACCATGAGGTCAAAGGAATTGTCCGTAGAGCTCCAAGACATGATTGTATCGAGTCAGATCTGGGGAAGGGTAGCAAAAAATTTCTGCAGCATTGAAGGTCCCCAAGAACACAGTGGCCTCCATCATTCTTAAATGGAAGAAGTTTGGAACCACCAAGACTCTTCCTAGAGCTGGCAGCCCGGCCAAACTGAGCAATCGGGGGAGAAGGGCCTTGGTCAGGGAGGTGACCAAGAACCCAATGGTCACTGACAGAGCTCCAGAGTTCCTCTGTGGAGATGGGATAACCTTCCAGAAGGACAACCATCTCTGCAGCACTCTACCAATCAGGCCTTTATGGTAGAGTGGCCAGTCGGAAGCCACTCCTCAGTAAAAGGCACATGACAGCCTGCTTGGAGTTTGCCACAAGGCACCTAAAGGACTCTCAGACCATGAGAAACAAGATTCTCTGGTCTGATGAAACCAAGATTGAACTCTTTGGCCTGAATGCGAAGCGTCATCTCTGGAGGAAACCAGATACCATCCCTACGGTTGTGGCAGCATCATGCTGTGAGGATGTTTTTCAGCGACAGGGACTGGGAGACTAGTCAGGATCGAGGGGAAGATGAACGGAAACAAAGTACAGAGAGATCCTTGATGAAAACCTGCTCCAGAGCGCTCAGGACCTCAGACTGGGGCGAAGGTTCACCTTCAAACAGGATAACAACCCTAAGCACACAACCAAGACAACGCTGGAGTGACTTCGGGACAAGTCCTTGAGTGGCCCAGCCAGAGACCGGACCGATCAAACCTGAAAATAGCTGTGCAGCGATGCTCCCCATCCAACCTGACAGAGCTTCAGAGGATCTGCAGAGAAGAATGGGAGAAACACCCCAAATACAGGTGTGCCAAGCTTGTAGCGTCATACCCAAGAAGATTCGAGGCTGTATTCGCTGCCAAAGGTGCTTCAACAAAGTACTGAGTAAAGGGTCTGAATACTTATGTAAATTAGATATTTCCGTATTTCTAAAAACCTGTTTTTGCTTAATCATTATGGGGTAATGTGTGTAGATTGATAAGGAAAAAAACAATTTAATCCATTTTAGAATGAGGCTGTAACGTAACAAAATGTGGAAAAAGTCAAGCGGTCTGAATACTTTCCGAATGCACTGTATATATTTAATTGTTTCCAATTTCATTTATTTTTAGTTACATGTAATCTTTTGGTTCAATCATAATAAATAATAAGCATCAACAGGCGGAACATATTGGGTGTACGCTGATTAGCTGTAGAAATAATACATTCATTTATAAGACAAAATGTATATAACAAATTATAATTCATAAGGGCCTGAGATCAAAGTCAATATTCAGACCACTAGGGGTCAATGTTTTTAGATGATATCCAGTAGGCCTTCCTCTGTAGTAGTAGGATCTCGATGTTACCTCCTCTCCTTGGTAGAGGAACATGCTCAATGCCTGTTTATTTGATGGAAGAGATAGGATGATTAGCTTCAACAAAGTGAGCTGCTACTGGATAGTCAGTGTTCTTACACCTGATTGAGCTGCGGTGTTCAGCTATGCGTTGTTTTACGTGTCTTTTTGTTTGTCCTACGTAGGCTTTCTCACATGAACAGGTGAGATAGATTACTCCCTTCATTTTTTCAGATGAAGCATAAATTGGCTTTTACAATGCTGTGGGCACCATATAGCTCTGCATTGGCATGATTGGTTGACAGTAGGTGAGGGCCAGAGGTCCTGTATAAACACACATTCACTTCCTTGACAACTTCCTTCATAACAGGTCTTGTGCTGCTCCACTAAGAGCAAGACATATGAATGCCCTGACTAATACAGAAGCCGTATCATCGAAAATGCTGCACGGCCAATGCAGAAGTCGGATTGACCACATAGCGCCTTTAAGAGTTGAATACCCCTGCTCTTCAGGTTAAAAATATTGAACAAGATTTGGCCTAAAAACTACAACTCCCATGATTCTCTGAATGAAAAAACGACTATAGGCTAAGGAAGTTGACAAATGTTTTACAGAAACAAAACTTGATATGCACATGATAAACTCTATTGTAAGACCTTTTATTAGACACTACCTAAATAAATGCCCTATAGAAGTTACATTTATCCATTATTTGACCCGCGTTTAAAAGCTAAACAAACACGGTTGCGTATCATTTTGGGTCCACGTGGTTTGAGAGTTGATATGCTGCATTCAGGTGCTAGTTGGAACTAGGATAATAGGAAATGTCCGACTTGTTACTGGTTGAACGCGGCACTTGTATAACTACAAGCAGATGCAAGTCGGAAATTTACGAATTGCTAGTTTCGACTAGCACTTTAACGCTGAAATACTCCCTGTGCAAATAGGCAGTCTCCCCGAGCTGTGGGCAAGGAAATTACATCTGGACGTGGGCTCTGTCATCAAAAATACTAACCAGGCACTGCAAAAGATACATGTGAGTTTGGCTTTAATAGACTTCAACTAAGTTGTTTTTATGAGAACTTCCAGTGTTGCACGTGTGGTCACTGAGTCAAAGTTTTACCATCGTGATGCGATGCTAACTACAACTTGGAATCATGGGGAAGTTGGCTACCTAGGTAAAATACAAGAACACGGCTAATTTCGAAAGAGGATGATTTTTGTTTGTTACTATTTTTGCATGTGGCTGCTAATATATAGATACGTCAATGAACTTAATAATATGCCATTTAGCAGACGCGTTTATCCAAAGCGACTTAGTCATGTGTGCATACGTTTTTAAGAATGGGTGGTCCCGGGGATCGAACCCACTATCTTGGCGTTACAAGCGCAATGCTCTACCAATTGAGCTACAGAGGACCACAACTTTGTTAGCAAACGATGACAGTGAGTGTGGCTGAACTCAAAAGCTGTAACTAGTTGGCTACAGTTGTAGCTAGCTAACTATGTAGTTTAACTTTGCTTGTGGAGCCATTTCACACACATGTTACATTGTAACCAGTGGGATCATTATAATTTTTTTGTCATATCCAGAGCGACTTACACTTAGTGAGTGCATACATTTTTCATACTGCCATCACTGGTCAGCAAACTTAGTAACAAAATTGCTCGTTGCCACCCTGTGTTTTTAGGACTGATTGCATCAATTGTGCTAAAAACATCATTTGTACATTTGAGCAAATTATCTCTTCAAAAGTTCTGTCCTCTGTAAATTAATAGTCCCATTGCCTCGTGAGTCACATGAGTGAGTGATTCCAATCAAAGGGAGCGAGTCGACTAATTGGAAACCACGCGCATCGTGCTACTCACATTATCTATTGCGTTGTATGGAAAAGCACATATTTGATAGTTTGCTGATGTAACCTAGATACGGTACATACTCCTCAGGAATTGTATCAGTAGGCTTATAGGGCATTCCAGGGGGGTCATGGCTAGAAGGGATCCAGCTTTTGTCAAATTAACGTAAAAATGTGTTTTTAACCAAATTATCCTGACCTGCAACGTTAATTATCCTAGCCTGCTGCTTAAGTTCTCCTAACCTGCCATGAAAATTAAAATCTGATGTTAATTTGACAACTGATCCCTTCGAACCATGACCATCCAGGGGCGCATTCAACAGGGTTGAACATTCAGATAGAAATAGGCTAAGTAGATCAAACATGCCTCTGATATGTAGAATAAGAAATCACATAGGCTCTATTCATGGCATTTCTATCTGCAACGTTCGATAAAGTTTGGCAACTGGGTAAAATGGGAGATAGGACTGGTTTAAACTCTGACCCCTTGGTTTGTTTGTGTTGTGGGGAGTATTGATTGGGGCAAAGGCATACCCATCACTTCTTCAACCCAAATATAAGCCATCTACAACAGTGATAGTGAACTTTGATGCGGGTGGGGGCCACAAAAAATATGAACTCATAATCAGGGGCACAGTTGCTTGAGGGTCTGCATACCTACATTTTACATTTTAGTCATTTAGCAGATGCTCTTATCCAGAGCGACTTACAGGAGCAATTAGGGTTAAGTGCCTTGCTCAAGGGCACATTTACGTCATTTAGCAGACGCTCTTATCCAGAGCGACTTACCAATTGGTGCGTTCACCCTATAGCCAGTGGGATAACAACTTTACAAATGTTTTTGTAAAGTGGGGGGGTAGAAGGATTACTTTATCCTATCCCAGGTATTCCTTAGAGGTGGGGTACCTACATCCCTCCTACCTACCACCCCCCCCCCCCCCCCCCCCCCTCAGCCGTTAATTGGACCATGATAACAAGTTGAGATATGTTAGCGGCCAGCTAATTTAGCAATCCCTAATTGACTATCAGTGATTGATGTTAAAAGAAATAGTGCTGATCCATAACCAAATGTTGAAATTGCACCTTGTGTATTCTACTACTCTAACTCGCAACAGTAAGTTGAGACCCCGACATAGTTCCCAATTTTGGAAATTGATCCGAGGCCCTAGGGCTGCCCACTGCCCATCCCTTATGTACAACGTCTTTCTGAGGCAAATTAAACGCATACAGTATTCAAGGGGTTGTACAATTTTTGTCCCCCCAACCTATTTCTACTGTCATTAACACACCGCTACATCATGTGTCGCTTAAAATGTTTTTTACGCAAAGGAAGCATCGTCTTTAATGGGTCCCTACACAGAATGGGCTCTTGGACAATGACAACTAATTGGAGACAGTTTTTTATGGGTGGCAGTGTCCCTACCAATGTGACATATGAATAGGTGATTTAAGTGCTAGGCCCCAGCAAAAGGTCACCAATCTTTCACAGCAGCCTGATGATGAGGCCTTGGGGAAGATCCTCATTTTCTGACTCCCTGCACCATAGGTCAATTTTCACATGCAATTAAATGGCTTCCTTTATGGATTATAAATTAAAGTAATTTGAGAAACTGTTTTATTTACTGTCGCGGTTAGTGCCCAGAGACTAACCTGGATTGAATTCAGTAGGGTGCAATGTTCTGAAGGTTGCAGATAGAAATGTATTGTATTGAGCTGACACGTTTCTTTTATTCTACATGACAGAGAAGTATTTCTGTTCTACAGAATATATTTATATCTGAAAGTTCTATGATGTTGTGTCTTACTGAGCACCACCCTGGTTCGGTGATTCGATCATTTGTGTATTACATTTACATTTACATTTTAGTCATTTAGCAGACGCTCTTATCCAGAGCGACTTACAGGAGCAATTAGGGTTAAGTGCCTTGCTCAAGGGCACATTTACGTCATTTAGCAGACGCTCTTATCCAGAGCGACTCACCAATTGGTGCGTTCACCCTATAGCCAGTGGGATAACCACTTTACAATTATTATTATTTTTTTGGGGGGGGGGGGGGGTAGAAGGATTACTTTATCCTATCCCAGGTATTCCTTAAAGAGGTAGGGTTTCAAATGTCTCCGGAAGGTGGTGAGTGACTCCGCTGTCCTGGCGTCGTGAGGGAGCTTGTTCCACCATTGGGGTGCCAGAGCAGCGAACAGTTTTGAGGAAGGGGAGCCAGCAGGCCAGAGGTGGATGAACACAATGCCCTCGTTTGGGTGTAGGGACTGATCAGAGCCCGACGGTACAGAGGTGCCGTTCCCCTCACTGCTCCATAGTCAAGCACCATGGTCTTGTAGCGGATGCGAGCTTCAACTGGAAGCCAGTGGAGTGTGCGGAGGAGGGGGGTGACGTGAGAGAACTTGGGAAGGTTGAACACCAGACGGGCTGCGGCATTCTGGATGAGTTGTAGGGGTTTAATGGCACAGGCAGGGAGGCCAGCCAACAGTGAGTTGCAGTAGTCCAGACGGGAGATGACAAGTGCCTGGATTAGGACCTGTGCCGCTTCCTGTGTAAGGCAGGGTCGTACTCTCCGAATGTTGTAGAGCATGAACCTGCAGGAGCGGGTCACCGCCTTGATGTTGGCGGAGAACGACAGGGTGTTGTCCAGGGTCACGCCTAGGCTCTTCGCACTCTGGGAGGAGGACACAGCGGAGTTGTCAACTGTGATGGCGAGATCATGGAACGGGCAGTCCTTCCCCGGGAGGAAGAGCAGCTCCGTCTTGCCAGGGTTCAGCTTGAGGTGGTGATCCGTCATCCATACTGATATGTCTGCCAGACATGCAGAGATGCGATTCGCCACCTGGTTATCAGAAGGGGGAAAGGAGAAGATTAGTTGTGTATCGTCAGCGTAGCAATGATAGGAGAGGCCATGTGAGGATATGACAGAGCCAAGTGACTTGGTGTATAGGGAGAAAAGGAGAGGGCCTAGAACTGAGCCCTGGGGGACACCAGTGGTGAGAGCACGTGGTGCGGAGACAGCTTCTCGCCACGCCACTTGGTAGGAGCGACCGGTCAGGTAGGACGCAATCCAGGAGTGAGCCGCGCCGGAGATGCCCAGCTCGGAGAGGGTGGAGAGGAGGATCTGATGGTTCACAGTATCAAAGGCAGCAGACAGGTCTAGAAGGACAAGAGCAGAGGAGAGAGAGTTAGCTTTAGCAGTGCGGAGAGCCTCCGTGACACAGAGAAGAGCAGTCTCAGTTGAATGACCAGTCCTGAAACCTGACTGGTTTGGATCAAGAAGGTCATTCTGAGAGAGATAGCAAGAGAGTTGGCTAAAGACGGCACGCTCAATAGTTTTGGAAAGAAAAGAAAGAAGGGATACTGGTCTGTAGTTGTTGACATCAGTGGGATCGAGTGTTGGTTTCTTGAGAAGGGGAGCAGCTCTCTTGAAGACGGAAGGGACATGGCCAGCGGTCAAGGATGAGTTGATCAGCGAGGTGAGGTAGGGGAGAAGGTCACCGGAGATGGTCTGGAGAAGAGAGGAGGGGATGGGGTCAAGCGGGCAGGTTGTTGGGCGGCCTGCAGTCACAAGTCGCAGGATTTTATCTGGAGAGAGAGGGGAGAAAGAAGTCAAAGCATAGGGTAGGGCAGTGTGAGTAGGACCAGCAGTGTCATTAGACTTAACAAACGAGGATCGAATGTCGTCAACCTTCTTTTCAAAGTGGTTGACGAAGTCATCCACAGAGAGAGAGAGGGGGGGGGGGGGGGGGGAGGATTCAGGAAGGAGGAAAATGTGGCAAAGAGCTTCCTAGGGTTAGAGGCAGATGCTTGGAATTTAGTGGTAGAAAGTGGCCTTAGCAGCAGAAACAGATGAAGAAAATGTAGAGAGGAGGGAGTGAAAAGATGTGTTGTGTGATTGGTTCTTCCTTCTACCTGTAATTCAGTTGCCATGGCAGAGCGAGTGCTGGTGATTGGCAGTGGTGGGCGGGAACACACCCTGGCGTGGAAGCTGGCACAGTCGCCACACATCCAGCAGGTCCTGGTGGCACCGGGGAACGCTGGGACCACCAACTGTGGAAAGATCTCCAACTCTGGTGAGAAGTTGGAGATCGCATTTCATGATCATACAATTCCTGGTCATGTCAGGTGATCAAAAAAAAAAAAAACTCTTAGCCACTCCGTTGCATCTGAAATTTGTGTGCGTCTTTCTCCCCCCCCCCCCCCCCCCCCCCCCCCCCCTCTGCACAGAGGTGTCTGTGAGTAACCACTCTATTCTGGCTCAGTTCTGTAAGGAGCATAGCGTGGGGCTGGTGGTGGTAGGGCCTGAGGTGCCTCTGGCAGCAGGTGAGTGGCACACATCCTTATCTTCCCCATTTCATATTCAGCCATCTGAAACAGTACAGGTACAATTGAAATGCCAAGTTGGCCAGGCCGTCATTGTAAATAAGAATTTGTTCTTAATTGACTCACCTGGATAAATAAAGGTGTAAAAAATATATATAATTATCACTGCACTGCAAATATAATGCTTTTCCTTTCCTCCCATTTTTCTCTGGTCCCTCCCTCCCTCTTTCCCATCCCCATTCATCCGCTCGCTTTCGTTCCCATCTCATCTGCCCCCCCCCTCTCTTAGGCATGGTAGATGACCTGCAAGCGGCGGGGGTCCCGTGTTTCGGCCCCTCAGCGAAGGCTGCCCAGCTGGAGGCCAGTAAGAGTTTCTCCAAGGCCTTTATGGACCGTCACGGCATCCCCACAGCCCGCTGGTGCTCCTTCACCGACCCCCAGGAGGCCTGCAGCTACATCCGCACGTCAGTACCGGGGTGGGCGTGTTGGCGAGATATGAGTTCATTAGGGCACACCATAGGAAAATGATTTGCAACGGAAAACAGTGTTTCTTATTGGACAAGTCCAGGTAGTCTGTCCCCAGTTTGAGTCTGCTCGCTGTGTGTCATCTCAACAATGTGTCATTTGTGAGATGAATTTCTACCCATCTCCTGAATTGAAATAGAATTGACCCTGCCTTTGCGGCTCTCTGACCTTTAACCCCTGACCCCTGTGTTGACACCAGGGCCAGTTTTCCTGCTCTGGTGGTGAAGGCCAGTGGCCTGGCTGCAGGGAAGGGTGTCATTGTTGCCAAGGACCAGGAGGAGGCCTGCCAGGCTGTGCTGGACATAATGAAGGTATAGTTTCAAAGTGACCCAAAGTCAGTTTTGCATTTCCCACCCTATTAGTGCATGCTAGGATTCGGAGAGGGTATGCTGTATCTGTGGGCACTCACAGATAGTGGATCAGAAAGGGTTGCATTGGAATAAGCAATATGGCACATATCTATAGTCTTTCAAAGGGTACCTAGGGCAGTGGTTCCAAACCTTTTTTAAATTTTGCTCTGCCGTGGTCATATTTTTGTTGTTGTTGATCCTATTGAACAATGAACAAGCTTTGTCTGTTTAAATTAATGGAGTGGCTGCAGTTACGGATTTTCTGAAACCCGACTTGCTGTTGCTAAAAATACGGAGATTTCTGCACATGCGGGATCCACTAGCCTACCTCCTTTCATCTGCTGTTCAGTCACTCTGTGACTCCGCTGCCGCTTGTACGCAAAATAGTTTGAATAAACGTAGTTGTCTGTTGTGACAGTAGCCTAGGCTATTGCAAACATAAGCACGACACAAACGGGTTGTCTAGCTATTTCATGTTGTTTTTTCAGGAGGGGAGTTACATGCAGCTATTTAGGCAATCTATATGTAGCCTACACAGCATATCAAACAAGCAAGACACAGACAGGCATTCAATAGCGATTTAATGTTATTTTTTTCATCATTGCAAACATTGGCTAAACAGGAGGCAGACTGCTGGCTATATGGCAGCATAACTATAAAGATTACATCACACAACGGTAATTGTTTTTGCTTAATGCAATGTGTGGACTGCATCTTGCTTGTGCTACGGCAATAGGCATTACAGACAGACAGAAGGTTGTATCCTTCATACATACAGAATTTTTGGAATGTTCTTTCAAATTGCAGCTGTTCAAAAATGAGGCAGAGAGAGTCTACATCATCAAATTGGTTGAGGGTTCAGAAGAGGGTGAGTAAAGAGCAAAATGTGAGTGTGTGTAAAATAACACATGGACAGAACATGATTCGGATCCTTAGATTTGAGAAAGACGTTTCCAGAGGGGCGGGGGTCAAAACTGTATTCGTAGCCCCGGCCTTAAATTATACTGAACAAAAATATAAACGCAACATGCAACAATTTCAAAGGTTTTACTGAGTTACAGTTCATATAAGGAAATCTGAAATTCATTAGGTCCTAATCTATAGATCACATGACTGGGCAGGGGTGCAGCCATGGGTGGGCCTTGGAGCCAGGCCCAGCCAATCAGAATGTTTTTCTTTTCCCCCACAAAAGGGCTTTATTACAGACAGAAATACTCCTCAGCACCCACCTCCCCTCAGACGATCCGCAGGTGAAGTAGCCGGATGTGGAGGTCCTGGGCTTGGCGTGGTTACAAGTGGTCTGCACTATTGAGGCCGGTTGGACGTACTGCTAAATTCTCTAAAACGACGTTGGAGGAAGTTTTATGGTAGAGAAATGAACATTAAATTCTCTGGCAACAGCTCTGGTGGACTTTCCTGCAGTCAGCATGCCAATTGCACGGTCCGTCAACTTGAGACGTTTGTGGCATTGTGTTGTGTGACAAAACGGCACATTTTAAAGTGGCCTTTTATTGTTCCCAGCACAAGGTGCATCTGTGTAATGATCATGCTGTTTTAATCAGCTTCTTGATATGCCACACCTGTCAGGTGGGTGGATTATAGTGGCAAAGGAGAAATGTTCACTAACAGTGATGTAAACAAATTTGTACAAAACATTTTAAAGAAATATGATTTTTGTGCGTCTGGAAAATGTCTCATCAAACATGGGACCAACACTTTACATGTTGCTTTTATATTTTTGCTCAGTGTAACATGGACATGTTACATTGTGCCACACAAGAATATACCATGACATTTGAAATGCTTAATTCTTGTAAAACATTTTTTTTTAGAATGTAGTGTTTATGTAGCTTACTGAGCTACGGCTGCTTCAGACGTCACGTGGCTTAGACTTTGTATTGTTTTCAGTTGCACACTGTAAATGTAGCTTACAGTTCTGAGGACGCACAAAGTTGTTATATTTTCAAGCTATTTTTCTCCCTCATGGGCTATGGGTTGTGCATTTAGCCCTCCAGTCAGCCCTGACAACCGTATGCTTTTCCCCCCCCACTTCAAATAGCGATTAGGCTATTATATATTTTTTGGGGACTATCCGGATATTCCCCCCTCCCCCCCTCAAAAAAATCATGATATTAGAATAGTGAAATAATTTCAAATGCCAATCCCTAGCTACTACCAGTCTCTTTCCGCTTTCTGGTTGGCTTATTTATCCTCCTCTCTGAGCTCCTGTACTGACAGAATACCACAGTCTATTCTTCTCTTTTGATTGTCACCAAAATGGTATCTGTGGGCTTGGCCTTGAATGTTGCTCTTTTGGGAGAGATGTATCGCTTACGCACACTCACTAGACTAAATACACTACCATTGTACACTACATTGTTAATGTTGTAAATGGCTATTGTAGCTGGAAACGGCTTTTTTTATATTTTTTTATTATTTTATTGAATATCTACATTTACATTTACATTTTAGTAATTTAGCAGACGCTCTTATCCAGAGCGACTTACATATATATATATATATATATATATTTTTTTTTATACTGGCCCCCTGTGGGAATCGAACCCACAACCCTGGCGTTGCAAACGCCATGCTCTATCAACTGAGCTACATCCCTGCCGGCCATTCCCTCCCCTACCCTGGACGACGCTGGGCCAATTGTGCGCCGCCCATGAGTCTCCCGGTCGCGGCCGGCTGCGACAGAGCCTGGATTCGAACCAGGATCTCTAGTGACACAGTTAGCACTGCGATGCAGTGCCTTAGACCACTGCGCCACTCAGGAGACAAAGGCGTACAGAGGCCCATTATCAACAACCATCAGTCCTGTGTTCCAATGGCACGTTGTGTTTGCTCATCCAAGAAAAAGCCATATCTCAGACTGCCCATCTTAATCTTTTCTTTTATTGCCCAGTCTGAGATATGGCTTTTTCTTTGCAACTCTGCCTAGAAGGTCAGCATCCCGGAGTCACCTCTTCACTGTTGATGTTGAGACGGGTACTATTTATTGAAGCTGCCAGTTGAGGACCTGTGAGGAGTCTGTTTCTCAAACTAGACACTAATGTATTTGTCCTCTTGCTCAGTTGTGCACCGGGGCCTCCCACTCCTCTTTCTAGTCTGGTTAGAGCCAGTTTGCGCTGTTCTGTGAAGGGAGTAGTACACAGCGTTGTACGAGATCTTCAGTTTCTTGGCAATTTCTCGCATGGAATAGCCTTCATTTCTCAGAACAAGAATAGATTGACGAGTTTCAGAAAGCTATTTGTTTCTGGCCATTTTGAGCCTTTAATCAAACCCACAATTGCTGATGCTCCAGATACTCAACTAGTCTCAAGAAGGGCAGTTGTATTGCTTCTTTAATCAGCACAACAGTTTTCAGCTGTGCTAACATAATTGCAAAAGGGTTTTCTAATGATCAATTAGCCTTTTTAAAATGATAAACTTGGATTAGCAAACACTGTGCCATTGGAACACAGGACTGATGGTTGCTGATAATGGGCCCATGTAGATATTCCATAAAGAAATCTGCCGTTTCCAGCTACAATAGCCAATTACAACATTAACAATGTCTACACTGTATTTGTGATCAATTTGATGTTATTTTAATGGACCTTTTTCTTTTTTTTTCTTTCAGAAACAAGGTCATTTCTAAGTGACCCCAAACTTTTGAACTGTAGTATAATATACAGACACACACACACACACACACACACACAGTTGAAGTCGGAAGTTTACATACACCATAGCCAAATACATTTAAACTAAGTTTTTCACAATTCCTAAAATTTAATGGGCGGCGCACAATTGGCCCAGCGTCGTCCAGGGTAGGGGAGGGAATGGCCGGCAGGGATGTAGCTCAGTTGATAGAGCATGGTGTTTGCAACGCCAGGGTTGTGGGTTCGATTCCCACGGGGGGGCCAGTATAAAAAAAAAAAAGATATGTATTCACTAACTGTAAGTCGCTCTGGATAAGAGCGTCTGTTAAATGACTAAAATGTCAAATGTAAATGTTAATCCTAGTAAAAATTCCCTGTCTTAGGTCAGTTAGGATCACCACTTTATTTTAATAATGTGAAATGTCAGAATAGTAGTAGAGAGAATGATTTATTTCAGGTTTTATTTATTTTATCCAATTCCCAGTGGGTCAGAAGTTGACATACACTCAATTAGTATTTGGTAGCATTGCCTTTAAATTGTTTAACTTGGGTCAAATGTTTCGGGTAGCCTTCCACAAGCTTCCCACAATAAGTTGGGTGAATTTTGGCCCATTCCTCCTGACAGAGCTGGTGTAACTTAGTCAGGTTTGTAGGCCTCCTTGCGCGCACACGCTTTTTCAGTTCTGCCCACAAAGTTTCTATAGGAGTGAGGTCAGGGCTTTTTGATTGCCACTCTGTCCTTAAGCCATTTTGCCACAACTTTAGAAGTATGCTTGGGGTCATTGTCCATTTGGAAGACCCATTTGCGACCAAGCTTTAACTTCCTGACTGATGTCTGGAGATGTTGCTTCAATATATCCACATAATTTTCCTTCCTCATGATGCCATCTATATTGTGAAGTAAACCAGTCCCTCCTGCAGCAAAGCATCCCCACAGCATGATGCTGCCACCCCCGTGCTTCACGGTTGGGATGGTGTTCTTCGGCTTGCAAGCAACCCCCTTTTTCCTCCAAACATAATGATGGTCGTTATGGCCAAAACATTTAGTTTAATCAGACCAGACGACAATTCTCCAAAAAGTACGATATTTTTCCCCATGTGCAGTTGCAGACCGTAGTCTGGCTTTTTAATGCCGGTTTTGGAGCAGTGGCTTCTTCCTTGCTGATCGGCCTTTCAGGTTATATCGATATAGGACTCGTTTTACTGTGGATGTATATACTTTTGTTCCTGTTTCCTCCAGCATCTTCACAAGGTCCTTTGCTGTTGTTCTGGGATTGATTTGCACTTTTCGCACCAAAGTACGTTCATCTCAAGGAGACCGAACGCGTCTCCTTCCTGAGCAGTATGACGGCTGCGCGGTCCCATGGTGTTTATACTTGCGTACTATTGTTTGTACAGATGAATGTGGTACATTCAGGCATTTGGAAATTGCTCCCAAGGATTAACCAGACTTGTGGAGGTCTACAATTATTTTTCTGAGTTCTTGGCTGATTTATTTTGATTTTCCCATGATGTCAAGCAAAGAGGCACTGAGTTTGAAGGTAGGCCTTGAAATACATCCACAGGTACACCTCCAATAGGCTAATTTACATAATTTGAGTCAATCAGAAGCTTTTAAAGCCATGACATCATTTTCTGGTTTTTTCCAAGCTGTTTAAAGGCACAGTCAACTTAGTGTATGTAAACTTCTGACCCATTGGAATTGTGATACAGTGAAATAATCTGTCTGTAAACAAACAATTGTTGGAAAAATTACTTGTCATGCACAAAGTAGATGTCCTAACCGACTTGCCAAAACTATAGTTTGTTAACAAGAAATTTGTGGAGTGGTTGAAAAACGAGTTTTAATGACTCCAACCTAAGTGTATGTAAACTTCCGACTTCAACTGTATATACACTCAGCAAAAAATAAAAGTCCTCTCACTGTCAACTGCGTTTATTTTCAGCAAACTTAACGTGTAAATATTTGTATGAACATAAGAATCAACAACTGAGACAAACTGAACAAGTTCCACAGACGTGATTAACAGAAATTGAATAATGTGTCCCTGAAACAAGGGGGAGTCAGTATCTGTTGTGGCCACCAGCTGCATGAAGTACTGCAGTGCATAACCTCCTCATGGACTGCACCAGATTTGCCAGTTATTGCTGTGAGATGTTACCCCACTCTTCCACCAAGGCACCTGCAAGTTCCCGGACATTTCTAGGGGGAATGGCCCTAGCCCTCACCCTCCGATCCAACAGGTCCCAGACGTGCTCAATGGGATTGAAATCCGGGCTCTTCGCTGGCCATGGCAGAACACTGACATTCACGCACAGAACGAGAAGTATGGCTGGTGGCATTGACATGCTGGAGGGTCATGTCATGATGAGCCTGCAGGAAGGGTACCACAAGAGGGAGGAGGATGTCTTCCCTGTAACGCACAGCGTTGAGATTGCCTGCAGTGACGACAAGCTCAGTCCGACGAAGCTGTGACACACCGCCCCAGACCATGACGGACCCTCCACCTCCAAATCGATCCCGCTCCAGAGTACAGGCCTCGGTGTAACGCTCATTCCTTCGACTATAAACGCGATTCCAACCATCACCCCTGGTGAGACAATACCGCGACTCGTCAGTGAAGAGCACTTTTTGCCAGTCCTGTCTGGTCCAGCGACGGTGGGTTTGTGCCCATAGGCGACGTTGTTGCCGGTGATGTCTGGTGAGGACCTGCCTTACAACAGGCCTACAAGCCCTCAGTCCAGCCTCTCTCAGCCTATTGCCGACAGTCTGAGCACTGATGGAGGGATTGTGCGTTCCTGGTGTAACTCGGGCAGTTGTTGTTGTTGCCATCCTGTACCTGTCCCGCATGTGTGATGTTCGGATGTACCGATCCTGTGCAGGTGTTGTTACACGTGGTCTGCCACTGCGAGGACAATCAGCTGCCCGTCCTGTCTCCCTGTGGCGCTGTCTTAGGCGTCTCACAGTACGGACATTGCAATTTATTGCCCTGGCCACATCTGCAGTCCTCATGCCTCCTTGCAGCATGCCTAAGGCACATTCACACAAATGAGCAGGGACCCTGGGCATCTTTCTTTTGGTGTTTTTCAGAGTCAGTAGAAAGGCTTCTTTTAGTGTCCTAAGTTTTCATAACTGTGACCTTAATTGCCTACCGTCTGTAAGCTGTTAGTGTCTTAACGACCATTCCACAGGTGCATATTCATTAATTGTTTATGGTTCATTGAACAAGCATGTGTTTAGACCCTAAACAGTGTTTAAACTCTTTACAAGAAGATCAGTGAAGTTATTTAGATTTTTACGAATTATCTTTGAAAGACAGGGTCCTGAAAAAGGGACATTTCTTTTTTAGCTGAGTTTATATACACACACTCAATCTCACACACACTACATTGACACTCCCACACAACCAACACATGTTGACACAACGCACACTTTTACACTCATTTGTTGCTGCTACTCTGTTTTTTTATTTTACTCTTATTTCCTATCCAGATGCCTAGTCACTTTACCCTGACTTCATGTACATATCTACTTCAAATACCTTGTGCCTCTGCACATTGATCTGATACTGGTTCTCCCTGTATATAGCTCCATTCTTGTGTACTTTATTTGATTTCTCTTGTTACCATTTACATTTTTTTACTCTGCATAGTTGGGAAGGGCTCGTTAGCAAGCATTTCTACATCAGTTGTATTCGGTGCGTGTAACAAATAACATTTTGATTTGATCTCTCGTCTTGACTCTACAAATCCAGCTCCCATTTTAAAGCGAAGGTGTGCATGCCTGTGTTTGTGTGTGTTGCAGGACAAGGCATTCGGCTCTGCCGGGGAGACTGTGGTGGTGGAGGAACTTCTGGAGGGAGAGGAAGTGTCTGTGAGTGTCTGGTCCTCTTTCTTTTTCTTACATAGTGGGCAAAAAACATTTGTCACGCAAAATAGCACAGATCTGTGCAAAGAATACATTGGATAATGTGCTTTTCCTATTTAAAATGTTATGGTTATTTTGCTCACTACCTGACAATTCAATATGTGGTTCCATTATTGGCATTTACTAACTACTTGCTCTTTCTCTTCTCCCGTGTAGTGTCTGTGTTTCAGTGATGGCTGCACTGTGTCCCTCATGCCCCCTGCCCAGGACCACAAACGCCTGCAGGACGGGGATCTGGGCCCCAACACGGGCGGCATGGGGGCCTACTGCCCCACCCCGCAGGTACACACGCCCACACACACTCTTGACAACTACCGACCGTTGTCTCACGTTGCTCAGAATGTGTAGGACTTGTATGTAGTCTCTCTCTGTGCACAACCTGCTATTGTCTGTCCACCACCTGCTATTGCTTGTCCACCTGTGTCCTCACTGTCTGTGTCCAGGTGTCTCAGGAGCTGTTGCAGAAGATCAGAGAGACTGTCCTCCAGAAGACTGTGGATGGCATGAAGGAGGAGGGTGCCCCCTATGTGGGTAAGTAATGAACTGCATGCAGCACACTGGTTATTGTGTGGAGTGGAAATGAAAGGGGTGCAAAATTGGGTCCCTCTTTCTGTTGTTTATTTGTGTCTGACTTGCTCGTTTACCTGTCGTCATCCTTTTTCAGGTGTGCTGTACGCTGGGCTGATGTTGACCAAGCAGGGGCCCAAGGTCCTGGAGTTCAACTGTCGCTTCGGCGACCCAGAGTGTCAGGTTTGTCAACTGTGTGTGTGAGCATGTGTTATTGGTACGTCTCTGCTCTATTTTATCATCATAGAGCTGATAAGGCAAGTTTTGCAATTGCACTCCACTAATGGGTAAGGTTAAGATTAATGGAGGATGAACTGGTCCTGGATCTGTGCCTATTAGGACAATTCCGATCTTGCCTGAATCATGTGGTCCTCTGTAGCTCAGCTGGTAGAGCACGGCGCTTGTAACGCCAAGGTAGTGGGTTCGATCCCCGGGACCACCCATACACAAAAAATGTATGCACGCATGACTGTAAGTCGCTTTGGATAAAAGCGTCTGCTAAATGGCATATTATATTATTATATATTATATTATATTATATTATATATATATTATATATCATGTTCAGTTGGGCAAACCTTACCAAAACATTTTGCAGTGTGCAAATGGACATTCCAGTATTACATCCCCACTCTGAATCAAAAGATTTTCTTCGCACTGAACGTGACCCTGTTCTAGGTGCTGATGCCCTTGCTGAAGAGTGACCTGTACGAGGTGCTCCAGAGCACCATGCAGGGGAAGTTAGCATCCAGCACCACTGTGTGGCACCAGGACAGCTCTGCAGTCACTGTGGTCATGGCCAGCCCCGGCTACCCCGGCTCCTATAAGAAAGGTGTTGCAATCACAGGTAGGTACGCTTCTGTCCACGCTCTACTTGCCTGGGGTGTATTCATTAGTCAAACACCGTAGCAAAATGTTTTGCAACTAAAATAAGTTTCCATTGGACAAATTCTGGTAGGTCCCTCCACATTTCATTCCGTTTGCCTCAGTGTTCTTTCGTTTGATTCCTAGTGAATATTCCCATGTTTGGAACAGATCTGCTGTCAGTCGTAACCGACACTGAACAACCGACCTATCAACTAATTACATAACATTAACCAGGTTTTCATCCAACCTTTTTATGTGAGTAAAGTACATGTTGGATAAAAAATGTCATGAGAGGCCTGATGGAAACAACACATTTGTTGGTAAACTTTCCAAATGTGTAGCGTATTTTGTTTTGCCAACGAGGTGGGATATTTTTGTGTCGGTAAAATTTATTATACGAGAAATGGTGGTGGAAACGCTTTTATGCGCAAATATCGATATAATAACCATCATATCGAAGTAAACTTTGTGATATGGTGTGTGTGTGGTCATCCCACTACGACTCGGAAAGCATGCAGTTTTTATTAGGCCAGTGGTTCCCAAACTGGGGCGCGAGGAACTCAGTCCGGCTTTAAACTTACTCTTGAAAGTTGTAATAGTAGAATGCACAAGGTGCAATTTGGAAATTGGGTAATGCATCATCAGTTCCTCTTGTCATGTTAGTCATTGTATACCTTAGAGCTATTTATAAATTGTAAGAAATGTACAGATCAACTAGCCCATGTCAGCGAATGTATTTTTATTATGTTTATTTAGCCCAGAGATCTTGTTGTAATGCTGGAAGGGGGCCCCGAGTGAAAAAGTTTGGAAACCCCTGTAATGGCTACAGATGAAATAAGTTATGAACTTCACAGGGTGACATGATAATTGATGCTTGGCTGCTGTTTGGCCCCAAAAAAAATGTGGGGTCCACAATAATCTCTTGTAGGTTATACCCCCCCCACTGTATCTGCGGGCCGTTCTATAAAGAGCGCACGTGCCAAGACCAGAGTGGGCACACTCGCGATATAACGCTATTTATTTTGTGACAAAACCATCAATAGAGTTGAAAATGCAATGGAAACCCATTTTAACTTGTATGTTTTATTCAGTACATGGGAATATAACCGTATACGTTTTTTTAATGTGCAGTACATCACGCACAGGTCCTCTGTAGCTCAATTGGTAGAACATGGCGGTTGTAACGCCAGGGTAGTGGGTTCGATCCCCGGGTCCACCCATGCGTAAAAATGTATGCACACATGACTGTCAGTCGCTTTGGATAAAAGCGTCTGCGAAATGGCTTGTTATTATTATTATTATTATTATTATTATTATTATTATTATTATTATTATTATTACCTGCAACAAGTCAATTTGATGGAAATGCATCTCTGGTGGGAAAATGTGCGTTTTGTTTTTATGCAGATTTTAGAATATTCGCATGAAAATCTGCCGCTAATTGGTGGAAACTGATTAAAGTAGGGGGAGAGTAGGGACTCATTTTTATCTCCATCTCATATCCTCCCTCCCTCCATCTCTCTCTATCACTCCCTCTAATACGCTCCCTATAATACTCACTCTCGACTCTGACTCTCTCAGGTCTGTCTCAGGTGGAGGAGACAGGGGTACAGGTGTTCCACGCCGGAACGGCGCTGAAGGAAGGTGGCGTGGTCTCCAGCGGGGGCCGTGTCCTCACTGTCACCGCTGTTAGGTCGTCCCTGGAGATGGCCCTGCACGCAGCCAATCGGGGCGTGGCCGCCGTAGGGTTCCCGGGAGCCGTGTACCGACGTGACATCGGCCACCGAGCCATCGCCCACCTCACCCAGCACAGGTGTGTGTGAGAGGGGACAGGGTGGACGCACTAAACACACACAAACTGAACACTGATTAACACTGAACACACACACACACAGATAAAGGACTTTCGGCATCCTAAACACTCCTCATTCATAATTTCACTGTAATAGTTTGACTATCGTCAGGTTAGAACCCTATATTTTGTTTATTAGAGTACATATTGACAGGAGGGGCTATTGGGTAACCCTAGACAAGGTCTACCTCGGTGTCTGTCGGTTGTTTACATGTAGATTTGGCCTAGAAACAGTGCATTTAGTATGAACCTACTATGAACGCTCACATTCCAGTAGAGATTGTCTAGTGACATTTCATTCTGTATACTGCTACTGTGTAGAGTTCCAGTCTGACTTTTAGTTTTCATATTTTGAATTTTTTGCTAGTTATTTATGTTGGATTGGCGTAAGCGTTGGCTGAAGGTAATCTGCATTAAATTGTAGGTTGGCCTAGCTAGCACGACTCATGATTTGTACCCCTTGATAAGAATGGGTCAATGGACTTTGGACAGAGAAACATTTGTAGGTAGTCTACCCAAAGTCATTCTTATACATGACAGTATATATATATTTTTTACATTAGTGTGATATAACTCAATCTGGTAATGGGAGGTAGAAGCTGGATTGAGGGACCACCTGATTTGACATAGACAGACAATAGCCTGTTGAGTCACACTGACATTGGTAGAGGGCAAATAGCTGTAGCCTGATTGGTTGGTCGTCTCACCATAACCTCTGACCCTTGCTGTGTGTCCCTCCCCCAGCAGAGGCCTAACCTATAAGGACAGCGGAGTGGACATCGCTGCGGGCAACCGGCTGGTGGACATGATCAAGCCGTTGGCCAAGGCCACCTCTCGCTCAGGTAGTCGCGTCAACCCCCTCTCATTGCCTTTAATCAGAACGGCTACAGCTGAGCTACTAGCTAGACAGCCTGGAGAGCTGCAGTGCTTTTCCCAAACTCATACCTATCCACTTGTAATGATCTGTGTAAGATTGGATATATGATTAGTTTCCCAAATCTCGCTGAGTACCCTGCCTGTTCGAATTCCACCTTTTTGAACTATTCAGGTCAACTAATCATCAAGCCTCTGATTAGTTAAATCAGGTGTGCTGTTACTGGAATTGAACAAATACGTGGAATGGCTGGGAAACACTGGTATAAGCATTATGGAAAAAAACTCTACCTAGCCAATTTTTAGAGGGACAAGGTGCTAGGGGTCGGTTTGGGATTGGAAAGTTCATTACATGCCCTGCACTAAAGCAGTCTCTCAGTCAACCTATCATGGTTTCACCTTATCCAACTAATTACGAAGGTCCAAGAAGGTAAATGATTTTCCTTCCCTTGTGAAATGAACCGGAGGAAAGAAATTAGGTTATTTGTCTTGTCTACTTTATCTGGGTGTTGGATAATTAAAGTAAGTGATGTATTGTAGTGCCCAGGGCTTTAACAGATACTGTACCTGTAGACACAGTTTTACTCAAATAGAATTTGGAACAGTTTCCTCGATTTTGATCTATGAACACATTGCTGTAGGAAGCATAAATTAGTTGTTTTCTACAATTATACATATGGATGGGTGGGCGGATGGATGAATTGATTTAATTAATTATTTTGGTGTTTAAAAGACATACATGTAGCTGCCAAAATAAAGGAAACACGTGTAAATGAGGGATACAAAGTATATTGAAAGCAGGTGCTTCCATACAGGTGTGGTTGCTGAGTTAATTAACAATCCGTCATGCTTATAGACATGTATAAAAAATGCCTGCTTGCCCATTAATTTGGCTACCATGGGATCTCATTGACTTTGATAGAGGGGTCTCAAAGGAGCATAGGTTGTTTAAAGTGTGTATGTGTCAGTCACCAGATCTCAACACTAATGGGAACACCATCAACAAAACACCAATGATGGAATTTCTTGTGGAAGAATGGTGTCGCATCCCTCCAATAGAGTTCCAGACACTTGTAGAATCTATGCCAAGGTGCATTGAAGCTGTTCTGGTGTCTCGTGGTGGGACAGCACCCTATTAATACACTTTATGTTGGTGTTTCCTTCATTTTTCCAGTTACCTTTACATCAACCAGATGTAAAGGTAACTGGATAGAATATTATTTAAAAAAATATACAATATTTTGTATATTAAACTTTTTCCCCAATGTGTTCTTCATTTTGTAAAAGACCAGTGTTGCTTTTATTCCCTTCCTGTCCACCAGGGTGCAACGCTGAGCTGGGGGGCTTTGCCGGCCTCTTTGACCTCAAAGCTGCAGGCTTCATCGACCCCATCCTGGTGTCTGGGACAGACGGAGTAGGGACCAAGCTCAAGGTAGGCATGACTTCTCAAAACAAAAAACGGTATATGAGACATTGCAGCTGCATTGCATGTTTTGGTGCATGAATAAAGCTAGGGAGCAATATATTCCAAGTACAGGCTTTTCGTTCTTTTTGTATCAATTTTTTTGGCCTAGCACAGTTAGAGAAATGTAGGTTCATGTGCGTATGTTTTGGCTGTTTATCAATTACTCTTTCCGTGATTCCACACATACCATCTCCTCGCCTCCTCTGCTGTATTGGCGTAGAAGGTCCAAGGTCCCTACTCTTAGACCTCCTTCGCCAATGTGTTTTAAGCAGGTGAGGAGAGATTATGCTAGGAGTCACAAAGACATTGAGATCCTACAATCTCTTCATGACTTGACCTCTGCCCTCATCTCTGCCTTCTCTAGATTGCCCAGGCATGCCAGCAGCACAGCACCCTGGGACAGGACCTGGTGGCCATGTGTGTCAACGACGTGCTGGCCCAGGGGGCGGAGCCTCTCTTCTTCCTGGACTACTTCTCCTGTGGCCGGCTGGATGTGGGCGTGGCCTCCGCCGTGATCGGGGGCGTGGCCGAGGCCTGCGGGTTGGCGGGCTGCGCTCTACTGGGTGAGGGGGGGGGCAGTCGGATGTCAGCCTTAAGATGCAAGGATGGCTGTGTGTGCGCACTATATTTTGTGTGTTCAGGTGGTAAGAAAGTAGAGATGCTGGCTGTATACTGGGGGTGTAGTGAAAACCAACATAGTAGGGTTTTAGCTGCTACACTGGAAACCATCTGTATTCTTGGGCGTGAGCCAGCCATCCATTTCTGGGTTCTACATTGTGTGTGTGTGTGTGCGCACATTTGCAACTGCATGCATGTGTGTTTGATCATATATTTGTGTTAACAACTGTGTGCGTTTTTCTGTTCGTTCATCCAGGCGGCGAGACTGCGGAGATGCCCGGTGTGTACGGCCCCGGAGAGTACGACTTGGCAGGGTTCTGCGTGGGGGCGGTGGAGAGGGGCGCCCTGCTACCCAGGCTGGGGGACATTTGCGAGGGGGACCTGCTCA
The DNA here is from genome assembly GCF_964263955.1 of Coregonus lavaretus. Lineage (NCBI taxonomy): Eukaryota > Metazoa > Chordata > Actinopteri > Salmoniformes > Salmonidae > Coregonus > Coregonus lavaretus. The sequence goes on along the minus strand of NW_028165182.1, from coordinate 465,418 downwards.
TCGGGGTTGCCGCCTCGGGGGTGCACAGCAACGGATTCAGCCTGGTCCGGAAGGTCCTGGAGAGGGCAGGAGTCACCTACAGCTCCCCTGCACCTTTCGGGAAACCTGGACAAACCGTGGGTAGGTTAATGAGATCATAGAAGCTCTTACACAGAGTAAACTTACATTTATTTGAGAGATCATTTCTGTGGGTTTTTCTGCCCAATCTTTCTTCTCTCATGCTATCTTCCTGCCTGTTACCTGTCTTATCCCAGTCTCTATTGGTCATCTTTTGTACTGTTGTTCAATTGTACTATTGTAAGGTTTATCTGGGTCCTTGAAAAGTGCTTTATGAATCCAATGTATCATAATTAAAGTAATTCCCCCTAGAGGTCTCTTTTCCCCGTCTAAAGTCTTTCCCCATGTTGATTGACAGGCGAGGTTCTCCTGACGCCCACTAAGATCTACAGCCGCCTGCTCCTGCCAATCCTGCGCAGCGGCGCCATCAAGGCCTACGCCCACATCACTGGGGGCGGCCTATTGGAGAACATCCCCCGAGTACTGCCTCAGGAACTGTCCGTTGACCTGGGTGAGAGAGAAACACACACTTCTCTTATTGCCCATGTTTTTAAAGTGTAGTGGTAAACAATGTATGAGGATGAAACAGTTGTCCATATCAGATACCTGATGCTGTTTTGAATTGTACTAACTGTGGTAGGGCTGTCCCCAACCAAAAAAGAAATCTTGGTTGACCGAAAGTAGTCTGTTCTTTCGACCAATAACTTGTAATTTTCCATATAGACACACCGTATGTGTTTTAATAAAACCAACTATATGCATCAAGCTTGTCTGATGCTTAAGGCTTACCATTTTGATGAAATAAGACAAATGCCTCGAAGGCATTTCTTTGTTTTGTTTACCCCATATGTAACTCTGTTGTTTTTTATCGCACTGCTTTGCTTTATCGTGGCCAGGTCGCAGTTGTAAATGAGAACTTGTTCTCAACTGGCTTACCTGGTTAAATAAAAATAAAAAAGGCGCCAGAGATCTAGATAACCTGACCCAACTATTTCCCTCCTGCTGGCTTTTACAGATTCTGCCATTGTACAAATATATAACTATGTATAAAGCCAACAAATAACATTGCAGGTAGAAAATATCCTGATTTAAAAAATACATATCCTATAAATTACATTGGCTACACATGACTTGTCTGCAACGAACTTGAAACATTGTATCATCTATTAACTTGGGCCTGGCCTGAAGCTTACCCTAGCGAACCTGCAACATTGTATAAAATATTCTGGGCCCTCAGATTTTGGGACAGACACAGCTGTAGGCTATTTGCGCAAGGGATAAGAAGCAGTGCTTGACTTGGGCAGGAGCTTACCGGAGCTGAGTACCGGCACCTCTTATAGAATTTTAACTCAAAAGTATTGTGGCGCTCCTGCACCTAAATATAAACAGTACCAGCACCCAAAATGAGTATCGGACCTATTTCAGTCCAAGTCACGCAACTAATTAGAAGTAACTAGGTAGTCCTATATTATGACGTTTCCATTGGTTTGGAGCATTACATTTTTCCCTTTCAGGCTGAGTGGTTATTGAAAGGGAGAGAGCTGGAAAGATTTTTGTAATACATTGAGGAACTATTGTAATTCTCAATGGATGTGAAAACCGACTTTGTTTGCTTGCTGTTTGACGTGAAGAAAACATTACTTTGAGAAGCTCCACAGTTCATTAGTGGTGGTGCGTTAAGCCAATCAGAAATACTAGCAGATCCCCAAATGCGCACATTTATATCCCTACATTTGCGCACAGGCCAGGTAGCCTATAGGCCTTTATATGTGCGCGTCCTTACTCAACATTGATAGGAGTGCTCCAAACAAAAGAATAATAATAATATGCCATTTAGCAGACGCTTTATCCAAAGCGACTTAGTCATGCATGCATACATAATTTTTTTTTGTGTGTATGGGTGGTCCCAGGGATCGAACCCACTACCCTGGCGTCATTCCAACGTGGAAAGGATTCTATTATTTCTTTATAACTTTCATCAAGAACCGTAAGCTGAAAATGGTGGCTACCTGTTATTAGTCACCGTTAGCGTCTTCACCATTGTCCGTGGCCTACACTATCCACCAGCCAGCTCTAGCTCTAGCCTGGACAATTCGTCGGCCAGTCTGCACAGCGTGCTATCGACCCAGCGTGCTATCGACCCAGAGCTTATTGGACTTTCTGCCGGAATCACTGGACCCTAGCGCCGGATCATCACAACCAGCTAGCTAGCTGCAACCTGTTGTTGGCTGATTACCATTGCCCTATAGCAAGCACCAGTTAGCCTTGAGCTAGCCTCAGGCCCATCTCCCGGCTATCTACCTCTCTGTCAACCGGACGGGACCTCCTAGTGTTGACACTGAGCCCCGCCGATCCAACACGACTGGTTTGCCAACGAAATAGTCTGATGTGGTTTCAACAGGCTTCCCGTTGCGACGACCACGAAGATCCATCTGCCAGCCCCGGCCCGCTAGCACACGCAAACTACAACTGTGCTCCCTGCTAGCTGTGCTGAAGCACCAATTTGAACTGCTCTCGGACTCCCATATTGCTGTTCACTGGACCTTATGATCACTCAGCTGCACAGCTGATGCCTGCTGGACTGTTCCTTTACACGGTACCCTGTCCTGTTTATTCTGTTTAGTCTTAGCCCAAACGTTATCGCTATTTCCAGTTGTCTTAGCTCTCTCTAATAACACATGTGACTGCTTTATGCCTCTCTCCCATGTCAATTATGCCTTGCCTATTGCTGTTTGGGTTAGTTCTTATTATACAATTTCAATGTAGAACCCCTAGTCCCTCTCAAACTGCCTCATATAGTTCCTTTGTTCCTCCCCCCATACACACCGAGACCGGCTCAATCGATGCCTCCAATGACGCTATCTCTTTCATTGTTACCCAACGCTTAGGGTTACCTGAACTGTACTCATATCCTTCCATATCCTTTTCTGTACATAATGCCCTGAATCTTTTCTACAACGCCTGGAGAACTGCCCCCTTTATTCTATGTACCCAACGCACTAGAAGACCAGTTCTTAAAGCCTTTAGTCGTATCCTTATTCTAGTCCTCCTCTGGTGATGTAGAGGCTAACCCAGGCCCTGCAGCCCCCAGTATCACTCCTACTCCCCAGGAGCTATCATTTGTTGACTTCTGTAACCGTAAAAGTATTGGTTTTCTGCACATAAATATCAGAAGCCTCCTTCCTAAGTTTGAGTTATTCACTGCGTTAGCACACTCCGCCAACCCTGATGTTCTAGCAGTGTCTGAATCCTGGCTTAGGAAGGCCACCAAAAATTCTGAAATTTCCATCCCCAACTATAACATTTTCCGTCTAGATAGAACTGCCAAAGGGGGTGGAGTTGCAATCTACTGTAGAGAGAGCCTGCAGAGCTCTATCATACTATCCAGGTCTGTGCCCAAACAGTTTGAGCTTCTGCTTCTAAAAATCCACCTTTCCAGAAATAAATCTCTCACTGTTGCCGCTTGCTACAGACCCCCCTCAGCCCCTAGCTGTGCCCTGGACACCATATGTGAATTGATTGCCCCCCATCTATCCTCAGAGTTCGTACTGCTTGGTGACCTAAATTGGGATATGCTTAACACCCCGGCCATCCTACAATCTAAACTAGATGCCCTCAATCTCACACAAATTATCAACGAACCTACCAGGTACAACCCTAAATCTGTAAACATGGGTACCCTCATAGATATCATCCTGACTAACTTACCCTCTAAATACACCTCCGCTGTCTTCAACCAGGATCTCAGCGGTCACTGCCTTATTGCCTGCGTCCGTAACGGGTCCGCGGTCAAACGACCACCCCTCATCACTGTCAAACGCTCCCAAAAACACTTCAGCGAGCAGGCCTTCCTAATTGACCTGGCCCAGGTATCCTGGATGGATATAGATCTCATTCCGTCAGTAGAGGATGCCTGGTTGTTCTTTAAAAGTAATTTCCTCTCAATCTTAAATAAACATGCCCCATTCAAAAAATACAGAACTAAGAACAGATTTAGCCCCTGGTTCAACTCAGACTTGACTGCCCTTGACCAGCACAAAAACATCCTGTGGCGTACTGCATTAGCATCAAATAGCCCCCGTGATATGCAACTTTTCAGGGAAGTTAGGAACCAATATACACAAGCAGTTAGGAAAGCAAAGGCTAACTTTTTCAAACAGAAATTTGCATCCTGTAGCACTAACTCCAAAAAGTTTTGGGACACTGTAAAGTCCATGGAAAATAAGAGCACTTCCTCCCAGCTGCCCACTGCACTGAGGCTAGGAAACACTATCACCACCGATAAATCTACAATAATCGAGAATTTCAACAAGCATTTTGATACGGCTGGCCATGCTTTCCACCTGGCTACCACTACCCCGGCCACCAGCTCTGCACCATCCGCTGCAACTTGCCCATGCCCCCCCCGCTTCTCCTTCACACAAATCCAGACAGCTGATGTTCTAAAAGAGCTGCAAAATCTGGACCCCTACAAATCATCTGGGCTAGAGAATCTGGACCCTTTCTTTCTAAAACTAGCCGCCGAAATTGTCGCAACCCCTATTACTAGCCTGTTCAACCTCTCTTTCGTAACGTCTGAGATCCCCAGAGATGGGGGTGACCTCTTCAAAGGGGGTGACACTCTAGATCCAAACTGTTACAGACCCATATCCATCCTGCCCTGCCTTTCGAAAGTTTTTGAAAGCCAAGTCAACAAACAGATCACCGACCATTTCGAATCCCACCGTACCTTCTCCGCTATGCAATCCGGTTTCCGAGCTGGTCATGGGTGCACTTCAGCCACGCTCAAGGTCCTAAACGATATTATAACCGCGATCGATAATAGACAGTACTGTGCAGCTGTTTTCATTGACCTGGCCAAGGCTTTTGACTCTGTCAACCACCGCATTCTTATTGGCAGACTAAATAGCCTTGGTTTCTCAAATGACTGCCTCGCCTGGTTCACCAACTACTTCTCAGATAGAGTTCAATGTGTCAAATCGGAGGGCCTGTTGTCAGGACCTATGGCAGTCTCTATGGGGGTGCCACAGGGTTCAATTCTTGGGCCAACTCTTTTCTTTGTGTATATCAATGACGTCGCTCTTGCTGCTGGTGACTCTCAGATCCACCTCTACGCAGACGACACCATTTTGTATACATGTGGCCCTTCATTGGACACTGTGTTAACAAACCTCCAAACGAGCTTCAATTCCATACAACACTCCTTCAATAGCCTCCAACTGCTCTTAAACACTAGTAAAACTAAATGCATGCTCTTCAACCGAACGCTACTTGCACCCGCCCACCCGACTAGAATCACTACTCTAGACGGGTTTGACCTAGAGTATGTGGACAACTACAAATATCTAGGTGTCTGGTTAGACTGTAAACTCTCCTTCCAGACTCACATTAAGAATCTCCAATCCAAAGTTAAATCTAGAATCGGTTTCCTATTTCGCAACAAAGCCTCCTTCACTCATGCTGCCAAACATGCCCTCGTAAAACTGACTATCCTACCGATCCTTGACTTCGGCGATGTCATTTACAAAATAGCCTCCAACACTCTACTCAGCAAATTGGATGTTGTCTATCACAGTGCCATCCGTTTTGTCTCCAAAGCCCCATATGCTACCCACCACTGTGACCTGTACGCTCTTGTTGGCTGGTCCTCACTACATATTCGTCGCCAAACCCACTGGCTCCAGGCCATCTATAAATCACTGCTAGGCAAATCCCCGCCTTATCTTAGCTCATTGGTCACCATAGCAACACCCACCCGTAGTCTGCGCTCCAGCGGGTATATCTCACTGGTCATCCCCAAAGCCAACACCTCCTTTGGCCGCAATTCCTTCCAGTTCTCTGCTGCCAATGACTGGAACAAATTGCAAAAATCTCTGAAGCTGGAGACACTTATCTCCCTCACTAACTTTAAGCATCAGTTGTCAGAGCACCTTACCGATCACTGCACCTGTACACAGCCCATCTGAAATTAGCCTGCCCAACTACCTCATCCCTATATTGTTATTTATTTTGCTCATTTGTACCCCAGTATCTCTATTTGCACATCATCTCTTGCACATCATTCCAGTGTTAATACTAAATTGTAATTATTTTGCACTATAGCCTATTTTATTGCCTTACCTCCATAACTTGCTAAATCTGCACACTGTATATTATATGTATTTCTGTTGTATTTTTGACTTTGTTTTGTTTTACCCCATATGTAACTCTGTGTTGTTTTTATCGCACTGCTTTGCTTTATCTTGGCCAGGTCGCAGTTGTAAATGAGAACTTGTTCTCAACTGGTTTACCTGGTTAAATAAAGGTGAAATAAAAAATAAATAAAAAAATGCTCTACCAGCTGAGCTACAGAGGACCACAGACAATGTCTAAAACTCGTAAATGGAATGAAATAAACCAAAACATGTTTCTCACAAGTGTAGCATAGGTTGTGCACTCTGCAATCAATGTGTCCACTCCGACAATGAGAACGGGAAGACTGGAATAATAATATTGAATGCATTAAAATAAATTACCGTAACCAAAGTAACAAACATTTGTAGATTAGGAGTTAACGGTAAATGTACAACTGGTGATTTATGTAATGGGGAATTGATATACACTAACAATCAAATGCAAACAATTAACACAATGAAGTTATGAAACAATGAATGTGCACAAGTTGGCGGGAGAGAGTGCATTCTGGAGAGGGAAGTACATTGTGCATCTGGGCGCATGGTCATTGGCCATGCAGCATTTACAGTGATATGGCCTCAGCAGAAGTCAGGGCATTCATGCTTCGCTGAGCAGTGCAGAGTTGTTGTCAAGGAAGTGAGTTTGCATTTATACAGGAAGTACCCCCTACGGTCAACCAATCACGTCAATGTGGAGCTATACAGAGCCCTCCACATTGTTAAAAATGTTTGGAGGCGCATGGCGATGCGGTACGGAGCTCGATTTGGCCTATGCATGCATCTGGAGGCTCTGCAATTGCGTCACACCCTCCATATGGAGCCTCCAACCATGTTTTCGGATCAAGCATAAATTGGCTTTTAGTTTAGGCCTCCGCAATGGATTAGTTCACTGAGATGGGCGTGTGTATATGTTTGTTTTAGTTGAGCAGTAACAAACAATCTCGGTCGACCAACAGCCTATCGACCAGTCGACTAATTGGGGTCAGCTCTAAACTGTGGTTAGTATTTACTTCATATTGAATGTGTGTGTGAGCTGCTCTGTGTGCACTGTATGTCCCACCCAGACGCATCCCGTTGGATCATCCCCCCTGTGTTCTCATGGCTCCAGAAGGAGGGGGGCTTGTGCGAAGAGGAAATGGGGCGCACCTTCAACTGTGGCCTTGGAGCCGTGCTGGTGGTGGCCTTTCCGGACGCCCAGAGGGTCCTGAGGCAGCTCCAAGCCCATGAGGATGCCTGGATCGTGGGCTCGCTGGCCCACAAGCAGCCTGGTGAGCGACGACCTAAAGCATGAGTAGTGAAACTCTCATTCCAATGCTTCAGGAATTATGGGTTCTGTACACTCACAGACCGATAAGGAAACTAACTGTATGTTGTATAGAATCGATCTTGTTAATGAGGAAATGCCCTTCAGATGTTCACATTAAATGTAATTTTTGTATTGATGGGTTCAAACACGCATGAGCTCACACACAGGTAAGACTCACACAGTGCTTGGTGGTATTCATCTTTGTCATTTTACTGAATTTTGTGTGTGTGCGCCTGTTTGTGAAGGGGCCAAGCCTGTGGTGATCAGGAACCTGGAGCAGAGCCTGCGTGTAGGCCCCTCTCCCTGCGTAGTAGACCTGGGGCCCCTGCAGAACGGAGCGTCTCAAGGGGACAGCAGCAGCACCGTCCCCCGCAAGAGGACCAGGGTAGGCGTCCTCATCTCAGGCACAGGTTAGTGGCGTGTGTATGGCGTATGTCACTGTATCTGAAATTGAAAACACTGCCAAGTGCCAACAGATGTGTATAGTAATTTATTACAAGCAAATATCACGTTCAAGTGATGCGCGTGCATGCTCTCATCAAAAATCCCTGTAGCAGAATTAGCTATACACTGATGTCGGGACCAGCGTTGCCAGGTCAAGCAATCATTTCTAGCCCCAATTACCTCTCAAAACCCACCCACAAGTCCTGAAAACTACCCCCCCCTCCCCACAAAAATAATAATTTATGCATCAAGAGAACAGTTGCCACATTTATCCAATAAACCCTTTTTCCGTAGCGTTATTGAGCAAATTAAGAAGGAATATCGGCGTAATTTGTAACGGCATATTCTAAGAAGCTAAATTTGTTTTTCCATCAAAATAATAATTATTGTGACCTTAAGAATGTTGTAAGAGAAAAGATAATTCGCCCTTATTAAACTCGCCAGATCATTTTCCATCAATGGATGTCGATTTAACTTGTTTTGACTGCTATGATTAAGCAATAAGGCCCAAGGATGTGTGGTATATAATATAATATACCACGACTAAGGGCTGTTCTTAGGACACAGCCCTTAGCCGTGATATGTTGGCCATCTACCACTAACCCCTGAGGTGCCTTATTGCTATTGTTGTGAATTATTATTAATGAACTGTAGAGTTTAATGGACTATGAGGTAGAACTGGGTTAATCAAGAGCATAGAGTGCAGTGCCTTCAAAAGGTATTTACACCCCTTGACATTTTCCAGCCTGAATTTTAAATTGATTAAATGCAGATTTTGTGTCATTGGCTAAACACAATACCCCATAATATCAAAGTGAAATTATATATATTTTTTTACAAATTAATAAAAAATTTAAAGCTGAAATGTTTTGAGTTTAAGTGTTAAGCCGCTTTTCTAATGGCGAACCTAAATAAGCAATAGTAGTGTTAACATTATTTTTGAATGAATACCTTATCTCTATACCCTTCAGTCGAGCAGTGAATTTCAAACACAGATTCAACCACAAAGACCAGGGAGGTTTTCCAATGCCTTGCAAAGAAGGGTATCGGTAGATGGGGAAAAAAAATAAAAAATCAGACATTGAATCTATGAGCATGGTGAAGTTATTGATTACACTTTGGATGGTGTATCAATACACCCAGTCACTACAAAGATACAGGCGTCCTTCCTGACTCTGTTGACGGAGAGGAAGGAAACCGCTCAGAGATTCCACCATAAGGCCAATGGTGACTTTAAAACAGAGTTTAATGGCTGTGATGGGAGAACTAAGGATGGGTCAACAGCATTGTAGTTACTCTACAATACTAACCTAATTGACAGTGAAAATAATGAAACCTGTACAGAAAAAAAATATTCCATTGCATCCTATTTTCAACAAGGCACTAAAGTAATACTGCAAGAAATGTGGCAAAGCAATTCACTTTTTGTCCTGAATACAAAGTGCTATGTTTGGGACAAATCCAATTCAACACAGTGAGTACCACTCTCCATATTTTCAAGCATAGTGGTGGTTGCGTCATGTTATGGGTATGCTTGTAATTGTTAAGGACTTGAAGTCCTTAAAAATAATAATGGGCAAATATTGCACAATCCAGGTGTGGAAAGCTCTTTCGACTTACCCAGAAAGACTCACCACTGTAATCGCTGCCAAAGGTGCTTCTACGAAAGTATTGATTCAGGGGTGTGAATACTTATGTAAATGAGATTTCATTTTCAATAAATTTGCTAACATTTCTAAACATGTTTTCATTTTGTCATTATGGGGTATTGTGTGTGTGTGTGTGTGTAAATGGATGGGGTGGGGGGGGTCTATTTAGTGAATTCAGGCTGTAACACAACAAATGTGGAATAAGTCAAGGGGTATGAATACTTTCTGAAGGCACTGTATATTCTTATATTTGTGATATTTTACCTTGCCTCGCTGGCTATCCTCCGACATCTGCGATGTTGTAGACGATAACCATCTGATAACGTGTTTAACTTGCATGCGCTGCATCTGAATATAATGTAAACAAGCCCCTTTCTGATTCGAAACTGCACGCACAACTTTTTGACGTGGCCAGGAAATATGTCTATAGGAGCACCCTTATTGGTGCATGCCATAGTTTACACAATCTCCATTAAATCACTGTAGTCCAGGGGTCTCCAACCTTTTCTAGCATGAGAGCTACTTTTAAAAGATTGAACATGTCGTGAGCTACTATTTTTTTTGGGGGGGGGGTGGCTATCAAATGGGCACATTCTCTTCTCTACCCTGTAACTCTTCCCGGGTTCTTGGTGTACAAGAGAAAGTAGTGCACTGTTTTCTGTCAGTGTACCTGGTAAAATAACGGTTAATAAACAACTCTAAGGGGGGCCCAATACAATCTGATGTTTTCTATTTTCCCAAATTATGTTCTCACTTTTATTAATCACTTAATTACAATTGTTAATGGAGAAACAACGAAATTGGATGTTCTGAGTCATGTCGATATTTAAATCAAATCAGAATATATATTTTTAATTTAATTCCACATCTGGGCCTTTTTTAATTGCGCATCTAGCAAGTGAGGAATGTGCCTTCTAATGTGCCAGTCTAGCGATGGTTCTGTACTGCTGCTGCTCATGTCATGGCAAAGTTTACAAATAATATATACAAATGATATACTTACTCATGATATACTTCTGCCAGGTAAGCCTACTTTGCTGTTAACATTAGAATTGAGAAGGTTTTGGAAAAAGTATTTCTGTCAACCCACAAGACTAAACTGGCTACTACACACGGAGCGATAAACAAACGAGCGCACCACACAGACCTACGGCAATATTGCTGGAAATTAATTGGCAGATATTGTTAGGTTTGGCTTTTTAAGCCAATCGTGGCTAACTAGGGGTGGGATAATGTCAATGTTGCGTTCATTAGATGGTAGCTGTGAGCTGGCGGTGTCTGATACTTGTGACATTTTGTTTGACAGTTTGCGGTGGAACACGTGAAAATTGCATCTACTTTCAGAATTGTTTAGCAAGCTACTCATAGGTGGGCTGCATGCTACTAGTAGCTCGCGATCTACCTGTTTGAGACCCCTGCTGTAGGCCATTGTTAAAGGGATACTTCACCCAAATTTCAACATTAGGTAGATGGTTCCTTACTGTGAAAGATGTCTAAGTAGAGCCTGTATATGTGTAGAATTGCAGTTAAGTGGATGCTAGTGCCCCATAGCTAATTGCAGTTCTCCAGTTATAAATGTAATCTGTATACCAGTGTGCACTGCCTTAAGTGTATTGTGTGTCAGGCACCAACCTGCAGGCGCTGATGGAGCAGGCCAAGAGAACGTCCAGCTCAGCAGAGATCGTGGTGGTGATCTCCAATAGGCCGGGGGTTCTGGGCCTCAAAAGGGCCTCTCTGGCCGGCATTCAGACACGGGTTGTTGACCATAAGCTGTACGGTAGCCGGGCAGAGTTTGACGGCACCATTGACCGCGTGCTGGAGGAATTCGATGTGGAGGTGGTGTGTCTCGCCGGCTTCATGAGGATCCTGACAGGGTCCTTCGTCAGGAAATGGAACGGTAGGACCACCCAGCTTTGTGTGTGTATCAATAGTAGGTTTGTGTGTATTTTTATGTGATGTCTATGTATCACACAGAAAACGGTGATTTGATCCAAAAAAGCATTCCTTAACTTCACTTGCTCTCCCTTGAAGTTACATGGGGTAAAGAATGCTTTTTGAAATGATCAAATCCCTCAGTCGAGCACCCGATTTATTTTCCTTTTTTTGATCAAGCTGGGCTGGAGCGTGTTTGGGTACGCTTTCACTCTATTAACAATGCTTTGATATTATGTTTGTGCACATATGTGAGAATTAATGTATTTTGTGTGTTGTAGGAAAACTGCTGAACATCCATCCGTCCCTGCTGCCCGCATTCAAGGGGGTGAATGCCCAGAAGCAGGCTCTACAGGCGGGGGCACGGGTCACTGGCTGCACCGTCCACTTTGTGGCTGTAAGTACTGTACTGAGAACAGGTCCTGCCTCTGCTCACCAATACTAACCATAACCGGATGTTGGTATAGAAATGAGGTCCTCTGTAGCTCAGCTGGTAGAGCACGGCGCTTGTAACGCCAAGGTAGTGGGTTCGATCCCCGGGACCACCCATACACAAAAATGTATGCACACATGACTGTAAGTCGCTTTGGATAAAAGCGTCTGCTAAATGGCTTATTATTATTATTATGAGCTCAGATCAGAAATTACCCCCCGTGGGCCTCCTGTAGCTCAGTTGGTAGAGCATGGAGCTTGCAACGCCAGGGTTGTGGGTTCGATTCCCACGGGGGGCCAGTATGAAATGTATGCACTCACTAACTGTAAGTCGCTCTGGATAAGAGTGTCTGCTAAATGACTAAAAAAATTGAAGAAATCTGATCTTAAAGCCAAACTTATCCTGTGTTTCCTGCTCCACTGCAGAACATGGTTGAAAAATGTTCCACATTTAGTTTGTTATCCATATCTTGATTTCGAAAGGGCTTTATCCAGAAACAACCCCTCACCCCCTAGGGCTAGGCACATGTTGATCCAAACGGATTTCTCTGATACATTAGGTGGAATTATAGCCATATTGCTTAGACCTATCCAATCCTTTCAGATACATAAGTGCCTAGGGTTAGAGGCTATGGGTTGTTCCGGGACAGGACCGTAGACTTAGATAGACGACTCATCTTTTGTGTCTGTGAGTGCACAGACGGTGCCATTGAGGCCATCTCCATTTTGAAGTAGTCAGTTATTCTACTACTATGAGTTGGTAACAAACTGAAAGGGTGCATACTGCCACCTGGAGTGTGTTTTAAACAGGTATAAAGCCAATGTTGACAATTTACTGCCACCTGCAGTTATGGAATGTTTTCTCACGATTATAATTAATTGGCTGATCCCTCGTTATGACCTGGATGAAATTATGTGATCCTTCCTTAACCCATATGAAGTCCCACCCAGTTGACTACTTAAAAATGGCGATGCCCATGCTAAAACAGGCTTTTGGGCACCGAGTCGTCTATGGACAGGACCTAAATATTTCCCTGCCTTAACTTTTGTCCACAGGAAGAGGTTGATGCCGGGGCCATCATTGCGCAGGAGGCGGTGCCTGTGTTGATGAATGACACTGAGGAGAGCCTATCAGATCGCATCCGGGAGGCAGAGCACCGGGCCTTCCCTGCCGCCCTGGAACTGGTGGCCGGGGGCGGTGTGAGGTTGGGGGATGACGGACGCATCGTCTGGAACCCCAACACGCAGGGCTAAACCTCACCCCCGTACAACCACACCTGCCCAAACACACCCTGGCCCCCATCCCCAAAATACCCTACCTCAAAATACATTGGCCCCCACCTAAATGCAGTGGCTCTACTGACCTGCGTAGTAAATGTCTCCTATAGCCTTTTGCTGAAAAGTCAACCTCTTATTGTTATAATAGATATTTGGTCAAACAACTAGGCTATAATGGAATTCTTCAAAGACCATACCTCCCTCCCTCGTCTCTGTAGCCACACTGTTTTCTTCCAGATACATTCCTTGTGCCATTGCTACAATGTCAAAATAACTAAGTAATTCCCCTTGCGCATAATGTTACTGTAGTACTTAAACTATGAATTTAGGTATATCCTCGAGACATTGCATGATGAGTCAATCAATAATGTTTTTGCTATGCCAGCTGGGAAAGTCATTATAGTTGTAGTATGAAGTGGGCTCTCTGCATATACTTTAACACTGAGTGACGATGCCGAAACTGCTATTTCTGCCTGTCCTTGCATTAAACTTGCAATGTTGAACAACTTTATTTTGTAGTTTATCGGCAAACCAGCACGACTTCGTCAGACTTAACATACGATATTAAAGTTATTGAAATGTAATGAAAGCGCTTATGACAATCTTCTCGGCAAACCAAAATCGGTTCTGTGAATGTTCTCAAAACATTTCATTAGGTTGTGGGACAGGTGTACGAACATACCAAGAGTTCCAACATAAAATATTTCAATTGTACTGACAATCATTAAACGTTTGTATTTAGGGTGCACACAACATTCCCTTGATGTTGCAACTGAAAACACTGAATTAACAAATTACCTCTTTCTCTAGTTCCGCTTTACTTTATCTGCACTCTCCTCCCCACATTTGGTGTAGGCATGGGTTAGAGGGATTTTCCACCATCTTTCTTATACTAGTCATTTACTTTCAAATGTATAAAGTGAAGCGGATACTTCAGGAGAAAGGACCCAGACCTGGGCCACATTCAAATTCTTTGAAAGTGCATCCGTTGAAATAATCGCCGATTACAAATGACTGGACAGGTGAAAGCCATGTGGTGGAACACTTGTGTTCACCTGTCCAATCAGTTATTACGTTAAGGCATACCCTGGATTCCTCAAGTAGTCTTTCCTCGATTCTTCTCATCTCCTCAAAGCACAATGGATCCAAGCTCCGTCCAATGCGTTTTTAGGAGTGGAGGTCAGACGACAAGAAATCGGAATAATTGAGAATGTGTAAAGCTCGCCACCATTGGACTCTGGAGCAGTGGAAACGTGTTCTCTGGAATGATGACTCACGCTTCACCATCTGGCAGTCTGACGGACAAATCTGGGTTTGGCGGATGCCAGGAGAATGCTACCTGCCCGAATGCTAGTGCCAACTAAAATTTGGTTGAGGAGGAATAATTGTCTTGGGCTGTTTTTCCTGGTTCGGGCTGTCCCTTAGTTCCAGTGAAGGGAAATATTAACGCTACAGCATACAATGGCATTGTAGATGATTCTGTGCTTCCAACTTTGTGGCAACAGTTTGGGGAAGACCCTTTCCTGTTTCAGCATGACAATAACCCCATGCACGAAGCGAGGTCCATACAGAAATGGTTTGTCGATCGGTGTGGAAGAACTTGACTGGCGTGCACAGAGCCCTGACCTCAACCCCATCGAACACCTTTGGGATGAATTGGAACGCCGACTGCGAGCCGGGCCTAATTGCCCAACATCAGTGCCCGACCTCACTAATGCTCTTGTGGCTGAATGGAAGCAAGGATTCTGTTTTCACATGCAAAAGTGATTGCTTTTGATAAATGCTTTATCCACCTTCCTAATGAAAACTAGTTTAAAAAATCATTACGCAGGTTGCTGTCAGAGCAGCTTACCGATCACTGCACCTGTACACAGCCCATCTGCAATTAGCCCACCCAACTACCTCATCCCCATATTGTTATTTACATTATTTATTTTGCTCATTTGCACCCCAGTATCTCTATTTGCACATTATCTTCTGAACATCTATCACTCCAGTGTTAATACTAAATTGTAATAATTTTGCACTATGGCCTATTTATTGCCTTATCTCCATAACTTACTACATTTGCACACACTGTATATAGATTTTCTATTGTGTTATTGACTGTACGTTTGGTTTATTCCATATATAACTCTGTGGTGGTGTTTTGAATCGCACTGCTTTGCTTTATCTTGGCCAGATCGCAGTTGTAAATGACGAGATGGGTCCCATTTATGCCTGGTGAAAACCAAACACTGCATTCCACAGTAAGAACATCATACCAAAGGTCAAGTATGGTGGTGTGATGGTTTGGGGATGCTTTGCTGCCTCAGGACCTGGACGACTTGCCTTAATAGAAGGAACCATGAATTCTGCTCTGTATCAGAATGTCAGACCATCCGTCTGTGAGCTGAAGCGCAGCTGGGTCATGCAGCAAGACAATGATCCAAAACACACAATCAAGTTTACATGACAATTGCTAAAAAGCAACAAATTGGAAGTTTTGGAATGGCCTGGTCAAAGTCCAGACCTAATCCCAATTGAGATGTTGCAGGACTTGAAACGAGCAGTTCATGCTTGAAAACCCACACGTCACTGAGTTAAAGCAGTTCTGCATGGAAGAGTGGGCCAAAATTCCTCCACTGTGACGTGAGAGACTGATAAACAACTACAGGACGCATTTGGTTGGAGTCATTGCAGCTAAAGGTGGCACAACCAGTTATTGAGTGTAAGGGGGCAATTACTTTTTCACACAGGGGAATTGGGTGTTGCATAACTTTGTTTATGAAATAAATGTAATTGTTGTGTTATTTGTTCACTTATGTTCCCTTTATCTAATATTAGGTTTTGGTTGACGATCTGATAACATTCAGTATCACAAATATGCAAAAGTAGAGAAAATTAGAAAGGGGGCAAATAGTTTTTCATAGCACTGTAATTTACAAAAGAAGCATTTGTGTTTAGTGAGTCCACCAGATCAGAGGCAGTAGGGATGACCAGGGATATGCTCTTGATTTAGTGTACGAGTACATTTGGGTGTCAGGTAAAATGTATGGACATTATTTCCTTTAGGAATGTAATGAAGTAAAAGTCAAAGTTGCCAAAAATATAAATAGTAAAGTACAGATACCCCAAAAAACTACTTATGTAGTACTTTAAGGTATTTTTTACTTAAGTTCTTTACATCACTGGTAGTCAGCATGTCAGTTCAACCTGGTACTGTACATGTACAACATGTCTTCAATACTGACACAGACTGGATCCTCTCCCAATACAAACAGGTTCAAGGGAACTTAAATACTCCTTAGCATGGACAACCTGTGAGCCTTTGTACTGTATAGTGCATTGGGTAAAGGTCTTGAGACATGGTCACTTATTTGACCGATGGTTTTCACTCAATTTACGGTCCTGTCCTTGGGAGGGATCAGTTTACCACTCCTGGTTGTTGAGATGAAGCTGAACCCGCTGTGGTCCTGGTGTGGTCGGAGCAGCAGGTTCATGGTCTCGTCTGTGGTTCAGCTGTGGTCAAGGGACAGGGAGGGTCACATTGTTCTGTGGAAGCGCAGCACAGAGAGGCTCTCTGGCCCAGTTCGTCTGGACAGACAGGGCACCCCCTGCAGGCCAGACTTCCTCAGCAGAGTGGTGATCTCCTCTGGTGGAAGAAACAGGTTACAGTAAGGTAGTGTTCATTAGGTATCAGATGGAAGGAAACGAACTGAAACAGGGATGAATTGTCTAGATTTGTCCAATAAGAAACACTTTGTTTTGTTGCAGAGACCAGTGTTGTGGTTTTCAATGGTAATTACATTTTAATGATCCCACCTACATACTGCAGTCATAGTGTCACTCACTCATTCTGCACAAATGACAGAAACATATTCCAAGGAGTGGTATTCTAACCATGGACCTAAACAAGCTATGCAGGGTAGACCGCTTTTCTCACAAAGGTAGTAAAAAATTAATCAATGCCAAATAACATCAGGCCGTATGTAACGTATCCATTGTAGCATGTATCAATGTAGACTGAGATATACATCCCAAACCAAGAAGTCAAAACCGAGAGAGGAAGTGGGAGGCTCACCTGGGTTGTTCTCTGCCACAGTGACCAGGTAAAACAACCCCTGATTAGACAGTAGCTTTGGAAGCAGGGGGAAGAACCTGTCCATCACCTCTCGGCCCCACCTCCCACCAGCCCAGGCTGCCTCGATGCCCTGGCTACCCACCTGACACACACACACAGATGTTGCAGTATACAAACACGCATACTGTAAACACAATTCCGTCACTATGGTAGTCTAGTTTTCTACCTCTTCTGATGGTGTGACGACATAAGGAGGGTTGAATAAAAGAACGTCCACTTTTCCACACAACCTTGGCAAGAGAGAGTCCACCTAAAACGTAGAAGGACAGAAGTGAAGTTGGGGTAAACAAATGGAGAGGAAGTGTGTTTATCTTTCTCACCAGGCCTGTGTGTGCCGGTGTTTGGAGGATATATTGGCACGGTTTGCCCAACATCTGTGCCAATATATCCTCCAAACACTGGCTTCTCTGGCATTTTCACTTAAATGGAAAATGGTTTGGAATAAAAAGGGGTGTCTCCATAATGACGAGTTAAATAGCCTAACTACAACTGGTAAAAATGTGTCATGCCAAGCGCGAGTGCTGCTCTGGCTCCTCTCACTCACGTGACCAATAGTGGACTATGCTGCCTGCTGCAGTTCTCTCTCAACACACACACACACACACACACACACCCCTCCTGCCCTCCCCACGACTCACTCACTCAGCAACAGCCTGCCTCACTGCCTGATAGTCAGCAGCAGGTCCAGGGCCTAAAATTAACGTTTTGGTCCACCAGCAACTGTGGCAGGTAGATTTAAAACCAGCCACTCAGATTTTTTTAACAGCCAAAATTATAGTTTTTCTCTGAAAGATTACACCAACAAAACAAAAAACGGATGAGCATGCTTTGTAATGTTTCTAAAACAAATGTTTTACTAGTAAGAAGTAATGTGGTATATTGTTTAATTTAATGATTTTTTGTGACCTGAGTATTTTAACCTAAATATATCACAGATGAGAAAAGTTAACCTGCCCCTTTAAGGGCTATGAGGTTACCGTGGTAATGTGACTAGAGTCACGTTGTGCCTGTGAGATTGAGTCTGATTTGTAGCAGCATTGTCTTCCCTTCCCTAGCAGTTTAAACTCAAACATTGAAAAACAACCTAGCTTGTGAACAAAACAATGTAAATAGCAAAGAAACAAGGACAAAGTCTCACTTCAGTAGACTTTCATTTCAAGTAAATTAGACCGACTTTTATGCCTGTGGGCAAAGCTTCTAAAAATTAATCTTTCACTCCGCTCTTCACATGCACACAGCCCCCAGCCAGGCAGTGTTCCAGCGCGAGGTGGGATAGGCTATAGGATTCGTAGTTCCTTGACTTTGTGCGATTAATTTACAAGCTATGAAGCCAAACGGCAGAAATACTTTGAAAACAGCTACTGCAGCATTTTACTATGAATGTGATCATACTTGACTATTTTTATTCACAAATGCGAGTGAAATGCTCACACTGTGGAGCTCTGACCACCCGCAAACGTGGCTGGTGAAATAGACCCGCCAATGCCCAAATCTATCCGCATTTGGCAGGTGTTCATTTTAGGCCCTGAGCAGGTCACAGTGAAATACATTTGCCATGGCGTCCGCGGTGCAACTTTCATCTAGCCCAAAAACCCGCGAACAATACATTTTCACCCGTGACATCGTTTTCAAAGTAGCCCAATTTCGCTTGAAAACTACGAACATGGCAACCCTGACTCAGGAGGAAATGAAAAGCATTCGATTTTGAGATGGGGTGAAATCCAAAGTTGTGGTATATATTCATTGGCTATATCATAGCTGGTTTTTAAAGATAAATATTGATACATTACTAGCTCAAACACCTTGAATCTGCAAAAATGAAAAATGTATTAGTGGATCATGGTGATTTCAGATCAAAAGTGGGGGGACAAAAAGCAAACATTGCCCCCCTTATCTGATAGTTGGGTGGTAGATGCCCAGTTTCCCTTATGGCTCTGTCGTAGCCGGCCGCGACCAGGAGACCCATGGGGCGGCGCACAATTGGCCCAGCATCGTCCAGGGTAGGGGAGGGAATGGCCGGCAGGGATGTAGCTCAGTTGGTAGAGCATGGCGTTTGCAACGCCAGGGTTGTGGGTTCGATTACCACGGGGGGCCAGTATGAAAAAATAATAATTAATGTATGCACTCACTAACTGTAAGTCGCTCTGGATAAGAGCGTCTGCTAAATGACTAAAATGTAAATCAGAGAGAGAGGAAGAGAGAGTCCCAACTCTGTGGAAAATCTGTCTCCCTCCAGCAGGTAGCGTTGTTTCGCCCACCAAGCAAGGAGTTTTTGTATGGAGGTCAATGAGTGTCTAATTTGGTCAGCAATTTTTTTTTATAGATTATCTGCTATGTGAGATTTATTTGATCGAATAGAAGTTTCGTAATGCTTAAGTTGTTATGAGTGTATTGAGATAAGTAGGACACGTGACATCCCGGCAACATTGAGAAAGATAACTTTATATCGGAGTTGTCTCAAGATGGCTATGCATATTCATGTCATGAGGCTAGTAGCACAGTATCTCTCTCCATTGAATACAGGTTGTTGACATCAACAACCATCGAATATTCAAAAACGGATTAGAATAATGAGATGTATCCACCAATCCAAAGAAAGGATAGGCGGGAGCTAGACAGCCCGCCGTGCCGCTTTGTGGACAACGACTCACATTGTTAGGGCGGATGGCATCGAACTGAATCGCATTAATTTGTTCCTCTAATCAAACTGAATCGTTTCAAACCAAAACGTATCGTATCTGAGCCCATGTATCTAGATACGTATTTAATCGTTTTGAAAGGGAAAGATGCACATCCCTAGTGTGTGTGTGTGTCTCACCAAGTCCGTGATGATGGGCTGCAGACTAACGCCGTTACAGCGAGACGTCTCCAGAGTGCACTGGGCTGCTTCGGGGTTCACGTCGGTACAACTGGGGAGGACACACACACACACCAGTCAAACACACATACAAGTCACAAGCCCTCTAGACAAAGGTATCTTTTACAAAATGTCCTAAACAGATATAGGCATGTTACTAACGCACATGCTAACAAACAAACCAACAAACAGTCAGTCAGTCAGAGTCCCTCGCTCACTCACTGTCACACACACCTACTCACAGGTATAGAGCTGTAGGTCCGATCACGGATGCCAGGAAGGCGGACACCACCCCAGAGCCACTGCCCACCTCTAGACACACAGAGGGGCTGGAGGAGAGGGTCAAAGGTCAGTAACTGTATTGTTGACCAGTAACAGGTATTAGGGTGGTGTTCATTAGGGCACGCAACAGAAAACATTTGAAACCGTTTTGCAACGGAAAGCGAAAATTCTTATTGGACAAATCCAGGGAGTCCCTCCCTTTTCAGTCTCTTTTCTTCCGTTTGGTGCCTAATGAACACAACCAAGGGTCATTTTCACTAGATACCAAACAGATCGAAACAGGGAATGGCTACCTGAACTGGTCCAATAAGAAACTCATTTTTGTTGCAAAGCATTTACTGTTGCAAAATGTTTTGCTACGGTGTGCACTAATGAATACAACACAGGTATCGTCACAATCTGCTCACCTAATTTTCTTCAGTCTGTCAGCATCCTGCTCAAGGGCATCGATCAAGAGGAAGGTGTCCTCAGCTGGCTCGTACACGTCAGTGAAAGGCCCGCGGCCCGCGTGGGAGTACAAGGGGGTGGGATAGGACATCTGGCCCACTGGTTTACACACAATGTCAGGCAGGGGACAGTGATGTGCTCCACGTCATGAGGCCATCCTTGATGGTCCACTCATTTGGCCCGACTAGATGCTGTACAGAGATGGACACACACAGAACTATTAGGTAAATGTCTGTCATCCGAAGGTTGACACAAAGTGCTGGAACTCTGAGACAGGATAGATTTCAGACAACTGGTAGAGGTCAAGGGGTTATTGGATGGTCATAGGAAGTCATTTCAGCCAAGAAATAACAACTGCACTAAATGAACCCAAACAGCGCCTTGGGTGGCGATAATTCTGAGACCACTGACCATAGGCATAAATGTCTTTTAGGGAGCGCAACCAATGACTGAGTTCAATAGAAGCTCTTTACATTTCATGAAGCTGTTAAAACTTCATGACAGTATTTTCACATATTTCCGACATTTTAACAAGCAGTGTTTTAACTGCACCAAACGCCTCCAGCCATGTAAAAGTGTGGAAAAACAAAAGGATTAGGCTAAGTGCCATTTCTGGGTGCCATTTACGATGTCTGATGACCATTATACACTCATAAACAACTAACTTTCACCTTAATAAACTGCTAGGCACGATGCTGTGGTGCATAGACATATTTAAGTAGCTGTGGGTCATAAACCTACACTGAACAAAAATATTACAGTTCATTTGAGGAAATCAGTCAATTTAAATAAATTCATTAGGCCCTAATCTATGGATTTCACATGACTGGGAATTAGGGCTGGGCGATATGGCCAAAATATCATATCACAATATTTTTTTAATTAGACAATATTTGATGTTTTTGAATAATAAAAGTTCAACATTTGCTTTATGAGTAGTGCGTGACCCTAGGGTGGCAACACATACATTCTAAGTGATTTCAATGGGTCTTTCTCCATTCTGATTGTTTTATCCTGTTCAATTCAACCACATAATATTCAGCATTTTCATCAATTTCTGCATTTCCTGCACTCATTTGAGATCATTTCCACACTGCCATGTAGGGCACGATATGGGCAAACAATCTATGCCTTATTTTTAACCAAATGTTGCAATTTAGAGCAAAACACTTGGGCGAACTGTTGGAATCATGGAAAAATACTGATTATTCTAATTCTATAGTTAGAATATAATAGCGAGCACTTTGAATGCAGTGTTTGAAATGACAACAAATGAAAATGCCAGGGAGGAGTTATTGTGACAGGGTAGCAACCAAAGTGTTGACAAGTGATTCTTAGGGGACCCTATGTTTTCTCTTAGCTACTTCATGTAGCTAACATATTCCTCTTTGATTTAGAAGATACTGTTGCACAAAAAAACATACAGATGTAGGTCTATACCATTACTGGTATTATCAGGCTGTATAGCTAGTTCGTTTGCTCTGACTCAGTACATGTATTAGCTAGCGATTAGCATTAGTGGCTAACAAGATTTAGGCCCAACTTACTAAGAAATGACAAACTAGCTGTTTTGCAGATGTAAGAAACACAAACTAATAGTCTAATTATAGAACGCTAGTGGATTTATATTAAGAAGCAAGTGAAAACAGCATCGTTGTCATCAACATTGTTGCATGTGCTGAATTGACCATTAGGAATCTAAACGCAAGTGTCTCGTGCCTTAAGTGACAGCGGGCGGGGCTAGGTCTGTGTGGAAAGCGGCATGGAGAGAGATGACTCAAGTAGCGAAGTAAACTATAAAAATTGACATTACACATGGGATATCACATTTAACAAACCAAACATTCAAATACCGTTGTAGAAGGTAAAGTAAAAACCCAAACCGGGCCGTGCATCAATACTGGTATATTGTAAAATACGGTATACCGCCCAGCCCTACTGGGAATGCAGATATGCATCTGTTGGTCACAGATACCTTAAAAAAAAAAAAGAAAGAAAGAAGATAGGGACATGGATCAGAAAACCAGTCAGTATCTGGTGTGACCACCATTTGCCTAAAGCAGCGCGACATCTTCTTCACATAGAGTTGATCAGGCTGCTGATTGTGGCCTGTGGAATGTTGTCCCTCTTCAATGGCTGTGTGAAGTTGGTGGATATTGGCGGGAACTGGAACACGCTGTCATAACCGTCGATCCAGAGCATCCTAAACATGCTCAATGGGTGACATGTCTGGTGAGTATGCAGGCCGGTGAGTATGCAGGCCATGGAAGAACTGGGACATTTTCAGCTTCCAGGAATTGTGTACAGATCCTTGCAACATGGGGCCTTGCATTATCATGCCGAAACATGAGGCGGATGAATGGCACGACAATGGGCCTCAAGATCTCGTCATGGTATCTCTGTGCATTCAAAATTAAATTAAATGCAATTGTGTTTGTTGTCCGTAGCTTATGCCTGCCCATACCATAACCCCACCGCCACCATGGGGCACTCTGTTCACAACGTTGACATCAGCAAACCGCTCGCCTACACGACACGCTGTCTACCATCTGCCCGGTACAGTTGAAACCAGGATTCATCCGTGAAGAGCACACTTATCCAGCGTGCCAGTGGCCATCGAAGGTGAGCATTTGCCCACTGAAGTCAGTTACAACGCCGAACTGCAGTCAGGTCAAGACCCTGGTGAGGACGACGAGCACAGATTAGCTTTTTGTGCGTATGGAACATTTCTGGGATCTTTTATTTCAGCTCATGAAACATGGGACCAACACTTTAGATGTTGCATTTACATTTTTGTTTAGTATATTTAAGTAGTGATTGAGGAGGGGGCAATTCGACTGTAAATGAATTATGCTGAGACTTTAAAATATATTACAAACATTGGTTTGAAAGTTTAAGAAACCATACAACTATGCACAATGACTACATTGAATAATTTACACAGTAAAAAAAACGAAACAATCATTTACTGCAAAAACTGTGCAAATGCAAAGTTTGGTAACAGAATTACGGTAAAATCTCCCTCAGTTTTATTGTGTTACGAAACTTTATCTGCACAGTTCAAATGTGCATAGAGTTGTCTGGTTTGTTAAACTTTAAAATCAATGTTTTTTGTTTGGTATAATTTTAAAGTGAGAAATCTGAGTCTCAGGAATTCTGTTGCCATGGAATTGCTAGAGGAAAGGTCAGAGTAGGGTTTGAACCGGGGACCTTGTGCACTACTACCTGTACCATAAAAGCTTGGACTTCTGTGCAGAGGCAGTAACTCACTCATATACAGGGAGGCTTCACTATCCCCTTTCTCTGGAAGGTCCCTGCACATAAAACAGGGGAACACATCCAACAGTGGCCTGAGAGACTATCCCACAGCAGCCACCAATGTAGCGATTAAAAGGGAACTTTACCCTTTCTAAACGTTTTTTAAAAATTGCATTGTTTAGAAGGAGCGCAAAGGCGAATTGTGTTATTGCACAGGCACACTTCAGAGTAGGTGTTCCCTAACGGAAATATGCAGATGCAGGCTAGAACACGCCAATAGGAGCCTATCCCAGCCTGACTCTGCCCACCTCCTTGCTTGTTCGAACCACTGACTCATTTGTTCCCATTAGAAATGACAGGCTGTGGTCTAGCTTGGTTTAGTTATAAAAATCTTAGTCTATACCAGTGTTATTGGTGCGTTCAAGACAACTGGGAACTCGGAAAAATACGAGATTAATCATGACTCATTGATCTTCAGGTCAGAAAGTCGGAGCTCTGGAAAGAGGCCCGAGTTCCCGACTTGGCCAAAGACTCCAAATATACAGGTGCAGCTCAAATAAATTAGAATATTGTGGAAAAGATAAGTAATTTCAATAA
This sequence comes from Coregonus lavaretus, assembly GCF_964263955.1. Lineage (NCBI taxonomy): Eukaryota > Metazoa > Chordata > Actinopteri > Salmoniformes > Salmonidae > Coregonus > Coregonus lavaretus. The sequence goes on along the minus strand of NW_028165182.1, from coordinate 440,583 downwards.
TTCAATTGACAAAGTGAAACTCATATCATGGATTAATTACACAAAAAGTGAAATAGTTCAAGCCTGTATTTGTTTTAATCTTGATGATTAAGGCTTACAGCTCATGAAAACCCCAAATTCAGTATCTCAGAAAATTAGAATATTGTGAAAAAGTTCAATATTGTAGACTCAAGGAGTCACACTCTAATCAGCTACTAACTCAAAACACCTGCAAAGTTTCCTGAGCCTTTAAATGGTCTCTCAGTCCAGTTCAGTAGGCTTCACAATCATGGGGAAGACTGCTGACTTGACAGTTGTGCAGAAGACAGTCATCAACACCCTCCACAAGGAGGGAAAGCCTCAAAAGATCATTGCTAAAGAAGCTGGCTGTTCAGAGTGCATTATGCAAGCGTATTCGTGGAAAGTCGAGTGGAAGGAAGAAGTGTGGTAGGAAAATGTGCACAAGCAACAGGGATAACCGGAGCCTTGAGAGGATTGTCAAGCAAAGGCCATTCAAAAATGTGGGCAAGGAGTGGACTGAGGCAGGAGTCAGTGCATCAAGAGCCACCACGCACAGATGTATCCAGGAAATGGGCTACAACTGTCGCATTCCTCGTGTCAAGCCACTCCTGAACCAGAGGCAACGTCAGAAGTGTCTTACCTGGGCTAAGGAGAAAAATAACTGGTCTGTCGCTCAGTGGTCCAAAGTCCTCTTTTCAGATGAAAGTAAATTTTACATTTAATTTGGCAATCAAGGTCCCAGAGTCTGGAGGAAGAGTGGAGAGGCACAGAATCCAAGTTGCTTGAAGTCCAGTGTGAAGTTTCCAGTCAGTGATGATTTGGGAAGCCATGTCCTCTTCTGGTGTTGGTCCACTGTGTTTCATCAAGTCCAAAGTCAACTCAGCCATCTACCAGGAAATGTTTGAGCACTTCATGCTTCCTTCTGCTGACAAGCTTTATGTAGATGCGATTTCATTTTCCAGCAGGATTTGGCACCTGCCCACACTGCCAAAGGTACCAATACCTGGTTCAATGACCATGGGATTACTGTGCTTGATTGGCCAGCAATCCCACCTGATCTGAACCCCATAGAGAATTTATGGGGTATTGTCAAGAGGAAGATGAGATATGAGACCCAACAATGCAAACGAGCTTAAGGCCGCTATCGAAGCAACCTGGGCTTCCATAACACCTCAGCAGTGCCACAGGCTGATCGACTCCATGCCACGCCGCATAGATGCAGTGATTCATGCAAAAGGCGCCCCAACCAAGTACTGACTGCATGTAAAAGAACATACTTTTCAGAAGGCCGACATGTCTGTATTCAATGTCCTTTTTTCACTGGTCTTATGTCATATTCTAATTTTCTGAGATACTGAATTTGGGGTTTTCATGAGCTGTAAGCCATAATCATCAAGATTAAAACAAATACAGGCTTGAACTATTTCACTTTTTCTGTAATTAATCCACGATATGAGTTTCACTTTGTCAATTGAATTATTGAAATTACTTAACTTTTCCACAATATTTCCCAGTCGGATCTCGTTTTTTCCGAGTTCCAAGTTGTCGTGAACGCTCGGAGGTCGGAGATTTCTGAGTTGTTCTGAACGCGGCATTAGTCGGTGTAGACTGATTTGATGAGGAGAGCTGAATGACCCCGCGTTAGCGTTCTAGCTAACGTTAGCTAGGCTTACGAGAATGCGTTTAAAAGACGTTGCACTATCACTATGTAATGCGTTTACATGCCAAATTCAACGACACTGACTGACAATGTAAGATCAATTGTTCATTGTTAGATTATATAGCTACAAGTTACATTTACCTGAAGTTTTTGGTATGATACGTTTGTTTGAAGCTGAGGAAGAGGAGCACGTGAAGCTAGCTAGATGTTTCTTCCTGTTGTGTTGCAGTGCATTGTGGGAATTGTAGTCCTGAGTAGCAGACGGGTTGCAATACTCATGATAGGAATTATTTTTTTTAAAAGTGGAAGATTAGAATAAAAGAGTAGAAGAAAAAAGTTACTAGAGGGAAATGAGTCAAGTAACAGTACTGATGTTGATTGATGCTGATTTCTGATTTTTTTAAATCAACATCAGCAGATATAGACTACCAGTCAAAAATTTGGAGACACCTTCAAGGGTTCAAGGGTTTTTCTTTATTTGTACAATTTTCTACATTGTATAATAATAGTGTAGACATCAAAACTATGAAATAACACGTATGGAATCAAGTAGTAACCAAAAAAGTGTTAAACAAACTGGAATGCATTTCAATTAATAGGTGTGCCTTCTTAAAAGTTAATTTGTGGAATTTCTTTCCTTCTTAATGCGTTTGAGCCAATCAGTTGTGTTGTGATAAGGTACGGGGGGTGTACAGAAGATAGCCCTATAAGTCCAATTCCATATTATGGCAAGAACAGCTCAAATAAGCAAAGAGAAACGACAATCCATCATTACTTTAAGACATGAAGTCCAGTCAGTACTCAACATATCAATAACTTTTAAAGTTTCTTCAAGTGCAGTCGCAAAAGCCATCAAGCGCTATGATGAAACTGGCTCTCATGAGGACTGCCACAGGAATGGAAGACCCAGAGTTACCTCTGCTGCAGAGGATAAGTTCATTAGAGTTACCAGCCTCAGAAATTGCAGCCTAAATCAATGCTTCACAGAGTTCAAGTCACAGACACATCTCAACATCAACTGTTCAGAGGGGACTGTGTAAATCAGGCCTTCATGGTCGAATTGCTGCAAAGAAACCACTACTAAAGGACACCAATAAGAAGAAGAGACCTGCTTGGGCCAAGAAACACGAGCAATGGACATTAGACCGGTAGAAATGTGTCCTTTGGTCTGGAATCCAAATTGGAGATTTTTGGTTCCAACCGCCGTGTCTTTGTGAGATGCGTTGTGGGTGAACGGATGATCTCCGCATGTGTAGTTCCCACCGTAAAGCATGGAGGAGGAGGTGTGATGGTGTGGGGGTGCTTTGCTGGTGACACTGTCTGTGATTTATTTAGAATACAAGGCACACTTAACCAGCATGGCTACCACAGCATTCTGCAGCGATACGCCATCCCATCTGGTTTGGGCTTAGTGGGACTATCATTTGTTTTTCAACAGGACAATGACCCAACACACATCCAGGCTGTGTAAGGACTATTTTACCAAGAAGGAGAGTGATGGAGTGCTGCATCAGATGACCTGGCCTCCACAATCCCCCGACCTCAACCCAATTGAGATGATTTGGGATGAGTCGGACGGCAGAGTGAAGGAAAGGCAGCCAACAAGTGCTCAGCATATGTGGGAACTCCTTCAAGACTGTTGGAAAAGCATTCCAGGTGAAACTGCTCGAGAGAATGCCAAGAGTGTGAAAAGCTGTCATTAAGGCAAAGGGTGGCTATTTGAAGAATCTGAAATATAAAATATATTTTGATTTGTTTAACACTTTGTTTGTTTCTACATGGTTCCATATGTGTTATTTCATAGTTTTGATGTCTTCGGTATTATTCTACAATGTAGAAAATAGTACAAATAAAGAGAAATCCTTGAATGAGTCGGTGTGTCCAAACTTTTGACTGGTACTGTACACGCAGCAGTCTGCGTGTATATCTCAAGTCTGCGTGTCATATGGCCATTATAGTTTATGTGGGTTGGTTAACAACCAAAGAGACTGGTGATATTATTGCTCCCAGAGTGTTGGGCTTACACGCCATAACCAGACATGAAGGCACCAGGCGGGTGGTGGGTTCGTCCTTGTTGACACTGTGTCCTGCTGGTGATATTCCTAAATTGCATTACAAATGACACCCTATTCTATTCATAGGCCCTGCTCAAAAGTAGTCACTAAAGGGAATAGGGTGACATTTGGGACACAGCCCTAGGCTACTGCATGCTTCAGTGAACTATTCTGAAAAGAGACTACTTTCAAGTGTTTCCCCTTTCTAAATTAATTAAATAGGCCTGTCCCAGTAAGCAAAATGACATTGAAAATATATCTTTTAGATGTCTTTTCCAAACGTTGATGTCAGGTGCATTTTAGGTGCTGAATGAAAGGTAAAATATGTATTTTACAGACGTTGAAAATATGTATTTTCAGGATGTTGAAAACAGGTGCATTTTAGGTGCTGAACGAAATGTGAAAATACGTATTTTCCAGATGTCTAAAAGAGGTATTTTCCAGAAGTTGAAAATATGTAATTTACAGATGTTAAAAAAATACATCTATGGCCAAATTTTAACTGCAAATAAGTTCTCAATTAAGTAGATATTATGTCACAATGATAATTTTACAAGCCTCTTTATATTGGAAAGAGGAAACTGAATATTGCAACAGAATATTTATTGTTGATCCCATCTGTCACATGCACCTATGTTAGCCTTTTCAAAAGCTTTGAAACAGGCCGCAATGATGTTCAAAGTAGCCCAACTGATAGCATAAACCAACAGACCACTTCAACTACAATATAACTCTGTAACGGTTACAGATTTTTAGTTTCTTGCTATGACTGTGATATGTTGTTGTGTATCTACCTTAGTTGAATGCACTGACCAAAATGTAAATGTAAAAACCAAACACTTGCAAAGCATGCTGGTTATTATTCTAATAATCCAGCCCCCAAACAAGTACAAATTTGGTCGGTGCAGACCAGATCCAAATCTGAACGAATCACAGACATCTAGGCAATGTTTCACAGGTTTAAACATCACATTACGGCACAGTTTAGTACAGTAGAGCACAGTAGAGGGTGGTACGGTAAAGGACAGTAGAGTTTTATTCAGTAGAGTAGAGTGCAGTAGAGTTTTATTCAGTAGAGTAGAGTGCAGTAAAGTTTAATTCAGTAGAGCACAGTACAGTTTAGTTCAGTAGAGTAGGGTACATTAGAGTAAAGTAGGGTAACTTTACTTTACTGTACTCTACTGTGCTCTACTGTACTGTACTGTGCTGTGCTTTACTCTACTGTACTGTGCTGTCCAAACTTGTGAAACATAGATGTCCATGACTGGTTCAGATTTGTACCAGTCTGGACCAAATCTGAACCAATTATAGACGTCTATGTTTGGGCCAAATCAAGGCCGGCCGGACCAGACCAAATCTAAACCAAACATAGATGTCTATGTTTGGGCCAAATAAAGGCTGGTGAACCAAAACTGAACCAAACATAGACGTCTATGATTGGTTCAGATTTGGTCCGGACTCGACCAAAAATCTACGTCCTTGGATGTTGAAATCAAGGCCGGGCCGGACTGCACCAAAAAAAGAAAAGAAAAAGACAGCAGGTCCAGAGAGGACCAAAAACAGACGTTGCTTTAGGTAAATGCTTAGTGGGATTAGTGCTGGTACTGGGAGTTAAGTGTGGCTTGCTGATGCTGAGGCTTTTCAACCATAACACTCTGGACCAGAGCTAGTATACAGAGCTAGTATACTCTATGCCATATTGCCTCAGTTAGAACACTAAATGTGCTGTTTAACTCGTTAATGATCTCCTTCGCTCTGGATTACAGACATGACCGGGAACCATAAAAACAGGGCAATAAAAACATGTAATTTTTGCAAGCGGCAATTGAAAAGGCAAACTTGTTTTTAGTGGATAAATTCCTGGATCTCAAAGAGAGCCATGGATTAATAGGGGCCTACACACCAAATGGAGGCTACGCGTTGCAGGTGGGGCATAGATGGGCCGAACACCAATAACTGACTGCAGGCCTATGGGCTGCTCAGATGTGGCCACGAAGGCGCTAGTGTTATGATTGGGTGTCTCTATAGCTCCTTTCCTTACATTTCTGTGTACTATGAGGTGTTGTATGAAAAATGATGATGTGCTGGCTTGAGTTGAGCTCACCTGGTCGTGTCACTGATCCTACTCAACCTACGCTCATGGCCCTCCCTCTCTGTGACCTCTGACCTCCTGGGACCTGCCTGTAACTCTTACCTGGATTTGAGTAACCCTCCCGTTGCTGCCTCCCCCTACCTTCAGCCAGGATGTCACCCTCTACAGGGCAAATCCTAACTTTCACGAAAGCTACATTTCCACTTAGTCAAAGAATTCTAACTTCCAATAAGCTGCATTTTTACTTAGTCATGTATTGATGTCAATGGGAGACTTAAGTCAAAATGCGAAGTTAGGATTGATTGATTGAATTGATTGAATTGATTTGATTTGACAATTTGTAAAATACATACATAAGGGCGCTCCAGCCGGTGACGCCTCCACATACAATTTAAGAAAATCATCAAGGATAACACAATAAAGCTTAACAGCTTATTTCCATTGTGGTCCTTTTGAAGAGGGAAGGGGGAACAGGGAATGCAACAAGGTTAAGCGGTAATTGTAATGGCAACATACAATGACACACAAAAAGTGTTGTCTGTAAGCATTTGCCCTAAAATGAAGACTCTATATCCATAATCTTTGATTTTCATCTGCCATGCCTTCATGGGCAACTATAAATATGGAGTGAAGGTCTGATGATGGTGTTTATTGACTTTACTCAAAAAGCTTTATTTTAGCATCCGTGGCCACTGGAGGGCAGCATGGATCTTTACAATGAACAAACACACCGTCCCAGAAATTGATTGTGTGTGTGTGTGTGCACGTGTGTGTACACTATGTGTATGTGTTTTCCTGACACAGGTCTCTCTTGAATGACAAGTAAAAACATGATTGGGATTACTTTCTTTCGCTCTCCTCTGTTTTGGAAGGTTTGGAAGAGGACAAGTAGTGCTTACCCCCTAAGCATTTGACTGCATTTTTTATTCATTTTCTTTCAAAAACATTATGTTGTACGGTCTGGAATGGCCTTGATTTCAAAATCCATGGACGTAGATTTTTGGTCCAGTCCGAACAAAATCTGAACCAATCATCCACTGACGTCCGGTCCGAAAGGCCTATATTTGGTCCAAACATAGATGTTCAGATTTGGTCCGGACAGGCCTTGATTTAGCTTAAACATAGATGTCTATAATTTGGTTCGGACCAAATCTGAACCAATTATAGACGTCTATGGCTGTGTCTACACTTGACACTTACATGTGACTTCTATCAGAATACGAAGATTGCTTTGAAAAGACAGGTCTAGATGCACGAAAGTCGCAATGTGTTCAGATCTGGCTAGCCACTTCAGGAGGTGGTCAGGGATACATTGTGTGCGGATTTCTCCTCAGTCTGGATGCAATCAAGCTACCGAAAGCGCATACATTGGGTGACATCATCAGCACTCTGCCTACAAGTCTCCAGAAAACATGTTTTTTTGTACAGTAAAGAAAAGTAGAGTATAGTACAGTACAATACAGCACACTAGAGTACAGTAAAGTAAATAAATGTAAAGTATAGTGTACTTAACTAAACTGTACTCTACTCTACTCTATTGAATTAAACTATGCTGTACTCTATTGTGCTATAATCTAATGTACACTACTGAATTAAACTCTTCCGTACTTTACTCTACTGTACTGTACTTTACTGTACTCCACTCTACTGAATAAAACTCTACTGTCCTGTACCGTACCATATTGTATTGTACTGTACTCTTCTGTGGTCTACTGTGCTTTACTGTACTAAACTGTGCCGTACTGTACTGTGATGTTCAAACTTGTGAAACATAGCCTAGACGTCTATGATTCGTTCAGATTTGGATCTGGTCTGCACCGACCAAATTTGCATTTATTTGGGGGCAGAGCTCATTAGAATAATACCCAGCATGCTTTGCAAGTGTTTGTTTTGAACCTTACTGGGTATTATCCGTTGCCGAATCCAGTGTTAGAAAGGTTAGTTAGGCCTCTTCATAACAACGTTGAAACTAGCTGCTTGACAGAAACTATAGCTATTTGTAGGATTCATCCCACTTTATCTCAGGATAACACTACAATTTGACCTCATGGCTCTCTACCAACCCTCCTGTACCATCACAAGGTGAACGTGAGTGGGGGCAGACATCTCGGAATGCTCCCCCAACTCGGAGCGACAGTTAGTGTTTGCTCATCATTCCTGAAGATCTAATTCTCTCTGGGTATTAATACTGGCTTCTTTGGGTGTATTTTGATAATCACTGAATACCCCAGTACAAACTCTGTATAGGTGCATGCCAAGTAAAATCAAGAGACGAGTGAAAGGGGAGCTTACATGGTATAGCACAAAAAACAACCATATGGTCTTTATCTTTTACTCCATACATTTCCTGTTAGACTATATCTAAGTATAGCCTGGTATGGATGAGGCTATAGCATAAGGGTGGAATTTAGATTTTTGTACCGATGCCAATGTTTTTTAAACTGACATAGCATAGGAGATACCTTATCAGTGACAATAGAAGGCCTGTCTGAGATTTGGAGATGAGGACTGACATTTCCCATACTGTCCCTTTATGCCTGTGTGCATTGGGTGTCTATGACAACACATCACAAACTCCCTCTCTACGGTGGATGGGTCAGCTGTGAGGGTCTCAGTTAGTTAGAAGATGTATAAGTAATACATGCTTATTATTGAATCAAATATCACCCATCATCACATGCATTGGCTATGTTGAAAATAATATGTTGTGTTATTTCTGTGTCATTTCTGTGTCATGATTTGGCCAAACTAATGTAATCCATGCTTCGTCATGCCAGCAAAGCTAGTGAAATTGAATTGACATTAAAGCCAACAGAACTGGAGCTGCCTATGCAGTACTCCCTCTAGCACTAAAGCTAATGGGTACAAAACCAATTCTGTATGCTCAGTTCTTTGAGACTTTGACTCCCCTCCAGCTCTCCCTCAGAAGTCTGACTGACAACTTTATGAGCGAGGATTAGCCAGGCTGAGGCAACTGGCAGTATTGTTCTCCTTCATCCCTCAGCCAACGCGTCAAGAGGCTATCGCTAACTTTGTTGTTGGCTAATACAGTGCAGCATGGTCTGACTGACTGTGCATACTGTTCAGTGACCCACTTTTCAACATCTTCTCACGTGACTCCAGTTGTATTTTATGGGGCGACTAGCGTTAACCAACCAGTATTAAAACATTTCAAAGTAAAAAAAAATATTCTGTGGAACACCACAGTTGCTAATGGGTGTTTGCTAACTGAGGAGGATGTAGTGCAACATTTGGTACAAAGGAGTAAATGCTAGTTTTATATTGAAGGTTTATTGGATAAAAAAAATATATATATATCATATCTTTGGATACCTCTTGAGCTGTCTGGTTCTTATTTTTAAATGTATTAACTTTTCATGCCTGAGTTTCAAATATCTCTAACGATCGCCCCAGCATTAGTTTTCTTTAATGCGTGTGATGTCAGAATGCACTCACTGTTCCAAAATGTGATTGTTACGCAACAGGACAGTTATTCCTAGAAACATTGAACCGCTGTAGTTTACAACAATCATAATTTCTAAAGTGGAAGTTGGGAGGGTTATATTTGAGTGTTTCAGTGAAACGTAAGTGAGGGAGGCCCTGCTCTCTCGCTTTCCCAGATGTTTAGTTCATTTAATTCCGATCTCCTTTGCATTATTGTAGCCTTTTTCTGTAGCCTGTCAACTATGAGTCTGTCTATCCCTGTTCTCTCCTCTCTGCACAGGCCATACAAACGCTTCACACCACGTGGCTGTTGCCACTCTAATCTGGTGGTCCCTGCGCGCACAACCCACGTGGAGTTCCAGGTCTCTGGCAGCCTCTGGAACTGCCGTTCTGCGGCCAACAAGGCAGAGTTCATCTCAGCCTATGCTACCCTCCAGTCCCTCGACTTCTTGGCGCTGACAGAAACATGGATTACCACAGAACACACTGCTACTCCTACTGCTCTTTCCTCGTCTAACCATGTGTTCTCGCATACCCCGAGAGCATCTGGTCAGCGCGGTGGTGGCACAGGAATCCTCATCTCTCCCAAGTGGACATTCTCTCTTTTTCCCCTGACCCATCTGTCTATCTCCTCATTTGAATTCCATGCTGTCACAGTCACTAGCCCATTCAAGCTTAACATCCTTGTCATTTATCACCCTCCAGGTTCCCTTGGAGAGTTCATCAATGAGCTTGACGCCTTCATAAGTTCCTTTCCTGAGGATGGCTCACCCCTCACAGTTCTGGGTGACTTTAACCTCCCTACGTCTGCCTTTGACTCATTTCTCTCTGCCTTCTTCTTTCCACTCCTTTCCTCTTTTGACCTCACCCTCTCACCGTCCCCCCCTACTCACAAGGCAGGCAATACGCTTGACCTCATCTTTACTAGAAGCTGTTCTTCTACTAATCTCACTGCAACTCCCCTCCTAGTCTCCGACCACTACTTTGTATCCTTTTCTCTCTCGCTCTCCTCCAACACTACTCACTCTGCCCCTACTCAGATGGTAATGTGCCGTCGCAACCTTCGCTCTCTCTCTCCCGATACTCTCTCCTCTTCCATCCTATCATCTCTTCCCTCTGCTGAGTCCTTCTCCCTCCGATCTCCTGATTCTGCCTCCTCAACCCTCCTCTCCTGCCTTTCTGCATCTTTTGACTCTCTATGTCCCCTATCCTCCCGGCCGGCTCGGTCCTCCCCTCCTGCTCCGTGGCTTGACGACTCATTACGAGCTCACTGAAGAGGGCTCCGGGCAGCCGAGCGGAAATGGAGGAAAACTACACTCCCTGCCGACCTGTCATCTTTTCACTCCCTCCTCTCTACATTCTCTTCCTCTGTTTCCGCTGCTAAAGCCACTTTCTACCACTCTATAAATTTCAAGCCTCTGCCTCTAATCCTAGGAAGCTCTTTGCCACCTTCTCCGCCCTGCTGAATCCTCCTCCCCCTTCCTCCTTCCTCTCTGTGGATGACTTCGTCAACCATTTTGAAAAGAAGGTTGACGACACTTCCGATCCTCATTTATTAAGTCAAATGACACCGCTGGTCCTCCTCACACTGCCCTACCCTATGCTTTGACTTCTTTCTCCCGTCTCTCTCCAGATGAAATCTTGTGACTTGTGACGGCCGGCCGCCCAACAACCTGCCCACTTGACCCTATCCCCTCCTCTCTTCTCCAGACCATTTCCGGAGACCTTCTCACTTACCTCACCTCGCTTATCAACTCATCCTTGACCGCTGGCCATGTACCTTCTGTCTTCAAGAGGGCGAGAGTTGCACCCCTCCTCAAAAAACCTACACTCGATCCCTCCGATGTTAACAACTACAGACCAGTATCCCTTCTTTATTTTCTCTCCAAAACTCTTGAGCGTGCCGTCTCTAGCCAACTCTCCTGCTATCTCTCTCAGAATTACCTTCTTGATCCAAACCAGTCAGGTTTCAAGACTGGTCATTCAACTGAGACTGCTCTTCTCTGTGTCACAGAGGCTCTCTGCACTGTTAAAGCGAACTCTCTCTCTCCTCTGCTCTTATCCTTCTAGACCTATCCGCTGCCTTTGAAACTGTGAACCATCAGATCCTCCTCTCCACCCTCTCCGAGTTGGGCATCTCCGGCGCTGCTCACTCTTGGATTGCGTCCTACCTGACAGGTCGCTCCTACCAGGTGGCATGGCGAGAATCTGTCTCCGCACCATGTGCTCTCACCACTGGTGTCCCCCAGGGCTCAGTTCTAGGCCCTCTCCTATTCTCGCTATACACCAAGTCACTTGGCTCTGTCATATCCTCACATGGTCTCTCCTATCATTGCTACGCAGACGACACACAATTAATTTTCTCCTTTCCCCCTTCTGATAACCAGGTGGCGAATCGCATCTCTGCATGTCTGGCAGACATATCAGTGTGGATGTCGGATCACCACCTCAAGCTGAACCTCGGCAAGATGGAGCTGCTCTTCCTCCCGGGGAAGGACTGCCCGCTCCATGATCTCGCCAACATGGTTGACAACTCCATTGTGTCCTCCTCCCAGAGTGCAAAGAACCTTGGCGTGACCCTGGACAACACCCTGTCGTTCTCCGCTAACATCAAAGCAGTAACCCGATCCTGCAGGTTCACGCTCTACAACATTCGCAGAGTACGACCCTACCTTACACAGAAAGCAGCACAGGTCCTAATCCAGGCACTTGTCATCTCCCGTCTGGATTACTGCAACTCGCTGTTGGCTGGGCTCCCTGCCTGTGCCATTAAACCCCTACAACTTATCCAGAACGCCACAGCCCGTCTGGTGTTCCACCTTCCCAAGTTCTCTCATGTCACCCAGCTCCTCCGCACACTCCACTGGCTTCCAGTTGAGGCTCGCATCTACTACAAGACCATGGTGCTTGCCTACGGAGCTGTGAGGGGAACGGCACCTCCTTACCTTTAGGCTCTGATCAGACCCTACACCCAAACGAGGGCACTACATTCATCCACCTCTGGCCTGCTAGCTCCCCTACCTCTACGAAAGCACAGTTCCCGCTCAGCCCAGTCAAAGCTATTTGCTGCTTTGGCACCCCAATGGTGGAACAAGCTCCCCCACGACGCCAGAACAGCGGAGTCACTGACCACCTTCCGGGGACACTTGAAACCCTACCTCTTTAAGGAATACCTGGAATAGTATAAAGTAATCCTTCTTTGCGCATCTCCAGTCAGATCAGAACTTGCATGAACTTGCATAGATTATAATGGACACATATGATGTGTGTAAAATACTTTTTTGAATGTTGTACTGATTATGATGAGCTAATGCTAAGCTAATTGCCAGCTATATGTGGCGCCATGTTTGTTGACATCATACAATGCATTCTGGTTGTCACGTAAATGTCTGTCAGATCACTCGTCCTTCAAGTAAACTTATGGAAGTGAATGATGGAAGTGAATGACGGTAGATGACACATCCCCGTCAACTTGAATACTGCAAACAGACAAAAACTCCACTTGTAACCTCTTATATTTGGTTGACGGCAAGCACAAACTAGCACCCAGGACAACATTACTCACAAATGCCAGGTTATTTACAGACAGGCAAAGAGATACAAATCAAAGGCACAATATCCTGCAACACCACAAATGTCATTTATTTGATCAAGTGTCCATGCGGATTGGTGTATGTAGGAAAGACACGAAGCGCGCTTAAAAGTGTCCAAGAATCACGGAACACAGGAGTTGCATTATAAATAATTATATCAAAAGTCCCCTTGCTGTGCATTTTTACCAGGCAAAGCACAACTTCTCCTTTCTGCTAACTGAGCATTGAACATGTGAACATGTGAACATGTGAACATGTGGGGGGGGGGGGCATTTCTCCTTTGCCAAGATAATCCATCCACCTGACAGGTGTGGCATATCAAGAAGCTGATTAAACAGCAAGATCATTAAACAGGCGTACCTTGTGCTGGGGACAATAAAAGGCCAATCTATAATTTGCAGTTTTGTCACACAACACAATGCCACAGATGTCTCAAGTTTTGAGGGAACGTGCAATTGGCATGCTGACTGCAGAAATGTCCACCAGAGCTGTTGCCAAAGAATGTAATGTTAATTTTCCTACCATAAACCGCCTCCAACGTCTTTTTAGAGAATTTGGCAGTATGTCCAACAGGCCTCACAACTGCAATAAAACCCCATTCTGATTGGCTTGGCCTGGCTCCGAAGTGGGTGGGCCTATGCCCTCCCAGGCCCACCCATGGCTGCGCCCCTGCCCAGTCATGTGAAATCCATAGATTTGGGCCGAATGAATTTATTTCAATTGACTGATTTCCTTATATGAACTGTAACTCAGTAAAACCGTTGAAATTCTTGCATGTTGCGTTTATAGTTTTGTTCAGTATATATCCTTTTGACTGGAATTGCGGTATAGTGTCATGGTCATGCGTAAAAGAGAGCAGATAAAGTTAAGGATTTATCCTGGAACAGAAGCGAGAAGAACCCTCTTCTTCATACCTTCACCCACTTCAACTTGCACCCGTCAAAACAGTGAAGAGAGTGAGTGAGTGAGGGAAAGAGAGAGATAGAGAGAGAGAAAGATGTTGAGCTACTGTAGCGTAGCTCTTACTAGCATAAAGGGTTGCGTTTCTTCCATGCATGGGCCAGGTCAAGGTGTGTGTGTCTGTGTGTGCGTGTGCGTGTGGGAATCACGTGAGCCAGCACAGGACTCACTGGAGAGTGAACAGTGTGTGTGTGTGTGTGTGTGTGTGTGTGTGTGTGTGTGTGTGTGTGTGTGTGTGTCTGTGTGTGTGTGTGTGTGTGTCTGTGTGTCTGTGTGCATGTGGCTGAAGCTGGGGGGATCCCTGTGAAAATGTTTTGGACCTGAGGGATACAGTATACTGTAGCTATAGATATCTTGGGTCAGGGGTTCACAGTGGCTTTCCCCAATCCCCCTGGCCTTCGTCTAACCTCATAATACAATCCACCACCACCTCAGGGTTGTCCCAGACACAGTCACATACACCACCAGGGCTCAGTCATGGCTCAGCACGACACCACACCCACACACAGCACTGTGTGGTGGGGGTTAGCCACAACTGGGATCAGTCTCCACTGGGAATGAAGGGTCTGCTCTTTGCTCTAGTGGAGTGTGTGTGTTTGCGTGTGGGTGATATTCAGTATACTTCATTGACCTGGTTGTGTCTAGTAGCATGGTAGTACACCCTATGTGTACTGTAAAGGCTACCATGAACACACATGATCAGGCAAAGTTGAGGAATGGACCAGATCACACACAGATACAGTTGTACTACTTATTAGGGTCACAAACAGTTAAAGCTTTGGCTTAGTATATGATGTGCTGTCCCATGATGTGGTCTAGCTGCTGTACTGAACACAGCAGGTCAGACCATCCTGTTCTGTTCTTTCTACCATCCCCTCTTCTCCTCCCTTTTCTCCTCCCTCTTCTCCTTTGCTCCTCCCTCTTCTCCTCCTCTCCATCCTCTCTATCATCCCCTCTTCTTCTCCCCCCTGCAAAGCACAGCTCCAGAGTAATTTGTCATATGCTTCATACACACTTAATCCACATTTAAAAATGTCAAAAATAACCCCCCCCCTTCCTCGCTTTCACTCCCTTTCTCATTCGCTCTCCTTCTCTGACTCATTTATTTTTTCCATCTGAAATCCCAGCCCCATAATGATTACAATGATCACTAGTGTTGATCACTAGTGTTGTTTCTCATCCCCTCTGCTACCGACTGTAGGTGACAAGCCTAAATGTAGGGTGTCCAATCAAAAAAATTGGTAAAATAATAATCCAAGAAACCCAACGTCATATCTCTTTCATAATCAATTCAAAAGTTATTGGAGTTTTTATCCTTGTAGGATGGCCAGAATGAGTGTGAATAATCAATGGAGACCAGAGAAAAACAGTTATAAAAATCTGGGAAATTGCATTGCATCAGCTAGGTTGTATTCTGTGCAAGAATTAAAAAGTGACTGCCCCTAAAAACCAACTAATCCCTTTAAAAACGGCTTATGTGGCATTGATATGAGTCAGAAACATTTATTCTAGTGTCAAAATTGACAAAGTGTAAATCTGATAATTTTGGTCTAAAGTCAGTTTTGTCTAAAATGGAGTTTGGAACCTCAGCTCGTCACAACAAGTAAATCAAGGTTGGGTTTGGATTACAATTATGTCAAGAAATCATGCCCCCTTTTGCCAAGCTCCATGTGCAAATCTCCCCTTCGCCCACTTTGCTTCCATTCACTGAATGGGGAGCCGTTGTTTCATCAGCCCCAACCCATTCAAAGGATCACGGACGTTTGAAACTGAAAAGCCCTACCGAAGGACTCTATCATGCGGGAATAAGTGGTTGGAATTTGTTGGTCCCCAGTGGTGGTGAGTATAACGCTAGCCAGACCATAGACTGCTGGTTATGTATCTGGTTATGTATATGTTGATAATCATTACCACTATTTGTATTTGTATTGTTATGGATCCTGGGGTCCAGCAACATTAAGGCAGTTATACCATTTGTAAAACATTACAATACATTCACAACAGATTTCACAACACATTATGTGTGTGCCCTCAGGCCACTACTCTACTACCACATATCACCAACACAAAATCCATGTGTACGTGTGTGTATAGTGCGTATGTTATCGTGTGTGTGTATACATGTGGAATAGAGTTCCATGTAGCCATGGCTCTATGTAGAACTGTGCGCCTCCCATAGTCAGTTCTGGACTTGGGGACTGTGAAGAGACCTCTGGGGGCATGTCTTGTGGGGTATGCATGGGTACATTCAATATGTCAATACCTCTCACAAATACAAGTAGTGATGAAGTCAATCTCTCCTCCACTTTGACATCCATATTATTAATGTTAGCTCTCTGTGTACATCCAAGGGCTAGCCGTGCTGCCCTTGTTCTGAGCCAATTGCAATTTTCCTAAGTCCCTCTTTGTGACACCTGGCCACACAACTGAACAGTAGTCCAGGTGCGACAACACTAGGGCCTGTAGGACCTGCCTTGTTGATAGTGCTGTTAAGAAGGCAGAGTAGCGCTTTATTATGGACAGACTTCTCCCCATCTTAGCTACTGTTGTATCAATATGTTTTGACCATGACAGTTTACAATCCAGGGTTACTCCAAGCAGTTTAGTCACCTCAACTTGCTCAATTCCCACATTATTCATTACAAGATTTAGTTGAGGTTTAGTGAATGGTTTTTGATCCCCTGCTGATTTTGTACGTTTGCCCACTGACAAAGAAATTATCAGTCTATCATTTTAATGGTATGTTTATTTGAACAGTGAGAGACAGAATAACAACAAGAAAATCAAGAAAAACGCATGTCAAAAATGTTATAAATTGATTTGCATTTTAATGAGGGAAATAAGTATTTGACCCCCTCTCAATCAGAAAGATTTCTGGCTCCCAGGTGTCTTTTATACAGGTAACGAGCTGAGATTAGGAGCACCCTCTTAAAGGGAGTGCTCCTAATCTCAGCTTGTTACCTGTATAAAAGACACCTGTCCACAGAAGTAATCAATCAGATTCCAAACTCTCCACCATGGCCAAGAACAAAGAGCTCTCCAAGGATGTCAGGGACAAGATTTTAGACCTACACAAGGCTGGAATGGGCTACAAGACCATCGCCAAGCAGCTTGGTGAGAAGGTGACAACAGTTGGTGCGATTATTCGCAAATGGAAGAAACACAAAATAACTGTCAATCTCCCTCGGCCTGGGGCTCCATGCAAGATCTCACCTCGTGGAGTTGCAATGATCATGAGAACGGTGAGGAATCAGCCCAGAACTACACGGGAGGATCTTGTCAATGATCTCATGGCAGCTGGGACTATAGTCAGCAAGAAAACAATTGGTAACACACAAAGCCGTGAAGGACTGAAATCCTGCAGCGTCCGCAAGGTCCCCCTGCTCAAGAAAGCACATATAGAGGGCCGTCTGAAGTTTGCCAATGAACATCTGAATGATTCAGAGGGGAACTGGGTGAAAGTATTGTGGTCAGATGAGACCAAAATCGAGCTCTTTGGCATCAACTCAACTCGCCATGTTTGTAGGAGGAGGAATGCTGCCTATGACCCCAAGAACACCATTCCCACCGTCAAACATGGAGGTGGAAACATTATGCTTTGAGGGTGTTTTTCTGCTAAGGGGACGGGTTAACTTCACTGCCTCAAAGGGACAATGGACGGGGCCATGTACCGTCAAATCTTGGGTGAGCACCTCCTTCCCTCAACCAGGGCATTGAAAATGGGTCATGGATGGGTATTCCAGCATGACAATGACCCAAAACACACAGCCAAGGCAACAAAGGAGTGGCTCAAGAAGAAGCACATTAAGGTCCTGGAGTGGCCTAGCCAGTCTCCAGAACTTAATCTCATAGAAAATCTGTGGATGGAGTTGAAGATTCGAGTTGCCAAACGTCAGCCTCGAAACCTTAATGACTTGGAGAAGATCTGCAAAGAGGAGTGGGACAAAATCCCTCCTGAGATGTGTGCAAATCTGGTGGCCAACTACAAGAAACGTCTGACCTCTGTGATTGCCACCAAGTACTAAGTCATGTTTTGCAGAGGGGTCAAATACGTATTTCCCTCATTCAAATGCAAATCAATTCATAACATTTTTGACATGTGTTTTTCTGGATTTTTTTGTTGTTGTTATTCTGTCTCTCACTGTTCAAATAAACCTACCATTAAAATTATAGACTGATAATTTCTTTGTCAGTGGGCAAACGTACAAAATCAGCAGGGGATCAAATACTTTTTTCCCTCACTGTAGAAATGTCCTTGTTTTCGAAAGAAAAGCAATTTATTTGTCCATTAAAATAACATAAAATTGATCAGAAATACGGTGTAGACATTGTTAATGTTGTAAATGGCTATTGTAGCTGTAAACGGCCGATTTTGTAATGGAATATCTACATAGGCGTACAGAGGTCAATTATCAGCAACCATCAGTCCTGTGTTCCAATGGCACGTTGTGTTTGCTAATCCAAGTTTATCATTTTAAAAGGCTAATTGTTCATCAGAAAACTATTTTGCAATTATTTTAGCACAGCTGAAAACTGTTGTGCTGATTAAAGAAGCAATAAAACTGGCCTTCTTGAGACTAGTTGAGTATCTGGAGGATCAGCAATTGTGGGTTCGATTACAGGCTCAAAATGGCCAGAAACAAATAACTTTCTTCTGAAACTCGTCAGTCTATTCTTGTTCTGAGAAATTAAGGCTATTCCATGCGAGAAATTTCCAAGAAACTGAAGATCTCATACAATGCTGTGTACTACTCCCTTTACAGAACAGCGCAAACTGGCTCTAACCAGACTAGAAAGAGGAGTGGGAGGCCCCGGTGCACAACTGAGCAAGAGGACAAATACATTAGTGTCTAGTCTGAGAAACAGACGCCTCACAGGTCCTCAACTGGCAGCTTCATTAATTAGTACCCGCAAAACACCAGTCTCAACGTCAACAGTGAAGAGGTGACTCCGGGATGCTGACCTTCTAGGCAGAGTTGCAAAGAAAAAGCCATATCTCAGACTGGCCAATAAAAATAAAAGATTAAGATGGGCAAAAGAACACGAACACTTGACAGAGGAAGGTTGGAAAAAAGTGTTATGGACAGACAAATCGAAGTTTGAGGTGTTCGGATCACAAAGAAGTACATTTGTGAGACGCAGACCAAATGAAAAGATGCTGGAGGAGTGCTTGATGCCATCTGTCAAGCATGGTGGAGGCAATGTGACGGTCTGGGGGTGCTTTGGTGGTGGTAAAGTGGGAGATTTGTACAGGGTAAAAGGGATCTTGAAGAAGGAAGGCTATCACTCCATTTTGCAATGCCATGCCATACCCTGTGGACGGCGCTTGATTGGAGCCAATTTCCTCCTACAACAGGACAATGACCCAAAGCACAGCTCCAAACTATGCAAAAACTATTTAGGGAAGAAGTAATCAGCTTGTATTCTGTCTATAATGGAGTGGCCAGCACAGTCACCGGATCTCAACCCTATTGAGCTGTTGTGGGATCAGCTTGACCATATGGTACGTAAGAAGTGCCCATCAAGCCAATCTAACTTGTGGGAGGTGCTTCAGGATGCATTGGGTGAAATCTCTTCAGATTACCTCAACAAATTGACAACTAGAATGCCAAAAGTCTGCAAGGCTGTAATTGCTGAAAATGGAGGATTCTTTGACGAAAGCAAAATTTGAAGGACACAATTATTATTTCAATTAAAAATCATTATTTCTAACCTTGTCAATGACTACATGTCCTATTCATTTTGCTATATTTCCTATTCAAACTCATTTCATGTATGTTTTCATGGAAAACAAGGACATTTCTGTGTTATGGCTTTTCAACCTCTGCCATACCATGGATTCAGAGCTATTTATCTAATAGAACTCAGAGGGTTTTCTTTATTGGAAGATTCTCTAATGCAGGGCAGCTCTCTAGGCCCTCTACTCTTATATATTTTTACCAATGACCTGCCACTGGCATTAAACAAAGCATGTGTGTCCATGTATGCTGATGATTCAACCATATACTCATCAGCAACCACAGCTAATGAGGTCACTGAAACCCTTAACAAATAGTTGGGCCCCGTGTAGCTCAGTTGGTAGAGCATGGCACTTGCAAAGCCAGGGTTGTGGGTTCAATTCCCATGGGGGGCCAGTATGAAAAAAAATGTATGCACTCACTAACTGTAAGTTGCTCTGGATAAGAGCGCCTGCTAAATGACTAAAATTGTGTTGCAGTCAGTAATAAACTGGTCCTGGACATCTCTAAAACTAAGAGCATTGTATTTGGTACAAATATTTCCCTAAGTTCTAGACCTCAGCTGAATCTGGTAATGAATGGTGTGGCTGTTGAAGATACTAAGTTACTTGGTGTTACCTCAGATTGTAAACTGCCATTGTCAAAACATATAGATGTAATGATGGGGAGAGGTCTGTCCAAGATAAATAAATACTTTTTGACACCACACCCCACAAAGGAAGTCCTGCAGGCTCTAGTTTTATCTTATATGTATTATTGTCCAGTCATATGGTCAAGTGCTGCAAAGAAGGAACTAGTTAAACTGCAGCTGGCCCAGAACAGAGCAGCATGTTGTGCTCTTCATTGTAATCAGAGGGCTAATATCAATACTATGCATGCCAGTCTCTCTTGTCTAAGAGTTGAGGAAATAATTATTTTTATAAGAAACACTAATGTGTTGGAAATTCCTAATTTTTTGCACTTACCCTACAACAGGGGTCTTTTCACAGTCCCAAAGTCCAGAACAAATTCAAGGAAACATACAGTATTATACAGAGCCATGATTGCATGGAACTCCCTTCTATCTCATCTAGTACAAGTAACCAACAAACCTGGTTGAAAAAAACAAGCTACTTGTTGAGTGTATGTATTGACATGTATGTGTAACTGATAGATGCACACACATACACACTACATGTTAATGTTTTTAAATGTACAGTATCAGTCAAAAGTTTGGACACACCTACTCATTCAAGGGTTTTTCTTAATTTGTACTATTTTCTACATTGTAGAATAATAGTGAAGACATCAAAATGATGAAATAACACATATGGAATCATGTAGTAACCAAAAAAGTGTTAAACAAATCAAAATATGTTTCATATTTGAGATTCTTTGAAGTAGCCACCCTTTGCCTTGATGACAGCTTTGCACACTCTTGGCGTTCTCTCAACCAGCTTCATGAGGTAGTCAAATGGAATGCATTTCAATTAACAGGTGTGCCTTGTTAAAAGTTAATTTGTGGAATTTATTTCCTTCTTAATGTGTTTGAGCCAATCAGTTGTGTTGTGACAAGGTGTGTGTGTGTGTGTGTGTGTGTGTGTGTGTGTGTGTGTGTGTGTGTGTGTAAGTCCATATTATGGCAAGAACAGCTCAAATAAACAAAGAGAAACAACAGTCCATCATTACATTAAGACATGAATGTCAGTCAATCCAGAACAGTTCAAGAACTTCAAGTGCAGTCTAAAAAAACATCAAGCGCTGTGATGAAACTGGCTCTAATGAGGACCTCATGAGGACAAGCCTCAGAAATTGCAGCCCAAATAAATGCTTCACAGAGTTCAAATAAAAAACACATCTCAAGATCAACTGTTCAGATGAGACTGCGTGAATCTGACATTTACATTTTAGTCATTTAGCAGATGCTCTTATCCAGAGCGACTTACAGTTGTTCCAACCGCCGTGTCTTTGTGAGACGCAGAGTAGGTGAACGGATGATCTCCGCATGTGTGGTTCCCACCGTGAAGCATGGAGGAGGGTTTGTGATGGTGTGGGGGTGCTTTGCTGGTGACACTGTCTGTGATTTATTTAGAATTCAAGGCACACTTAACCGGCATGGCTACCAAAGCATTCTGCAGCGATACGCCATCCCATCTGGTTTGCGCTTAGTGGGACTATCACACCTCCAGACTGTGTAAGGGCTATTTGACCAAGAAGGAGAGTGATGGAGTGCTGCATCAGATGACCTGGCCTCCAGAATCACCCGACCGCAACCAAATTGAAATGGTTTGGGATGAGTTGGACCGCAGAGTGAAGGAACAGCAGCCAACAAGTGCTCAGCATATGTGGGAACTCCTTCAAGACTGTTGGAAAAGCATTCATCATGAAGCTGGTTGAGAGAATGACAAGAGTGTGCAAAGCTGTCATCAAGGCAAAAGGTGGCTGCTTTGAAGAATCTAAAATATAAAATATATTTTGATTTGTTGAACACTTTGTTGGTTACTACATGATTCCATATGTGTTATTTCATAGTTTTGATGTCTTCACTATTATTCTACAATGTAGAAAATAGTAAAAATAAAGAAAAACCCTTGAATGAGTAGGTGTGTCCAAACTTTTGACTGGTACTGTATGTAAATTGTATAGTCTTGTCTGTAAAGTATTTTTCGTTATGTGTCGGAACCCAGTAAGACTAGCTGTCGCCATTGGTGTCGGCTAATGGGGATCCTAATAAAATCAACAAATAAACCGATCGTCATGCTGCTGCTCAACAGTATAGGTTCTTTCCACAAGAGCTCACCCTGGAGTCGATTTCGGATCTTCTGTCGTGGAAACACACGTGACCTTCATCTTGATACACCTTAGCCAGCTGCTCCACCGGAAAGCTAGCAATTCGATGTCGCAAGTGGGGATATTTCAACCTGAGTGAATTTAACCAACCCAACTCCGTTGCAAATGCATGGTCCATTTGAGGCCTGTATTCAATATAACTAGTAGGCTACTGTTTGAGACACAAATTCTAAGAAGGATCTGGTTGGAGTAAAAATCTCAATCATTGCAAAGGTCTTCAGTTTGGCAGTTGGCACATTTTACGCGACAACTTAATATAAAGTGTTACAGTGTGATCAAAGTCAAACTGCTAAATTAAAGGATACCAGAAAACGGAATAGGAAATTGCAAGGTCGTTATAGGAATTTCAGATATTGCTGAAGAAACAGGAATTAGAAGTGAAGGAGTTATTCTAATCATGGGTCATCGTTGGAGAGTCATAAACATGTTTCAAGCACATGTTATTTTATAGTAGAAGTCACTGTGGTTACTCCAATTAAAAGCTGAGTCGTGACTTGTGAGTGTAATTTAGAATGAGGAGAGGAAATAGGGGAGGAAACGTTACCTAAAACACACAATTAGATATTCCTTCTCTGATGGGAGCCAGCAGCAATGAGAATATTTTATTGGCACAGCTGTTGTACACTACCACACACTGGATACACACATATACGCACCCACGTGCGTGCAAGCACACAAAGATGTGCGCACAGATACGCACACATACACACACACACACACACAATCCACCACCACTCCCCACACACACACCAATGGGCTAACATGTGGGCGGCAGGTAGCCGCGAGGTTAGAGCGTTGGGCCAGTAACCAAAAGGTTGCTGGTTTGAATACCGGCGCCGACAAGGTGAAAAATCTTTTGCCGTGCCCTTGAGCATGGCACTTAACTCTAATTGCTCCAGGTGTGCTGTACAATGGCAACCCTTGCTGTGACCCCACTCTCTGTAGGTGTCTCAGGGAGAGTTGGGATATGCAAGAAAAACATTTCCATTACATACTTGTGTGTAAAATGACATATATAAGCACCCCCAAAATTATTATTATTATAACATATTATGCATAAAACTTAATAGCCAAAGGACAGGACAAATAAAACAGTTTAAGAACACATAAATCTCTACTATAATGGTCTCCATCGACAACATCAATTAGCGATGACAACATGTAAATAGTGAAGATTTATAGGTGTCCGCAGGTGATTTGTTGACCACTCTCGCATGACGAGTAACCTTGCTTAAGACCTGAAGAGTTACATTGGCTCCTGAACAATGCCCAAGGCCCTATGCCTTGACTTAACAGGCTAATCATACACTCTTCTGGAATGCATTAGACCCTGGTTTGAACCCAGATGCTCACACTTGCAGTTCAGTGTCTCAATCTAAATGTCAGCGCGATTGACTGTCCACATGCCAGACTCAAGACTCGCCAGCATTAATCAGGTTTTGATTGTATAATCTAGTGGACTCATGTAGATCTCTCTCATAACCTTGTGAGTATACCAAACATTAGGAACACCTTCCTAATATTGAGTTACACCCCACCCCCCCTCCTTTTGCCCTCAGAACAGCCTTAATTCGTCGGGCCATGGACTCTACAAGGTGT
Organism: Coregonus lavaretus; assembly: GCF_964263955.1. Taxonomy (NCBI): domain Eukaryota; kingdom Metazoa; phylum Chordata; class Actinopteri; order Salmoniformes; family Salmonidae; genus Coregonus; species Coregonus lavaretus. The sequence goes on along the minus strand of NW_028165182.1, from coordinate 416,614 downwards.
CGAAAGCGACACAGGTATGCTGGCCCATGTTGATGCCAATGCTTCCCACAGTTGTGTCGAGTTGGCTGGACGTCCTTTAGGTTGTGGACCATTCTTGATACACACGGGAAACTGTTAAGCATGAAAAACCCAGCAGCGTTGCAGTTCTTAACACAAACCGGTGTGCCTGGCACCTATTACCATACCCTGTTCAAAGGCACTTAAATATTTTGTCTTGCCCATTCACCTTCTGAATGGCACATGTACACAATCCATGTCTCAATTGTCCCAAGGCTTAAACATCCTTCTTTAACCTGTCTCCTCCCCTTCATCTACACTGATTGAAGTGGATTTAACAAGTGACATCAATAAGGGATCATAGCTTTCACCTAGATTCACCTGGTCAGTCTATGTCATGGAAAGAGCAGGCGTTCTTAATGCTTTGTATACTCAGTGTATATTACATGTGTAAACATGCACACCCGTACTCCCACACAAACACACACACAAACACAAAGTAGATCGACAGTATTAGATGAAGACGAATGGGGTAGTTAGGTAGGTTTACGTTGTGTTTTGCTGATTAAGCCCTTTGCCTACGCTGCCGTGTTGTTGTGGTCTGTGGTCCTGTTGATTCGGGTTCCAGCCTCACCCCAGCCCAGCGAGGAACAAGGCCCTAGGGGAGAACATGTGTTGGCCAAATGTGCCCCCAGTGAACTACAGGCAGGGCGCTAAAGCAACACACCAACGCTGCAGCTCCGCTACATCTCATGAAAAATAAGAAGTGAGGAAACGAGGAGTGAGCGGTTGGAAGTTAGCCAAGATCCACTGGAATAAAGTAGCATAGTTGCTATATGGCCAGTGTTGCTAGGCTAATGGTTTGGTGATAAAGATTCTGACTCGTGGTGGTTCTGTTGACTCAGTTGGTTAAATAAGCAGTTAAAAGTTAGCCAAGAGACAGTGGAATAGCAGAGCACATAATAGTTGCTGTACAGCCAAAGTGATGCTAGGCTAGTGATTTACTGACCTTAAAGGAGTTTGGATGTCTGCTTAGGTATGGTTGACTGGGACCCCACCAATGTTTTCCGGGGAATGAGTGAAGAATCAAGGATCAGTTAACAATTAGCCGTGCGCCACTTTGAGGTAATATAGTATAGTTGCTGTACTGCTAAAGTTTTGCTAGGCAAGCAACTATCTAGCTCGCTACATCTCATAAAAAATCAGGGAATTAGTAAGGAACCATGGAGCAGTTAGCCAAGAGCCATTGAAATAGGATAGCATAGTTGCTGAACAGCCAAAGTGTTGTTAAGCTAGCAGTTTGCTGATGACCTTAAAGGAGGTTGGTTGTCTGCTTGGATGTATGATTGACTGGGTCCCCACCAATATTTTCTGGGTAAGGAGTGAGGAACTAAGGAGCAGTTAGCCAAGAATAACTGTGAGAAGGTAGGCTAGCATTTGCTGGTGACCTGGATCAAATGCTTTTGACTAGATTGTATACAAAAGTGAATTTTCGTAGCAGGTTAGGAGAACTTACGCAGCAGGTCAGTAGAATTTTACGTTGCAGGTTAGGAGAATTAGGTTAAGGTTAGAAAAAGGGTTAGGGTTAGCTAAAATGCAAAATTTCTCCCTGAATATGCAACTTTTGACATCAGTTTGACATAAGCTGTATCTAGCCATGACCGGATCTGAGGCGCAGTTAGATATTATCCAAGAGACAGTGGAATAGCTTAGCATAGCTGCACAGTCAAAGTCACCAAAATTCAGAGCCTTACTCATAGTGGTTCTGATGACTCAGGTATTAGCAGTTAGCCAAGAGCCACTGGCAAAGCATTGTGCAGCATTGCTGTACGGCCAAGGTGTTGCCAGGGTAGCGGTTTGCTGGTGACCCTACAGAAGGTTGGTTGCCTGCTTTGGTGCATGGTTGACTAGGACCCCACCAGAGTTTTTCCTGGTTAGGCCATGTGGTCAGCAAAACAAATCTGGGCCTTATGACTTAGTTCTGATGACTCAGTTGGTTAAAGCATTGTGCTTGCAACACCAAGGTTGTGGGTTTAATTATTGCATGAGGGGACATGTGCACTGAATATTCTGCCTTTGCATCGATTTGCATAGAATCCTCTGCTAAATGACCATATTCTCAGGGTAGTGGATATTTGACAGGCATATATACAGTGCCTTTAGAAAGTATTCATACCCCTTGACTTATTCCACATGTTATTGTGTTACAGCCTGAATGAAAAATTGATTAAATCTTGTTGTTTCTTCACCCATCTACACACAATACCCCATAATGGCAAAATGAAAATATATTTTGAGAAATTTCTGCAGAAATATCTCATTTACATAAGTATTCACACCCCTTTGCTATGACACTCCAAATTGAGCTCAGGTGCATCCAATTTCCTTTGATCATTCTTGAGACATCACTACAACTTGATTGAGTCCACTTGTGGCCAATTAAATTGTTTGGATATGATTTATAAAGAAACACACCTGTCTACACAAGGTCCCACAGTTGACAATGCATGGCAGAGCAGAAACTATACCATGAAGTCCAAGAAACTGTCTGTAGATCACTGAGATAGAATTGTGATGAGGCATATATCTGGGGAAGGGTATAAAACAATTTCAAGAGTGCTGAAAGTTTCCAAGAGCACAGTGGTCTCCATCATTGAGAAATGTAAAAAATATGGAACAAACCAGACTCTGCCAAGAGCTGGCTGTTCGACCAAACTGAGCAACCGGGCAAGAAGGACCTTGGACAGGGAGGTGACCAAGAACCCAATGACCACTCTGACAGAACTACATAGTTCCTTGGCTGAGATGGGAGAACCTGCCAGAAGGACAACAGTCTCTACAGCATTTCACCAATCTGGGCTTTATGGGAGAGTGGCCAGACGGAAGCCGCTCCTGAGAAAAAGGCATGACAGCACGCCTGGAGTTTGCAAAAAGGCAAGTGAAAGACTCTGAGAGCATAATGCAAAAGATTCTGTGGTCTAATGAGACCATAAAATTACTCTTTGGCCTGAATGCAAAACGCTATGTCTGGAGAAAATCAGGCACATCTCATCACTCGTCTACCACCTTCCCTACCGTCAAGCATGGTGGTGGCAGCATCATGCTATGGGGATGCTTTTCAGCGGCAGGGACTGGGAGACTGGTAAGGATAGAGGGAACAATGAGAACCTGATTCAGAGTGCAAACAACCTTAAACTGGGGTGAAGATTTACGTTCCAACAAGCATACAGCCAAAGCAATGCTGGAATGGCTTCAGAACAAGAATGTGAAAGTCCTTGAGTGGCCCAGCCAAAGCCCAGACTTGAATCCCTATTGAAAATGTTAGGAAAAAGACTTGAAGATTGCTGTTCACCGCCGCTCCCCATCTACTGTAACTTAGCAGAGCTTGAGAAAATCTGAAAGGAAGAATGGGGAGGAAATCCCCAAATCCAGATGTGCAATGCTGATACAGACATACCCAAAACGACCTCAAAGCTGTAATTGCCGCCATAGGTGCTTCCACAAATGATTGACTAAGGGGTGTAAATAATTATGTAAATGAGATATTTCTGTATTTCATTTTCAATAAATGTTCAATAATTTCTAAATACATGTTTTCCCTTTGTCATTATGGGGTGTTGTGTGTAGATGGTTGAGAATTATTTTGGGATGATTACCACAACAACATGTGGAATAAGTCAAGGGGTATGAATACTTTCTGAAGATACTGTATGAGTGTGTTACAGTTCAAGTTAGGAATAGTTTCTGCTAGTCAAATATTAACAGTGATCCATGCACTGCCTACTGTATATACTATACTTCACGACAGACTTGTGAATATCGGGTCTTACCATTCATTCCACTGTGAGCAGACACTGTTAGACATCATAAAGTTGGACCTGTTCGATTTTACTGACGTAGCGGGGCCAGGTGCAGCGGGATCAGCTATTTCTGATGTACTCTCTCAGGAAAAAAACGATGGTGACTATCCTCCCCAAAGTGAGCTGTCAGCATGGCGAGAGCAGCGTCCCGCTGCGCAACAGCGTCAGCCCTACCAAAGTAAACAGGCGAGCCATCGGGGCTCAAACTGAAGGAGCCAAGGAGAGAGGGGAGTCTTTCTCTGCTTTCCTCTGCCTCCACGACTCCTGTGTGACCACCCAGTGCCAAGAATAGGAGCAGGCTTATAAAAGGGCTCATTCACACATGAATACACACGCACAAACACACACACACACACACAGGTATGCCAATGCATACAGGAGCAGGGTGTGTGTGTGTGTGTGTGGATCTGGCTATGTGACTTTGGACATGGGAGATAGGTCATCTCTCTCATGGTCCCCGGTCTCAGAGACATGTCATACACTCTTGATTTATGATGGTTTCACCTGACAAACCTCAGGCCTTTAGGAAGTGTGTGTGTGTGTGTGTGTGTGTGTACATGTGCATGCATCTGTGTGCATGTATGTCTAGAATGTGCATTTGCATGTACTGCAACAGGGATCGGCATATGTATGTACTGTATGTGTGGATGCATTTGCGTATGTGTGCCTGCATGTGGCATGCTGGTGTTTGTGTCCCAATTATCAATGATTCCCCTAAGTATATGGAGGATCCAGAATCCAGCAAGCAAGTTTCTGCAATTAGGCCTTAATCCTACTCTGGAGGTTCAAAGAAGCCCTACTCTGGCCAAGTGGAAACAAATGAGGGAATTGTCAGGCTGTTGGTGGAAAGAGTGCCTTGAATGCTTTGAAAAGTACCCAAAGTTATTTTTTAAATTAGTTCTGGAGAGTTTAGAGTAGTATACAGTGAGGGAAAAACCTATTTGATCCCCTGCTGATTTTGTAAGTTTGCCCACTGACAAAGAAATGATCAGTCTATAATTTTAATGGTAGGTTTATTTGAACAGTGAGAGACAGAATAACAAAACAAAAAATCCAGAAAAACGCATGTCAAAAATGTTATAAATGTATTTGCATTTTAATGGGGGAAATAAGTATTTGACCTCCTCTCAATCAGAAAGATTTCTGGCTCCCAGGTGTCTTTTATACAGGTAATGAGCTGAGATTAGGAGCACACTCTTAAAGGGAGTGCTCCTAATCTCAGCTTGTTACCTGTATAAAAGACACCTGTCCACAGAAGCAATCAATCAATCAGATTCCAAACTCTCCACCATGGCCAAGACCAAAGAGCTCTCCAAGGATGTCAGGGACAAGATTGTAGACCTACACAAGGCTGGAATGGGCTACAAGACCATCGCCAAGCAGCTTTGTGAGAAGGTGACAACAGTTGGTGCGATTATTCGCAAATGGAAGAAACACAATATAACTGTCAATCTCCCTCGGCCTGGGGCTCCATGCAAGATCTCACCTCGTGGAGTTGCAATGATCATGAGAATGGTGAGGAATCAGCCCAGAACTACACGGGAGGATCTTGTCAATGATCTCTAGGCAGCTGGGACCATAGTCACCAAGAAAATAATTGGTAACACACTACGCCATGAAGGACTGAAATCCTGCAGCGCCCGCAAGGTCCCCCTGCTCAAGAAAGCACATATACAGGCCCGTCTGAAGTTTGCCAATGAACATCTGAATGATTCAGAGGAGAACTGGGTGAAAGTGTTGTGGTCAGATGAGACCAAAATGTAGCTCTTTGCCATCAACTCAACTCGCCGTGTTTGGAGGAGGAGGAATGCTGCCTATGACCCCAAGAACACCATCCCCACCGTCAAACATGGAGGTGGTAACATTATGCTTTGGGGGTGTTTTTCTGCTAAGGGTACAGGACAACTTCACCATATCAAAGGGACGATGGACGGGGCCATGTACTGTCAAATCTTGGGTGAGAACCTCCTTCCCTCAGCCAGGGCATTGAAAATGGGTCGTGGATGGGTATTCCAGTTTGACGATGACCCAAAACACATCACTGCAACTCCTGTACGGACTCGGGAGAGGAGAAGGGCGAGAGCCATGCGTCCTCCGAAACACGACCCTGCCAAGCCGCACTGCTTCTTGACACACTGCTCGCTCAACCCGGAAGCCAGCCGCACCAATTTGTCGGAGGAAACACCGTACAGCTGGCGACCGAAGTCAGCGTGCATGCGCCTGGCCCACCACAAGGAGTCGCTAGAGCACGATAGGACAAGGACAACCCGGCCGGCCAAAACCTCCCCTAACCCGGACGATGCTGGGCCAATCGTGCGCCGCCTCATGTGTCTCCCGGTCGCGGCCGGCTGCGACACAGCCCGGGATTGAACCCGTTTCTGTAGTAACGCGATGCAGTGCCTTAGACCGCTGCGCCACTCGGGAGGCCAGGCTGGAGATTTGATGAATTCCTCTCACCACTTCTTTCCCTCTCCTCTGTTTGCGCCTTTCTAGACAATTACACACGCTGACAGGCAAGTGTGGCAATAGAGTGGGTGGGGAGTGTGGCAATAGAGTGGGTGGGGAGTGTGGCAATAGAGTGGGTGGGGAGTGTGGCAATAGAGTGGGTGCGGAGTGTGCCTGGCTGTCAGTGGTGGGGTGTGTGTCTGTGTCGTTCCTCTCATGGTATGTGTCTGTCTTTCTGTGTGTCTGTCAATCTGTCTGCCTCTGCGCTGCAGTAGAACCGGATACCTAGTCTAATGTAGTCTCTGGATCAAGAATGTATCGAAAACTCCAACAGGCTCTTACTCTGAACTTAAGTATCAGACCTTCCCCTATAACATCAGTATTCACTTTCCACACTGCCCAAATGCACTAAAGGGTGTGGGTAGCTAGGGAAGAGAGGAGGGGTTAGGATAACGTGTTTATCCTGGTCTAACCACACTTCTGAGCCACTGCCAAGTGTGTCACTCACTTCAGCTGGAGGTATACTGTATTAACAACTGGAGACTGCATCCAAGATGTCCGACCGTTGTTTTCAAGGTAATCTACTCACGTTCGCATACACTGACTCATGGTCCGTCTATATCTGGGTTGCATCCGGTTTATATAGACCAACATCACATGCGCACTAGCACTCAGCGTGCACAGGGAGCAGCGTGAGCAGCGACAACGTCATCCAAAAACATGGCAGACATGGATAAATATAAAATGTTAATATTGTATCTTGTATAGTGATCTATATTTTTTGTGCCTCAGCTACAATTATTTGAATAATTCAGTGGATGTTTTGTGCACAAAGGTGATGTCTTAAGTGTCTTATTAGGAGTTTTCAAATGTGACTTCTCTATGTGGCCGTCTATGGAAATTGTCTTTATGGGCTGGGCGTCAAATTAAACTGAAGTACCAAAGCAAAACTGTAGGATTAGTCAACCTTGTTTCTAGACCGGAACCCTGGCCCCTTGGCTGTCATACACTGCCTGGGCTATAGGTAGGAGAAGGAGAGGATAGGTGGAGAATGGAAAAAGATGGAAAGAGGATGGAGGGGGAGAGGGAAAGAGGGAGGGTTGGTGGGTCACTGAAGCTGGGTTAATGTGCTTCTCTTGCCTGGATGGATGACTGTAAAATGGAGGAGGGGGAGTGGGGGATGAGAAGTATTTTTCCCTGGGGGAAGCCTCTCAACTTTTCAGGGAAATCTGGTCACGAAAAAAATACACAGTATGAAAATAACTGTAAAATGCTGAGGCAGAATTGTTTTGGAAACTGAAAATATCTCTGTTGTATGTACATGGATATGGGATACATTTACTGTGTGTGTGTGTGCTTTTAAGGACATAAATCAATGTATTTGAATCTATATAACGGTATGTGTGTGTACAGTTGAGGTCGGAAGTTTACATACACTTAGGTTGGAGTCATTAAAACTTGTTTTTCAACCACTCCACAAATTTCTTGTTAACAAACTACAGTTTTGGCAAGTTGGTTGGGATATCTACTTTGTGCATGACACAAGTAATTTTTAAAACAATTGTTTACAGACAGATTATTTCACTTATAATTCACTGTACCACAATTCCAGTGGGTCAGAAGTTTATATACACTAAGTTGACTGTGCCTTTAAACAGCTTGGAAAATTCCAGAAAATTATGTCATAGCTTTAGAAGCTTCTGATAGGCAAATTGACATCATTTGAGTCAATTTGAGGTGTACCTGTGGATGCATTTCAAGGCCTACCTTCAAACTCAGTGCCTCTTTGCTTGACATCATGGGAAAATCAAAAGAATTGTAGACATCCACAAGTCTGGTTCATCCTTGGGAGCAATTTCCAAACGCCTGAAGGTACCACGTTCATCTGTACAAACAATAGAACGCAAGTATAAACACCATGGGACCACACAGCCATCATACCGCTCAGGAAGGAGACGCGTTCTGTCTCCTAGAGATGAATGTACAGCAAAGGACCTTGTGAAGATGCTGGAGGAAACAGATACAAAAGTATCTATATCCACAGTAAAACGAGTCCTATATCGACATAACCTGAAAGGCTGCTCAGCAAGGAAGAATCCACTGCTCCAAAACGGCCATAAAAAAGCCACACTACGGTTTGCAACTGCACATGGGGACAAAGACCGTACTTTTTGGAGGAACGTCCTCTGGTCTGATGGAACAAAAATAGAACTGTTTGGCCATAATGACCATTGTTATGTTTGGAGGAAAAACGGGGTACTTGCAAGCCGAAGAACACCATCCCAACCGTGAAGCACAGGGGTGGCAGCATCAAGCTGTGGGGGTGCTTTGCTACAGGAGGGACTGGTGCACTTCACAAAATAGATGGCATCATGAGGAAGGAAAATTATGTGGATATATTGAAGCAACATCTCAAGACATCAGTCAGTAAGTTAAAGCTTGGTCGCAAATGGGTCTTCCAAATGGACAATGACCCCAAGCATACTTCCAAAGTTGTGGCAAAATGACTTAAGGACAACAAAGTCAAGGTATTGGACTGGCCATCACAAAGCCCTGATCTCAATCCTATAGAAAATGTGTGGGCAGAACTGAAAAAGTGTGTGCGAGCAAGGAGGCCTACAAACCTGACTTAGTTACACCAGCTCTGTCATGAGCTCTGAATGGGCCAAAATTCACCCAACTTATTGTGGGAAGCTTGTGGAAGGCTACCCGAAATGTTTGACCCAAGTTAAACAATTTAAAGGCAATGCTACCAAATACTAATTGAGTGTATGTAAACTTCTGACCGTTGGGAATGTGTTGAATGAAATAAAAGCTGAAACAAATCATTCTCTCTACTATTATTCTGACATTTCACATTGTTGAAATAAAGTGGTGATCCTAACTGACCTAAAACAGGGTACTGTCACCGACCTTCTAGGCGTCACTGACCTGGTTCATTTCCACCAACCCCGGACTGTCTTGTATCATTACGCACACCTGGTTCCCATTCTCCCTGATTAGTATGTGTATATATGTGCCCTCTGTACCCCATTGCCCTTCTCGATTATTGTCCCATGTCCGTTGGTCTCGTGAGTACCGTTTATTGTGCTCTTGTCTTCTAATCATTATACAATGTGACAATTAAACCATATTGGGGATAGAGGGATTTACCCAAACCTCACTCTTACCCAGCTAGCACATGATGATTGGTGAGAGCGTGGTTGTCCTATGCTTATTGTTCCCACAACTTTCTGGGAATGGTGCAGGATAGTTGCTTGACTTTGGAACATTCTCAGCACATTTAAGGAACTTGACAAAGAAAACGTTATTTTCTTGGTATTTCATTACTTTAACAGAAGGTTTCCTGAAAGTTCAAACATGGTTACATTTCATTTCAATTTTGGTAAAGTTCTAGGAACGTTCTCCAACTGGTTTGACATTGGGAATGTTCCCAAATAGTTCAGAGAACGTTAAGAAACAACGTTTTTCTGTGGGAACTATGAACTGTGACGTCACACTTCCGCATTGTCTCTGTGCTGCTGTGCTGTTTATTGCTACTTGGCTACCTGCCAAACTTTTAGTTTTTTAATAACCATTTAAACAAAACTCTGCATTTAACACATTTACCAACGTCTTAGTTTCTTTCCTCGCTCTACTTTTTTAATTCAACTTTCTCACACTGGACACTATCTGGACATGGTTCTACAGGACCTCCACCAGCCAAAAAAGCTAAGTAGTAACATTAACACTATACCATCTAATTGCAGTCACCGTACACATAATACATAAAATGTATGCACACATGACTGTAAGTCGCTTTGGATAAAAGCGTCTGCTAAATGGCATTATTTTTTGTCATAATATACAGGAGAACTAGCACCTTATGGTGAGGATAGCTGAGTTGCAGGCCCAGCTTTAGATGCAATCGTTAGGCAAGGGCAATTTCAGTGTAGGAAAGGATGAAACAGCGTCTGTGCCCCCAGTAAGTACAGATAGTAGTATAAATTCCCCCCGCACAGTCCCCGCAGCCAGACAATTTTCTCAAGGCTTCTGGAAAGAAATGCTGTCGGCATGCTCAACCGGTGTCGCTCATTGAGCCGACAGAAACGGTCAACCGGTTCTCCCCATTAGGCAACGAGTCGGAGTCAGAGGCCAAACCTTCTCAGGTCTTTCCTCCCCCCGTTACACGGTCTGAGCCGCTGAAGCCTCCCACCATTAGCTTGAACAAATTGAAAACCCTAGTCATTAGGGACTCCATTACCCGCAATATTAGAATTAAAAATAATCATCCAGCTATCATACACTGTTTACCAGGGGGCAGGGCTACCGACGTAAAGGCTAATCTGAAGAGGGTGCTGGCTAAGGCAAAAACTGGCGAGTGTAGAGAGTATAGGGATGTTATTATCCACGTCATTACCAACAATGTCAGGATGAAACAGTCAGAGGTCACCAAGTGCAACATAGCTGCAGCGTGTAAATCAGCTAGAAAGATGTGTTGGCCTCGTGTAATTGTCTCTGGCCCCCTCCCAGTTAGGGGGAGTGATGAGCTTTACAGCAGAGTCGCACAACTCAATCGTTGGTTGAAAATGGTTTTCTGCCCCTCCCAAAATATAGAATTTGTATAAAATTGTCCCTCTTTCTGGGACTCACTCACAAACAGGACCAAGCCTGGCCTGCTGAGGAGTGATGGCTCCATCCTAGCTGGAGGGGTGCTCTCATCTTATTTATCAACATAGACAGGGCTCTAACTCCTCTAGCTCCACAATGAGCAGGCCTGCCAGCTTAGTGGAGTCTGCCACTAGCACAGCTATCTCTGTTGAGACCGTATCTGTGCCTCGATCTAGGTTGGACAAAACAAATAATGGCTGTGTTCACCTTAGCAATCTCACTGGAATAAAGACCTCCTCATTCCTGTCATTATTGGAAGAGATTGTGATATCTCACATCTCAAAATAGGGCTACTTAATGTTAGACCCCTCACTTCCAAGGCAGTCATAGTCAATGAACTAATCACTGATCATAACCTTGATGTGATTGGTCTGACTGAAACATGGCTCAAGCCTGATGAATTTTCTGTGTTAAATGAGGCCTCTCCTCCTGGTTACACTAGTGACCATATCCCCCACGCATCTCACAAAAGAGGTGTTGCTAACATTTACGATAGCAAATTTCAATGTACCAAAAAATGAATGACTGGGTTTTCGTCTTTTGAGCTTCTAGTCATGAAATCTATGCAGCTTACTCAATCTGTTTTTATAGCTACTGTTTACAGGCCTCCTGGGCCATATACAGCGTTCCTCACTGAGTTCTCTGAATTCCTATCGGACTTGTAGTTATGGCAGATAATATTCACATTTTTGGTGACTTCAATATTCACATGGAAAAGTCCACAGACCCACTCCAAAAGGCTTTTGGAGCCATCATTGACCTACGCATTTCCACAGTCATACTGTGGATCTAGGTTTGTCCGGTGGAATAAATATTGTGGCTCTAAATATTTTTCCTCATAATCCTGGACCACCATCTTATTAAGTTTGCAAAAAAACAAAAAACATTTGTCACAAGAAATGAGCTCCCTGGTATACAGAAAATACCCAAGCCCTGAAGCAAGCTTTCAGAAAATTGGAACAGAAATGGTGCTTCACCAAACTGGAAGTCTTCCGACTAGCTTGGAAAGACAGTATCGTGAAATATCGAAGAGCCCTCACTGCTGCTTGATCAGCATATTTTTCCAACCTAATTTAGGAGAATAAGAACAATCCAAAATGTATTTTTCATACTGTCGCAAAGCTAACTAAAAAGCAGCATTCCCCAATAGAGGATTGCTTTCACTTCAGCAGTGATGAATTCATGAACTTTTTCAAAGAAAAGATAATGATCATTAGCAAGCAAATTACACACTCCTCTTTGAATCTGCACATTTCTCCAAAGCTCAGTTGTCCTGAGTCTGGACAGTACTGCCAGGACCTAGGATCAATGGAGACACTCAAGTTTTTAAAATCCTTTATCTCTTGACACATTCACGAAAATAGTAATGGCCTCTAAACCTTCCAGCTGCATACTGGACCCTATTCCAATTAAACTACAGAAAGAGCTACTTCCTGTGCTTGGCCCTCCTATGTTGAACATAAGAAACTGCTCCCTGTCCTCTGGATGTGTACTAAACTCACTAAAAGCGGCAGTAATAAAGCCTCTCTTGAAAAAGCCAAACCTTGACCAGAAAAATGTAAAAACCTATTTGCCTATATCTCACTGCCTCCCTGGAGACAAATAATGAATACGAAACACTTCAGTCTGGTTTTAGACCCCATCATAGGATTGAGACGGCACTCGTGAAAGTGGCAAATTACCTTTTAATGGCGTCAGTCCAAGACTCTGCATCTGTCCTCGTGCTCCTAGACCTTAGTGCTGCTTTTGACACCATCGATCACCACATTTTCGAGAGATTAGAAACCCTAATTGGTCTACACGGACAAGTTCTTGCCTGGTTTAGATCTTATCTGTCGGAAAGATATCAGTTCGTCTCTGTGGATGGTTTGTCCTCTGACAAATCAATTGTAAGTTTTGGCATTCCTCAAGGTTCTGTTTTAGGACCACTATTGTTTTCAATATATATTCTACCTCTTTGTGATGTCATTCGGAAACACAATGTCAACTTTCACTGCTACAGTGGCTTGCGAATGTATTCACCCCCCCCCCTTGGCATTTGTTCTATTTTGTTGCCTTACAACCTGGAATTAAAATTGATTTTTGGGGGGTTTGTATCATTTGATTTACACAACATGCCTACCACTTTGAAGATGCAAAAATATTTTTTATTGTGAAACAAACAAGAAATAAGACAAAAACACTGAAAACTTGAGCGTGCATAACTATTCACCCCCCCAAAGTCAATACTTTGTAGAGCCACCTTTTGCAGCAATTACAGCAGCAAGTCTCTTGGGGTATGTCTCTATAAGCTTGGCACATCTAGCCACTGGTATTTATGCCCATTCTTCAAGGCAAAACTGCTCCAGCTCCTTCAAGTTGGATGGGTTCCGCTGGTGTACAGCAATCTTTAAGTCATACCACAGATTCTCAATTGGATTGAGAACATTTAAATGTTTCCCCTTAAACCACTCCAGTGTTGCTTTAGCAGTATGCTTAGGGTCATTGTCCTGCTGGAAGGTGAACCTCCGTCCCAGTCTCAAATCTCTGGAAAACTGAAACAGGTTTCCCTCAAGAATTCCCTGTATTTAGCGCCATCCTTCATTCCTTCAATCCTGACCGGTTTCCCAGTCCCTGCCGATGAAAAACATCCCCACAGCATGATGCTGCTACCACCATGCTTCACTGTGGGGATGGTGTTCTCGGGGTGATGAGAGGTGTTGGGTTTGCACCAGACGTAACGTTTTCCTTGATGGCCAAAAGCTCAATTTTTGTCTCATCTGACCAGAGTACCTTATTCCATATGTTTGGGGAGTCTCCCACATGCCTTTTGGCGAACACCAAACGTGTTTGCTTATTTTTTTCTTTAAGCAATGGCTTTTTTCTGGCCACTCTTCCGTAAAGCCCAGCTCTGTGGAGTGTATGGCTTAAAGTGGTCCTATGGACAGATACTCCAATCTCCGCTGTGGAGTTTTGCAGCTCCTTCAGGGTTATCTTTGGTCTCTTTGTTGCCTCTCTGATTATTGCCCTCCTTGCCTGGTCTGTGAGTTTTGGTGGGCGGCCCTCTCTTGGCAGGTTTGTTATGGTGCTATATTCTTGCCATTTATTAATTAATGGATTTAATGGTGCTCCGTGGGATGTTCAAAGTTTCTGATATTTTTTTATAACCCAACCCTGATCTGTACTTCTCCACAACTTTGTCCCTGACCTGTTTGGAGAGCTCCTTGGTCTTCATGGTGCCGCTTGCTTGGTGGTGTTGCAGACCCTGGGGCCTTTCAGAACTGGTGTATATATACTGAGATCATGTGACAGATCATGTGACACTTAGATTGCACAGAGGTGGACTTTATTTAACTAATTATGTGACTTCTGAAGGTAATTGGTTGCACCAGGTCTTATTTAGGGGCTTCATAGCAAAGGGGGTGAATACATATGTCAGGCGCAGGAGGGTAAATCACAGAATAACAGGCTTTATTCCGCAACCACAGAGTTATGCAGGAACGTGTCAAAACTCTCCAGTGCGCAAAACAGGCGCACTGGAAAATACAAGGCACGCAGGAAAATCCCGGCGATACAAAATACAAGGAGCTCCACCGAGCTTCACTACTATCCACAATAAACAATCACACACAAAGACAAGGGGGCAGAGGGAACACGTGTACAGGTACTGATGAGGGGATATGAACCAGGTGTGTGTAATAAACAAGACAAAACAAATGGAATGATGAGATGAGGAGCGGCAGTGGCTAGAAAGCCGGTGACGACGAACGCCGAAGCATGCCCGAACAAGGAGAGGAGGCAGCTTCGGAGGAAGTCGTGACATTTGCACACACCACTTTTCTGTTATTTATTTGTTATAATTTTTTGAAACAAGTTATTTTTTTTATTTCACTTCTCCAATTTGGACTATTTTGTGTATGTCCATGAAATCCAAATAAAAATCAATTTAAATTACAAAATAGGAAAAATGCCAAGGGGGATGAATTATTTTGCAAGGCACTGTAAGTGGATGACACACAGCTGTACATTTCGATGATACATGGTGAAGCCCCAAAATTGCCTACCCTGGAAGCCTGTGTTTCAGACATAAGGAAGTGGATGGCAGCACATTTTTTACTTTTAAACTTGGACAAAACAGAGATGCTAGTTCTAGGTTCCAAGAAACAAAGAGATCTGCTGTTGGATCTGACAATTAATCTTGATAGTTGTACATATCTCTCAAATAAAACTGTTAAGGACCTCAGCATTACTATGGACCCTGATCTCTCTTTTGACGAACATATCAATGATATTTCAAGGGCAGCTTTTTTCCATCTTCGGAACATTGCATAAATCTGAAACTTTTTGTCCAAATATGATGCAGAAAAGCTAATCCATGCTTTTGTCACTTCTAGATTAGACTACTGCAATGGATAAATCACTAAATAAACTTCAGTTAGTGCTAAACATGGCTGCTAGAATCTTGACCAGAAAGAAAAAAGTTGATCATATTACTCCAGTGCTAGCCTGGCTTCCTGTTAAGGCTAGGGCTGATTTCAAGGTTTTAGTGTTAACCTACGAAACAGTACATGGACTTGCTCTTACCTATCTCCACCCGATTTGGTCCTGCCGTACATACCTACACGTACACTACAGTCACAAGACGCAGGCCTCCTTATTGTCCCTAGAATTTCTAAGCAAACAGCTGGAGGCAGGGCTTGCTCCTGGAGTTACATTTTGATGGAATTGTCTGCCTATCCATGTGGTCTTAACCTTTAAGTCTTTACTGAAGACTCATCTCTTCAGTAGGTTCTATGATTGAGTGTAGCCTGGCCCAGGGGTGCGAAGGTGAACGGCAAAGCACTGGAGCGACAAACCGCCCTTGCTGTCTCTGCCTGGCCGGCTCCCCTCTCTCCACTGGGATTCTCTGCCTCTGACCCTATTACGGGGGCTGAGTCACTGGCTTACTAGTGCTCTTCCATGCCGTCCCTAGGAGGGGGCGTCACTTGAGTGGGTTGAGTCACTGTTGTGATCTTCCTGTCTGGTTTAGCGCCCTCTTGGGCTCGTGCGGTGGAGGAGATATTTGTGGGCTATACTCAGCCTTGTCTCAGGGTAGTAGTGATGTGGGGGCTGTGCTTTGGCAAAGTGGGTGGGGTTATATCCTGCCTGGTTTGCCCTGTCCGGGGGTATTGTCGGATGGGGCCACAGTGTCCCCCGACCCACCGTCTCAGCCTCCAGTATCTATGCTGCAACAGTCTATGTGCCGGGGGGCTAGGGTCAGTCTATATCTGGTGTAATTCTCCTGTGTCATCTGGTGTCCTGTGTGATTTTAAGTATGGTCTCTCTAATTTCTCTCTCTCCCTCTCTCCCTCCCCTCCCAAAGAACCTGAGCCCTAGGACCATGCCAGGACTACCTGGCCTGATGACTCCTGACTGTCCCCAGTTCACCTGGTTGTGCTGCTGCTCCAGTTTCAACTGTTCTGCCTGTAGCTATGGAACCCTGACCTGTTCACCAGACGTGCTACTTTGTTCCGGACCTGCAGTTTTCGACTCTTCGCTCTTTCGCTCTCTCCCTCTCTCTCGCTCTCTCGCTCTCTCTCTCTACCGCACCTGCTGTCCCTACCTCTGAATGTTCGGCTATGAAAAGCCAATTGAAATTTGCTCCTTAGGTACTGACCTGTTGCTCCCTCTACAAGCACTGTGATTATTATTTGACCCTGCTGGTCATCTATGAATGTTTGAACATCTAATCCCCGAGCCGACTAGGTGAAAAATCTGTCGATGTGCCCTTGAGCAAGGCACTTAACCCTAATTGCTCCTGTAAGTCGCTCTGGATAAGAGCGTCTGCTAAATGACTAAAATGTAAATGTAAATGAACATCTTGAAGAACAATCTGGCCGTAATGGCCATGTACTCTTATAATCTCCACCCGGCACAGCCAGAAGAGGACTGGCCACCCCTCAGAGCCTGATTCCTCTATAGGTTTCTTCCTAGGTTCCTGTCTTTCTAGGGAGGTTTTCCTAGCCACCGTGCTTCTACATCGGCATTGATTGCTGTTTGGGGTTTTAGGCTGGGTTTCTTTATAAGCACTTTGTGACATCTGCTTTATAAATACGTTTGATTTGATTTGATTTGAATTTCAGTACTTCAGCATTACATTTCCTACAGGTTTCCTCATGGTTCTGTTAAGTAATGTTCTAAAATTGTTCCAAGAACGTGAAGAAAACTTTCCATAAAAATCTTAAGAAAAATGTTGTAACATTCAGAGAACGTTCTAAGAATGTTAATTAAAAAACATATACATTTCGTTCTCAGAATCAATAAAACTCTCTCTATCCTCTATCTTGTTACATATGTTCAGGTGAAATGGCAGCGCCCACTAATTGGCCACACCTAATCTTAATGAGTGCTTGTTTCCTTTGAAATGGGGTCTGTTTGACTAGATTAAAATTAACAGCTTTGAATGCATAACAAACATGATATGCTAGCTCCATCCTGGTGGCGCAGTGGACTAATTCCATGGATAGCAAACAGAAGATTATAGGTTTTTATCTCACTGATGCCGTGTCAAAATAAAAACATAAATGTATTTGCATGATTAATGCCTAAGGAAATTAATTTCCATGTGTCTTATCTGTGCTTCGAGTTCAAATAAATTAGCCCAAAATAATCTAGAAGTGTTATTAAAAGCCTTATTTAAACATTCAGTGAAAGTTTTAAGGAAGTTATTCAAAAACCTCCAAATAACCTATAATGTATGTTCTCAGAGTATTAATAAAACCTACCAGGAAAACTTTAAAGGAACCACAGTAAAACATTCTCAGACCTCTCTGCAACCTAAAAATAAACATTCCCAGAACAGGCTACATTTTCACTTCTGTTCTAAGAACGTTAAAAAAACGTTCAGTTTTACCTGTCTGGAAAAGTATGGCTTCATTCCCACAACCTATGTGAAA